>NW_016824661.1:315502-348206 GCF_001698545.2 Rhinopithecus bieti | reverse complement strand
TTTTTTTTTTTTTTTTTTTTTTTTTTTTTTGAGACAGAGTCTCACCTTCTTACCCAGGCTGGAGGTTTAATTGTTTTAATGTAATAAAGTTTTCGAAAATCCATTTGGAAAGCAAGGAAGAATGCAGTAGAAAAATGGCAAAAGATCTTAACAAGAACTTCATATACCCTAAATCTAAATAAATATAATGAAATAAATATTAAACATGCTAACATTTATTCACAATGAAAAATGTAAGTCTACTTGGTATCAATCAAACATATAGCACAATTGACTGATCAAGAGAACAGTAAGATGCTAACTCTCTTAGGTAACAGAATTATCAGTGGTGCACAAGCTTGAGAGGATTCTATGACAATGCTGGTGGCAGCAGATGCTGTTGCTGCCCCACCCACATCTCCTCTGTACCATAATGTCAAAGCAGACTAGTCTGACTTCCAGCTGCTGAGCACCGGCTTCTCTTCCACCAAGGGCTCACTCTGCCCCAGGCTGCTCATTCAGAGAACATAGGAGGTGGAGAAAATCACACCCACCCTCTAACCAATAACTTACTGGAGTTGGTGGTGGACACTTCAGTGCCCAGCCTTCTCTGGGGTGTATACACTGAGGTATATGCTTCATTCTCACTCTCAGGGTTCCCCGCTTAGTGGCTGGCTCAAACACTTACTACTTTTCTTTGCTTCTCTTCTGATGTTTCCCATCATCTGTTGACAGAGAAACTATCTGCCTTTGAATTTTTATGTCAGGGTCTGTTTTTTGGGGGAACCTAAACTGAAACACTGATAATTTGTGTAACTGTGAACAGCTTACAAGGGGCTTTCCATTCATGATGTCAGCCTTATGACGTGCATAGGAGGAGTTACTGTGTGAATTTTACAGCTACGTTGAGGTTCAGAGAGATTGAGCCATGTGCTCATGTTGGCAAAGCTAATTGAGGAGCAAATACTAAAACCAGTGCTCTTGAGTACCATCTCCTTTCCTCATCTCCAAATTTGCCAGTCAAGTAGAGAGAGTCGGTACACAATTCTCAGTTAGAAGGGATAAAAACTGAAACAGTTTTGTAGCTAGTCACATACATGAAAGCTACTTGCCTCTACTTTAAGAATTTTTCATTTTAAGGAGAGTAGCCAGGCACAGTTTGCCAACAGAAGTTATAGTAGGAGAGAAGGTTTAAAGCATAATCTTTGAAACTCAGATTTGCCCACAAGTAGATCAAAGTTATGTAATGAACACATTTTCTTTGCAAGAAAGAAAAACCTCCCTGAGGTACAGAGAACTGGGCAAGATCCTGCATGAGACCAGTAAGTGCTAGGCTGATTGATCTGCTGAACTCAGTTCTACGCCTGGCTTGTTCTCTGAAAACAGGGCTCTTAGTTCATGTTGGCACAGGGCTACTTGACAAAGTTGGACCCAAATGTTGTGCACTCATTTGATAATTACATTCCAGCATTATTTTGGCAAGTTTTAACATGGAAAACTATGTAAAACATACACAATATAAAGTAACAAAAGTAAAATCACGAAGTTTAACTCAAAAATACGTGAACTAAGAACTCTTGAGGTATGAAAATAGATTTTATGGAGAATTTCTTGGAAAAGGGGCAGAATGTGTGAAAACAAACAAAATACAGCAGGTGCGTGTACATATCTATCCATGCACTTAAGCCCAGGATGAAGAGAGACCAGAATTAGCAAACCTGCTTGCATTGCCAAGTCCTTATCGAGATTATAGCCACCAAAGAAATATTTTATAAGAAATTCATGTTGGAAAGAATAAAATGAATATGCTTGCAGCCAAGAGAATACTTCTCAACATGTGAAAGTCATATACAACCTGCATCCATGAAGCCAATGAAATCTATGATCCCATGTTGGCCAGGGGGCCCAGTGCCAGCACTACGTTGCTGATGGAATCAAAACAAGAATGAAGGTTTTCTATTTGGAAGGTTGTGGAAACATTCTGGGTATCAGGCTTCAGATGGCATAGGAGCCACGTGTGGCCAGAGGGGTGACTAAAGGAGCCAGCAGTCTGTGGGGGTGCTTGGAGCACTCTAGGCTGTCTACCTGAACCCTACAAATCAATCTTACCCAGGGCCTTGGGCAGAGCTCTTCCTCTTCCATACTACGATGCTTTCAGATGCAAACTTAGTCCTGGTCACTGGGCCATCTGGGATAGTCACAGAACTTAATGCATTTATGTAAAACAAGAACTGTCATTTGTAATATTGTAAGCATATCCTTTTTAAAAAAAAAATCCTGAATACTTGTGAATCTTTTGCTTTTCCTGCATGCTTTATGGGGCATTATAGGATAGAGATCATTTCAGTCTAGAATGTCTGAAGCACTGTCAGCTGGCCCTGGATGTCTGTTTGTGGGAACCATGGTTTATATCTTGGAAGAGCCATTTAACCTCCTGAGAATTAATTGTCCAAATAAAGATTCTCAACCGTTCATTTGTTATATGGAATGACTTTTGAGGCCCACCATTTTTCTCTTAACAACCCAACATTTTATTATTGATGTAATACATATTCATACTTATAGACCCAGTTTACTTACTTAAATTGCTATGTAATATTCCAACCTATGAATATGGATTATTTACCTGTATAACCTTTCCAATGACTATAGTAGGGTGGAAGTGGAAGTGGCACCACTCACCATCACCCCTAGTAATCCACTAGCAAAACTTTTGTTCCCTGTTCTGCGACATTATGTTCTGCTGGCCTAGACGTCTTGGTTCCAGAGTGAGGAATGCTGCCACCAGGAGACACAACGATTCCATTAAACTGGAAGTTAAGGTTGCCACCTGGACACTTTGGGCTCCTCCTGACTCTAAGTCAATAGGCTAAGAAGAGAGTTACAGTGTTGGCTGAGGTGACTGATTCAGACTATCAAGACGAAGTCATTCTACTACTCCACAACAGAGGTAAGGAAGAGTATGCATGGAATAGAGGAGAGATGCTTCAGGAATGAAGGTTTGGGTCACCCCACCAGATAAAAAACCACTGCCTGCTGAGGTGCTTGCTGAAGGAAAAGGGAATACAGAATGGGTAATAGAAGAAGGTAGTCATCAATACCAGCTGTGACTGCATGACCAGTTGCAGAAACGAGGACTGTAATTGTCATGAGTGCTTCTTCCTTATTTTGTTAAGAACCTGTTTGTGTGTGTATAAATGTACACTAAAAAAATCTTTATTTCTTTTTTCCTTTATTATGTGACATAAGATTTATTGACTCATACAGAATTTAAGTGTTGTTAACTTTATGTAATAGCATTTAGGTTAAGGATTAATGTGCTTCCATTGTATGAAGGATAGCTGTATTATGTTAGATGCAATTATGACTTTATTATTGTCTTCATTGAAGATTATGTCTGATTTCAGGAGATGTGTACGGGTTCAAGTTGACAAGGGGTGGACTTGTGATGGTTAATATTGAGTGTTAACTTGATTGGATTGAAGAATGCAAAGTATTGTTCCTGGGTGTGTCTGTGAGGGTGTTGCCAAAGGAGATTCACATTTGAGTCAGTGGACTGGGAGAGGCAGACCCACCCTCAGTCTGTGTGGGCACCATCTAATCAGCTGCCAGTGTGGCTAGAATAAGGCAGGCAGAAGGAGGTGGAAGGAGCTGACTTGCTGAGTCTTCCAGCCTTCATCCTTCTCCCATGCTGGATGCTTTCTGCCCTCAAACATCAGACTCCACGTTCTTCGACTTTTGGACACTTGGACCTACACCAGTGGTTTGCCAGGGACTCCAGGGTCTTCACCCATAGGCTGAAGGCTGCCCTGTTGGCTTCCCTACTTTTGAGGTTTTGGGACTCAGACTGGCTTCCCTGCTCCTCAGCATGCAGATGGCCTGTCGTGGGACTTCACCTTGTGATCATGTGAGTCAATTCTCCTAATGAACTCCTCTTTCTATAAACATATATCCTGTTAGTACTGCCCCTTTAGAGAATGCTGACTAATACACCGTTTTGGGGAATTATCAACCCAGCATCTGGGATTGCAAAACCACAATATCTGATACCTAATATGTGCTAGTCTGTCAGGAAACACTGGTGGAGTTTTTCTTTGGGGTACTATTTATTCTTTATTTACAGTGTTTATAAATTCAACTGGAATTAACTTCTCTTATCATTAAAACTTTATAAATATATTAGTTTCATTAAAAAAAAAAAAAGAAAAAACCTATCAAAGCATTTGGAAACCTATTTCCACTTCCTCTTTGGACTCCTTTGAGGTAACTGGCATGATGGTAAAGTGAGGAAATGAATGTGAAGGTCAAGTTCATGGGCTAAGGTCCTGTGCTGTGTATAGAGAGACAATGAGGAAGAGATAAGACTTTCATTTGCCTTTGAAATTCTGAGTTGCTAGTTATAGAAACTAATGTAAATCGCATAATAATTTTGACTCAATATCCACATTTGTACCTGAGAATAATTCCTTTCTTGACCATTTTACACTTATGACTGTGAAAATCACGTAAGATGACTTAGGCCAAACCGTATAACAGCACAAAAAGTTAAGTAATTTAATATTATGCTATTGATAGTTACAATCTTCCCTAGAACTGTATACCTTTATAGCATCATTTTTTTAGTAATTTAGATGACCTTATTAGTAATAGGGGAAAAGTATTAAAGGAATT
The DNA here is from genome assembly GCF_001698545.2 of Rhinopithecus bieti. Taxonomy (NCBI): domain Eukaryota; kingdom Metazoa; phylum Chordata; class Mammalia; order Primates; family Cercopithecidae; genus Rhinopithecus; species Rhinopithecus bieti. Next base: position 343,556 of record NW_016824661.1, on the reverse strand, counting down.
AGGGGAAGGGAAGATGGGAGGGAAAAGAGGGAGAAGGCAGGAAAGGGCTCGTTCCACGCTGTTGGTATCTCATCCACCAGCTGTCTTTACTCTAGAGTTCAAATACGCTTTTAGAAAGCCGTAGGTAATAATAGTTTTTACTGAAACAAAATGAATTACAGATAGTGAGGGTAAAGCTGGTTTTGAGGGAGCTCCCGGATTATAGTCTCAGGGACCATAAGTAGAAAATCAGCAGGGTTTGGTTAATATCTGACTATCAGAGAAAGACATGGCTTTCCTCTGTACTCATACCCAACACTTGTGTGACCAGATGTGTGTGTGTGTGTGTGTGTTTTCCCCGACACCAACCCATTCCTCAACTTTCCAGAAACCAACTGGATGTTCTACAACCAAATTCAGTTCTGACATTCTCTCTCTGGAGTTGATGTTGGATACCATAAGATAAATGCTCTGCCCATGTCACATGCCAATCACAATCCATGCTGTCCCTAGAGCTGCTCTCCTTTCTTCTGACCAACTGTCTATAAACCAGAAGTTCCTATGACCCCCTCCTTGGGCTTGATCATTTGCTTTAATGGCAAACAGAACTCAGGGAAAAACTCACATTGCTGATTTATTAGAAAGAATATGATCAAGAATACAGAAGAACAGCCAGATGAAAAGGTGCATAGGGCAATGTCTGGAAGAGACCTAAGCACGGAAGCTTCTGTCTCCATGGAGTTGGGATGCCCTACCCCCTTGGCATAAAGGTGTATTCTCCAACACAGAAGCTCTCTAAACTCTCCAGTTCAAAGATTTTTATGGAGTCTTCACCATATAGGTATGATCAATTATTAACTCAGTCTCCAGTCCCTCTCTCTTTCTCACAGGATAAGGGGGTGGGACTGAAAGTTCCAAGCTTTTAGCCATGGCTTTCTGTTTCTGGTGACCAGCCCCCATCCAGGAACACACCAAACCATAGGAAAAATAGATGCTCCTATTGCTAGAAAATTCTATGGGATTAGGGGCTATATGTCAACAACTTTGGTCAATGAACAAATATTCGAACAGAAGATGCACATAGCATTTCTGTCACTCAAAAATTACAAGGATTTTAATTGCTGTGTGCCAGAAACCAGGGGCAGAGATCAAATAAATATTTCTTATTATAAACCGCCATATCCCAATACCACATAAAATAAAATACTCATATAAATGCTAAGAGTCTCAACATAACAATTCATCTCTGGGGAAAAAACTGGCATGAATGAGGCATATAAATTCATATTAACAAACCCGTCATTGGATTCAAAACAATAGTCGTGTAAAGAAAACTGGCCACTAAATTCGTTTTGAAACCACAATAAATTGGCTTGTCTATGCTTATAGGGAATTAAGTACAAGCAAAGTCTGCAGCATCTTACTGCCATGTCATCTAAAAATGCATTTTAGTTTAACCAAGTCTCAGGATATAGTGTGAGGCCCCACCTTGCCTGACCAGGCACTACAGTGGACTGTGTCTAGAACTATGCCTGTGAGGTTATGTTACTTCCTTCCCATCTCTTACTATGTTACTTACCATCTATAAGCCTCAATTTCTGCACCTATAGAAAGGGAGTGGGGTAATATTTCTACCTATTTTTAGATTCTCTTGTAGCAGGACAAGCCGCAGACAAGAACCCCTCAGACACTGAGTTGTAGAAGGAAAGGGCTTTATTCAGCTGGGAACATGGGTGGGCTCACATCTCCAAAAGACTGAACTCACATCTCCAAAAAACCGAGCTCTGCGTGTGGGCAATTCCTCTCCCTTTTAAGGGCTTACTACTCTGAGGGGGTCCGCGTGAGAGGGTCGTGACTGATTGAGCAAGCAGTGGGTACGTGACTGGGGGCTGCATGCACCAGTAATCAGAAAGATACAGAACAGGACAGGGATTTTCACAGTACTTTTCCATACAATGTCTGGAATCTATAGATACAATGGGTTAGGTCAGGGGTTGATCGTTAACTACCAGGCCCAGGGCATGGCTCCGGGCTGTCTGCCTGTGGATTTCGTTTCTGCCTTTTAGTTTTTACTTCTTCTTTCTTTAGAGGCAAAAATTGGGCATAAGATAATATGAGGGGTGCTCTCCTACCTTACTCTAAGAAAAAATAATTTGTTACAGGCAAAGTTAACACACACACGTATTACAGTGGTGAGTGTCCACAGTGGCAACTGGAGGAAAGAAATCTTTTGGATTCCTCACAGAAACCGTATAAAAATGACCATCCTGTTTCCTGGATAAGATAACGGCATGTGGAGTCTGCCAGTCACTGGGACTGTCCAGAAATTAGGAAGGCCTATGGTCTATGAGCCTGCGATGTGAAGGCATGATATTGTGATTTTGGTGATCCTCATGGGCTGGTCAAGAAGTCTATACCAAAAGGATAATTCCCAATAGGCTGTTAGACACGTTTATCAATTATAGGATAAAAACTTAGAATGACAACTCAACAGGCATTTGGACTAAAGTTGTAGTTGTACTTCCAAAATGCACTTAAAGGGAATTGTAATGGTTGAATTACACATTTCAATGCATGTTAAGATGCGGTATTTTTAGAAACAGCTCAAGTATCAGAAAAGTAGAAAACAAGCATCCAGTTGTGGGGTCTGGGGAATGTTTACTCTTTACCTTCTGAAGGTTCACTGAAAATCAAATGACAAATGGAAGCTTAATAGGAGAAAAGAGGCATACAAATTTATTTGAATGTGCTTAGCATGGGGGAGTCCCAGGCATATGGTCACTCAGTAACTCAATAGGGTACGAATGCTTATGTATTCATCTTCCTAGGGGAAGGGAAGCTGAAATGTGTAGGAGCAAGTGATCTTCAAGGGAATGAACAGACCCGGAAGACAGAAATTATCTTGTGAATGATTCTTTTTGGGAATTAAATGGGACCTACAAACAGACAACAGTTTAAAACAAAATTTGAAGTGATTTTTTAAAAAAGCAAAGTTGACTAGCTTCAACTTCAGGAAAAATTTTTTAGTGATTACAAGCCAGAAGGGTGGGAGAAAAATGGAAAACATTAGTCTGGAGGGTCAACCAAGCCCAGATATTGGAAGAAACTAAAATTCAGGATTGCAATCCAAATTTGTTTTAAAGACAAAATCTCAGAAACAAACTGACAAGGGTAGAATCAAAGAAGTACAGTACAGTTTTTTATTTTTTCTGAAACATGATTTTCTTTTCTAGTCTCTTCATTTTACCAAAGATAATCACAGTAGGATCAATTTGTTTGCAAAAATAGTCTTTGTTCTGATTATTTATATACCTAAGTTCAGCAAGGATAGTGATGTATGATATAGAACTTTGCTAAGTCGGGTTTGTTGAAATTTTTTCATAAGGAATCTCAAATCAAACCATAAGAAGCTTCTTTAGAGGCCGGGCGCGGTGGCTCAAGCCTGTAATCCCAGCACTTTGGGAGGCCGAGACGGGCGGATCACGAGGTCGGGAGATGGAGGCCATCCTGGCTAACATGGTGAAACCCCGTCTCTACTAAAAAATACAAAAAACTAGCCGGGCGAGGTGGCGGGCGCCTGTAGTCCCAGCTACTCGGGAGGCTGAGGCAGGAGAATGGTGTAAACCCGGGAGGCGGAGCTTGCAGTGAGCTGAGATCCGGCCACTGCACTCCAGCCTGGGCGACAGAGCGAGACTCCGCCTCAAAAAAAAAAAAAAAAAAAAAAAAAAAAAAGAAGCTTCTCTAGAACAACTAGCCAACCCAAAGATTTGACTTGCCCCACACTGCCTGTTTAAGTTGGGTTAATTATTCTCTTCTTGAGATCTTCCAAGTATCTTGAGGTTCCTAGGCCTGTCAGAAAATGACATTATTTACTTAACGATGGTGTCAGTAATCTTGTAAGGAAACTGTGTAGAAAAGGCGCCAGGCCAGTCTTTCCAAGAGGCTTTTTATTGGTTCCATGAAAGTTAACCTCAATCCCTCAAAGCAGTCTGTTCACATATGAAAATATGATATTCCATTCTAATCTGTGGTAAAATTACCAGTGTTTCTCATTGTGTCCTGCTACAAAAGAAAACAGATTCATACTGAATATATGCAAATAACGATAGTGTCATCAAAAATATCCGTGAATAGCTTCTAAATTCTGGAGGGATCAGGTAGAAAGAATGATAAATGCTTTGATTCTATTTACAAAAGTATACCAAATTGCTGCGAGTAACAGATAACTTTTTAAAAAAAGTTGTATAAACTCTGGAAAACAAAACATGAAAAAGAATCAGAACAAGTCTTAGAAGAGCCAATTAGGGGAGATGTTAAGCTTTCCAAAAGGCCAGTCATGTTTTAGTTAACAAGGCTTAGAAAAAATTTTGTCTAGTTGACTAAGACATTCCCACTGAAAATATAGTATTTAAAAGAGATCACAAAAGAATCAGAGCTCCTAATTAAGCTGATATTTGACTGTAGAGCTCTAAAAAATTCTTTTAAATATATGAGTAGAAAACCTTCTGTCACACAAGCAGCTGGCCTCTGCTGGAGCCAAAGGAATGGCAGCTGTGAGTGCAATGTTCCCCCACTCAGTCCCCTGTCTGGGAAGATCCCAGCTTATCTGTTCACCAATTCAGATACCAGAGGTGGTGGGAGGCATGTCTCTTCGGCCTATTAAAGGAAGAAAAATAAATGAGAAACAAGATACTATCGCACTCTAGATATAAACCAAAGCTTTAAACCAGAGGTATACCTAAACAAATGACTTAAAACCAAAACAAATAAGCACATGTGATACTAAAACCAAGAAGCCCTTTATGGGGTTAACCAAGGTCTCTAAAAAGGAAGCAAAAGCTGCAGCCTTTTCAAGATCCAGAACCCTCACAATGATAGTTGAAAGAAGGGAAGGTTTGCTGGTGGCAAATGGGGAGTGGCCCACATCTCTGGCCATATTCTCCAGGGCTCTCACCTTTTGGTTGGCTACCTGTACTCAAAACCCAACAAGCTTGTATACTGATCAATGGAAAATTCAAAGAGACAAGCAGTAAAACAATTAGGAAATCAAAAGCTATTGCTGGAGGAAGAAAGAATGATAATAAATGGGTACCCCGAAGGTCAAGGAACATACAAATAGTTTAAACTAATTCTCATAAATGCTTTCTTTTTATCCCCTGAGTAAAGGGCTTACATTTCCAAGGGACTGGCCCCCTGAAAGGGAGTCAGGGAATTGAACCACATTCAGGCTACAGCAGTGTAAGTGCCCAGTTTTAACCACTGGTCTAAGGGTAGGTGCCTTTTTTTACAAACCCCTCAGGAAATCCAAAGAAGACAGTTGGAGCATTCAAGGATTTTAACTATTGTTTCAGGTTAAATTTTTGTTCTTCTGTTTTGTCAAGAGAATTTTAAGGCTAGTCATGACATTATTATGCATCTTTCTTTTAACTTGATCCTTCCATAAATATAAATAAGACCTTGCTTAGAATGAACGATTTCTACAATATTTTTAAAATATAGGGGTCTTCTAACGCAAATAATTTATCTTCTGGTCACAGATGATTAGACCTTCCGGTGGTGTACTTATTTCGATAGTGACTCAATCTAATAAGCCTCTTTACAGAAAGACCAGGAGGTCACCTTCCGGGCTTAAGATATGTTTTTACTATATAAACAAGAGGCATTCCTGGAGAGGGCATAGAAGGGGCAGTCCTTACGATCCTCAAAAATTCCAAGCTAAGAAAGCAAAAGGACTTTGCTGCCCTGGGCGGTTAAGGATGGTGCAGTGTGAGGGATGCCTCTGGTCTCAGAATCACATGGATGCAGGGGCATGTGGAGGTGGCTCCAGTAACAGGCCTGCTAACCTGGGCTGCCAGGCAGGCACTTCTGGGACTGAACTTTTCCTGTACTAGCCAGACAATAGAGATGGAACTTATTAAGACAAACTCTCCTGAGAGCTTGGCACATTCAGAACAAAGAGTGCTGCTTACAATTTTACATGTCTTGAGATTCCCAGTCCTTTCAGAATGGTCACTAGGTGAAATCTGAAGTCATGCTCCCAGCTGGCAGAGACCGGGGGAGAAACTTCTCACTTCGTTACAAAAGCCAGGTACTCAGGGTATAAATCAAGATGAAGGGAAACCTTGTCAGGTTTTCCTAAGGTATCCCTCTTTACAACAAAATGACAAGAAGACAAAGACAAAAGAAAAACGAAGACTATTTCTGGAAGGAAAAGGTTCAGACCGTATAAATATTCATACCAAAAGTATACCAGAGTTGCTACCCCTAAGACTGGCCATACAATACTTTTCTCTCATTAATCTTAAATTTGGAAGGGAAAAAGAGATGTGTAGTGATGACATTTCACAGAGAGAAAGATTTCAGAGAGAGAGAGACTGGGAGTGTGAGAACTTATCATCTTTTTTTGGTTTCTTTGTCATATCCTGGGTTCGCTTGACTGTGGCTTCCAGAAGAACAGAGTGGTTTGGGTCTACCCTGCTCACTGTGCCAAATCTGTGGGAGTGAAGGGAAAGATTCCCCTTTACCCTCTGAAGGTTGGCTGAAAATCAACCCACAAAAGGCAGATTAATAGGAAAAAAAGTCTGTATTAGTCTGTCCTCATGCTGCTAATAAAGGCATATCCTGGACTAGGTAATTTATAAAGGAAAGAGGTTTAATTGACTCACAGTTCAGCATGGCTGGGGAGGCCTCAGGAAACTTAACAATCATGATGGAGGGGGAAGCAAACACATCCTTCTTCACATGGCAGCAGCAAGAAGAAGTGTCGAGGAAAGGAGGAAAAGCCCCTCATAAACCATCAGATCTTGTGAGAACTCACTATCACGAGGACAGCATGGGAGTAACTTAACTGCCCCATGATTCAATTACCTTTCACCAGGTCCCTCCCACCACATGTGGGGATTATGGAAACTACAAGTCAAGATGAGATTTGGGTGCGGACACAGCCAAACCATATCCAGGAGGTACAAACTTATTTTAATGTGCATAGAACGGAGAAATCACAGGAATGTGGTTACCCAATAACCCAATGGGGTATGGATTCTTATATGCACTTCATCATAGGAAAAGGGGAGATGGGGCTGTAGGAGCAAATGACCTTAGGGGAGAATGAATGGACCCATGGGGCAGACATCATCTTGTGAACAATTATTTTTGGGAATTGAATGAGACCCGTGAACAGAAAAAGCTCAAAGTCTCTCTGGGATCCGGGTGTGGTATGTAATTTTCAATCTCTTCCTCTGTGACACGAGTTTTAATCTTCTCCGGTTAATGAAATATCAGGGAAGGCAAATGTGCTTCCCTCTGACATGTCTGGTTTCTTGATAGATAAGGACATTTCAGAGAAGTTTTGTCCTGCGCTTTGGGAGAGTCAGAAGATTGAGAGATGATGGTGTGATGGTGCAGGGGAGTGAAGGACTGACAGATTTTGTGACTTTTACTTTTTTGGTTCACACATATTTCAAAGGGAAATATTCTAGTTTCCTACACAGTCATGGCTCCAAATAACCCAGAAACATAAAAAGAACTTGTAGCACAAGATGAGTTTCACCTCCGTGAACACTTGAACAATCTACTCATGTCATAAGATGAACGAACATGACTGAGCTGGCCCAGTAGCTCCCAGTAGGGGTTTTCCCTTCTTGCTGAGTAATAAGACCCCTTGTTTTTTATTCTAAGTTGGGCACAGGGGCCATACTGAATAAAGACTACATTTTCCAGTTTTTGCTGAAGCTTGTTGATGTCAAGAGGTCAGTTCTAGCTAGCAGAATATAAGCAGAGCAGAAACAGGTAATGTCCTCAGAGGAAGAATGCTCTTTTCTGCCTCCTTCTTGCTGGATGGAAATAGATACAATGGCTGGAGCACTAGTGACAATCTTGGACAATGAACTGGTAATTGTGTGCGGAGAGCTGAGGAAGGTGCTGTCCTCAGAGATCAGGGGCCTCCGAAAATCCTGCGAAGCCCATCCCACAGCCTGCCACCACCTGGCCAGCTTGTCTTTCATGAAAAAGAAATGCATATCGGTTTTGTTTAACCCAAGTCTACTATTCCTAGGGACAGAAGAAGTGATTAACTCTCCTATATGTGACCTCCAGGTTAGAAGACTAAAACTCAGTTCCAGAATGACTCACAGTTATCTATAAAGATGAGATAAGAATAGATATTTTAGGACACAAAGGGGGCAATAATTTCCTAAAACGACAGAAGGAATTAATGTTCACTTTTTCAAGCCTTGTTAATGGTTGAAGTAAGAGCAATATGTTTTTTCTTTATTTATATTGGTATTCACATGTTAACTATTCCCATGTTAATGAATTGATGTGTTTCTTACAGTTTATCACCATAATAGGGTGGTTGTTTTGAATGTTATTACTTTGCTCACTGTCAGTGTACTAACTACCATTGTTTTTTCTTGGATATCAAGAACTGAAATACACATATTCAGCTTGTAGATTTAAGTGTCCGACTCCCTCTGCACATTGCCAGTTTTCATACTGGGTTTTACATGAAGCCTGCAGGCACATGGGAGTGAAACTGAGGACATAAGATAACCAAGATGTGATGAAGCAAACTGGTCTCCCTTTTGCATGATAAGCAGTGATGGACGCTGTGAAATAGCATCCTACCTGACCCAGAGCTGATGGGACAATGCCTGGGTGACCTGTGTTGCTCAAACCAACTCTCGACCTTGGTTAATTGTTCACTCTTTACATAACTTATTTCTGACCCCAAGTGGTATTTCTACTGTTCCAGTGACCACACTCATCACTGAGTAACTGAGGTTAACACAACACACTGCCGTAGTCTCTCAAATTCTTTTTGAGCCTCCCTACTATATGCTATCCTGGGACTTCAATTTCCCTCCGGCCGAGAGAGTTCCCCTTCTTCCAAGAAGAGTGAACTCCTTAGCTCCCAGGGTGGTGGAGCCACACTGAGGATCTTGGCTGAGGTATGGCCACAGACCAGCTCACCCTGTGCTAAAAGTGGAGGTTGTGGCAATCTTGCCTGAACAGGTATAGTAGCTCTCCCCCGACAAACACACAATACACACACAAATACACACCCACTCCACTGTGGGGAGAGACAGAGAGGAAAAGAGAGAGAGAATGTTCCCCATATTCCCTGGAGTGTTCTCAATTTTTTTTTTTTGAGACAGGATCTCACTGTCATCCAGACTGGAGTGCAGTGGCGCAATCATGGCTCACTGTAGCCTTGACCTCTTGGGCTCAAGCAATCCTCCCACTTCAGCCTCTGGAGTAGCTGGGACTACAGATGTGTGCCAGCATACCTGGCTAATTTTTGTATTTTTTGTTGCCATGTTGCCCAGGCAGTGCTCATCTGACACTCTGGCTTATAAAAATAATTTTCTAAAGTATCGACTTTTCCAAAGTTGAACATACTGAAGCAGCTTGTCCAAAGCTAATGTTTTAAATAAATACTGAAAAATAAACAGAAGTGACCAGCATGGTGGCGACGTCACCCACAGCAGCCCCTGTTGGGTGATTAAAGGTTCAGTGGTCCTGCCTCCTGTATATACAACTTCCCACTCATTGCATGGGTAGAAAAGCTCATCCTGAGGCCCCCAGCTTGTATGCCAGCATCTCCTCAGCGCCAGCAAGGCCTGGAGCATGTGTGGGGCAATAGCAGTGAATGGAAGAGCAGCGATGTGTGAAGTTCAAGTTCTCCCCTGTTTCCCATGAGGTCCACTGCTGTTGTGTTCTCTTCTCCCTATCAGGTTACTCTAGGCAGGTTAAGAGCAACCCTAATTATCCAGAGAATCTTAAAGTCAGACCTGGCCACAGTGCTCCTAAGTGTACCAGGAACACAGCACCCTCCATTCTGATGATCACCTCCGGGCAACAGTCCTACAGCACACACTCTGTGCCGGAGACTCTGTTTATTAATTCTTTAATCACCACCAGTCACCCTTTAAAGGAGAAACTGTCAGAGGCATTCGAACCAGAGTGACTCCATCTTGAATGAAGGCTAGGGAAAATGAGGCTGGGACTGGTTGGGCTGCATTCCCAGGAGTTTGGCATTCCTAGCCTCTAGATGTTTACAGCTAAGAGAACAGATTAATAATGTTTACTAAACAGACCCAGGCTCAGGAATGTCCTGATATTCTGATATCTTGAGAACAAAAGCATCCCTAATTTTGCTTTAAAGATAACGATATTGATTCATGCAAGATATAGTAATTAATGAAAATTAATCCTTTATTACAAACTCTTGTAGTAGAGCCCATCTCCCATGATTTGTTGTTGTTGTTGTGATCCTGTATATAAACAAGCATTATACCTAGGGTGGGTGCCTTCCTCCTCTTATTTTCGGGAACACCCTGCTCTGCCTATGGAGTAGCCATCCTTCCTCACTCTCCTGATAAACTTGTTTTTTCTTTATTTTATGATTTTCTCTCAAATTCTTTCTTACATGAGATCCAAGATCCCTCTTTTAGGGTCTGGATCAGGATGCCTTTCTGGTAATAATACTGTTATTATCCCTACCTACAGATGAGGATGAATTGTGACAAAGAGGTGTTAAGTGGTGGTCACAGCTGGAGAGCACCAGGCCATGCTGGGGTTGGATGGGTTCTCCTGGCTCAGAGTCTCTGCTGTCATCAAGTATCCCCTGAAGGATGCTCCTGTCTTCCCCAGGAACCCTTTTCAGGTTCTCAGAGTTTTGTGTCCCATTTTACTCAAGGGGTTTCTTTGGCTCTGGATGTGGAGGACACGCTTGTTATTGACAGCTAGGGGTCATCGCGCTCAAGAGAGGACTATCTTCATCACACTGTTTTGGCCAGGACTTAAAAATTTACCACTTTCACGATGATTCTCCACTCCTCCATTCCCCTGGAACACCAGCTTTCTGTGCATGAATATCCTAACCTCCCGGAGGGAAATCATCACTGGCACAGGCTGCCTTTTGAGGTTAAGAAGGTCCTTAACAATGAATCCTTATGCTAAGCACATGGCTTATGCTTGCTTTTTTTTTTTTTACCCCACTAGGGAATGAGGAAATGCAAGGGAATCACCTGGTTTATACTCTGGTTTCCTTTCAGTGCATTAAAGAATGCCCTTAGGTTGACAATCCAAGCATTAACAGTTAGCACGTGTTTGTTTCATGTTTGCACATTTCTTTTGGCAAACACTCAGTTTCCTCTCTACCATTTCTGACCATCAAGGCTCACTCTTGTCTTGGGGGTAACTTGAAAATTGAGTAACCAGGATTTTAGTTAACATAACCAAAGTCACAGGTGCATGATATAAGTGCTGATTTTGTCCCTGGGATGCCCTTGCAGTTAGCTTTTGAGTGCTCTCCACATGACCAAGCTGTGCTAAGCACCTTTTCATTGTGTTTCACATGCCTTTTGGGGGTTGTTTATCACAGATGAAAAGAACAAAGACAAAACAAAACTATTTTGGTGCTTTAAAACATCATGATCAGTAACCAGTTTCTATTCTACACAAGAAAACTTTCTAGGATCACACCCTCCCAAAGGGCATGCTACAGTTGTTTCTTGATCCAAGATATCTGTGATCAAACAAGTTCCAGAAACGCAGGATTGGACCAAGCAAGGTGGGTTTCTTGGAGCAGAACAGTCCTAGCCTTTATTCTGCTGGGGAATCTGCAGCTCCCTGTGAGGGAAGTCCAGCACTGGACAGCACAGGCTTAACAGACAGAGGAGAGCTTTCCTGAGGGTCATTGCAAGGGATCAGTATCTGTTAAGATATTATTTGCAAAATGATATACTCGATTTATGATTCTAAAGGTGAATTTCTGTGGCTTCTGCTTGCAAACTTTCACGTATTCTAGCTAGGCATACATAAACCAAAACTAAAATTCTAAGCCGCCCAGCCAACTGAACGAACCTCCCTTCTTGGCCAAGGGAATCCCAAAGAAACTTCAAAAACCAGTTCAGGTCATGATGGAAAAGGCAGCCAGACATGCATTATTATGCCCTCCTCCCTTTAGGAATTTAGGTACAACAGACCAGCATTAATACTGAAATGGAGATCTTCAGACTGATAACACGGACTCTTTGTAGCAACAAGATACCAAATTCGAATTCCATCCTGACTCTGGTATAGCATCACATGACAGAAAACAGATCCTGAAGGAAATCAAAGTATTTTACCCCACTATATATTAATATTTCTTTGACATATTTTGGAAGGGCTCTGCATAGCCTTCCCTTGTGAGGGAAATTTGCATTTTGTAGAGAATCTCCTTCCCTTACTAGATCTTTTCCACAGAGTCTGACACCTTTTAAGGTTTGAAAAGAGACATTTACCATGAGTGTCTCTGAAGTCTGCTAACTGGAGGCTTCATCTACATAACAAGAACCTTGGCTTCTACAACCTCCCTTATCTTAACTCAAGTATGTCTTTCTGCTGACTACAAAGCTTTCAACAAAACTTAACTCTTTCAACCAATTGCCAATCAGAAAATCTTTAAATTCAACCTATGACCTATGAGTCCCCTCGCTTCTAGATGTTCTGCCTTTCCAGGCTAACTAAATGTAAAACTTACCAATGTATGTCTTTATCAATGTACGTCTTTATCAATAACTTATCAATGTATGTCTTTGCCTGTAACTTCTGCCTCCCTAAAATGTGTAGAATCAGGCTGTAACCTGACCACCTTGGCGTGTTCTTAGGATCTCTGAAGGTTGTGTCCTGGGCCAGGGTCACTCATATTTGGCTCAGAATAAACCTCTTCAAGTATTTTACAGAGTTTAGCTCTTTTTGTTTTCATTAATGCATGTAAGACAAAGTGAACAATTAAGTAAATTAAATATAACATTATGCATTTACATTTGGAAAGTTCCAAAGGTGTGGTGGGTGGTGGAAGGATTCATGAGAGAAGTGCCTAGGACAAGCAGCACGCCATTTAACAAATGCTTTCATGTTGCTCCCCTTGAATAAGTATTGCTTTTTCCCTTTACAAACTAAAGTTTATAAACCAAAGTTCTGCTCACATGGATGCTAGAAAACATTTTCTACAAGCAGCCTGGCAACTCATTTGATGGTGTATATGACCATCATATATATATATATACACATATATATGTACACACACGTACACATATATATACACATGTATACATATATACCTGTATATACATATATGTACACATGTATATACATATATACACATATGCATATGTACACAAATACACATATACATAACTGACAAATGGATGCCCATTTTTTTCTGAGGATAATGAGACATAATTTATACATTGTGGAAAGAAAAGAATGAGCAGTTAAATATTGTGCTTTAAAGTTAATTTTGAATCATGATGTAATTCTTCTCCTATATTATCTGCCTATTTACTTCATAAATAAATGAACTAACTGCCTCTGGATTGTACACTTAAAATGGTTACACTTTAAACTGTTTAATTCTATACTATGTGTAATTTAGTTCAACAAAAACAAATCAGCAGAGGCTGGATGTATCCATTAATATTTATTGTCTCACCAATCAAAACTGCAATGGTATACTTTACAAAGAATAGGGTTCATTTGATATATGATAGTTTTGCCAGAGTTCTCTATTTGTTAAAATAATTTTAAGTAATTTGTTTTCACGTATGAAGTCAATGTAAAAAAAATTATAGCATCTTACCAAAAATCCGTAACTTCAGTCTAATCATGAGAAGACATTAAATAAATCCAAGTTGAGGAATATTCAACAAAACACCTGACAAGCAATCTTCAAAACTGTCAAATACAAGGAAAGACTGAGAAGTTGCCACAATCAGAGGAGATGAAGGTAACGTGAATAAATCCAACTTGAAGAATTGGCTGGGTCCTGGCACTGCTTGGGCTTCATGCCCAGAAAACCACTCTGATGATGTGGAATCCTGCACCGGACAGAAAGGCATGTTCTGTGGAAAGACTGCTGAAGCCTGAATGAAGCCTGGAATTTAGTTACTAGTACTGCACTCATATAATTCTTTTACTTTTGATAAATATACAACAATAAATTATATGTTGGGGCAAGAGAACCCTCTGTCTCCCCTGTTGAGGTTTGATACTTGAGTCTGAGAAATGAACTGAAATATACTGATTAACAGGAGATAAGACATAAATTTATTAGGTGCTTGGAGACACACAATACCTAACAATCCAATGAGACTTATATAACCTTTTTCATAGGGGAAACAGAAGCAGGGACTCTAGGCACTGTCAGAAGAAAAGTAAATGATTTCTAGGGGAGATGAGTGGGCTTGAAGAACAGACAAATGCCTGGGACAGTCTATCTGGGCTCTGGGTGTGATGTCCAATCTAGTATCTTCTCCCATGAGTTAATCTTCATTGTTTTATGAAATTATAAGAAGCAGGCTCTGGACAACTGCATTCGTTCCAGAGGAACTTCCCTTAGTTCAGGAAGTGAACCTCAGATAAGGTCCCCTTGCCTGTATTTCTGAAGTGGCAGAGGGACAAGAGTCTTGTACGTGGGGTCATAGAGACCTTGGTTCTGGGGCCACTCTTAGTTCGAAGAGGCCAGCAGGTCAAAGCATTGTACTTTGAGGCTTTGTTTTCTGAACCCCAACGTATGTAAACTGATGGCATTAGAGGCAGCTGGGTGGAAGATACTTGGAACTCTCTGTAATATCTTTGCAACTCTTCTGTAAATTTAATATTATTTCAATGAGAAAATTTTAAGTAAGAAAATAATGAGATTGAGAATTTTAAAAGTCTCTTTTAAAAGTTTATAAATAAATGGGACTCAATCATCTAGAAATTCAGGTAATTTTATTTAGGTTATCTAGAAATCAAATGCTTCTGTCAGCTTCAAATTAATTGGTTGGATGTATGTCAACTGAAATAGATGAAAGTTTCAACCACCTTCCATCTTGGGTTGTATGTCTAGGGGAGGTTCATTAACCTCTTGGTGCTTCAGTTCCTCATCTGAGAAACAAGGTATTTTAGTCAGTTCTGGCAGTCATAACAAAACCCCATAAGTTGTGGGCTTAAACAACTGAAATGCATTTTCTCAGAGTTCTGGAGGCTGGAAGTCTGAGATCAGGGTGCCAGCTTGGCTGGTTTCTGGTGAGGGCTCTCCCTGGCTTGCTAACAGCCACCTTCTTGCTTATGGGTCTTTCTTGCTTGTGGGAAGGGACGGTGTGAGCTCTCCAAAGTCTCATCTTATAAGGGCATTAATTCTGTCATGGGTACCTGTATTTAATCCTTTCTCACACTGCTATAAAGAACCACCTGAAACTGGGTAATTCATGAAGAAAGAAGTTTAATGGACTCATAGTTCTGCAGGTTTAACAGGAAGCATGACTGGGAGGCCTCAGGAAACTTACAATCATGGTGGAAGGTGAAGGGGAAGCAAGCACCTTCTTCACATGGCAGCAGAAGAGAAAGAGTGGGGAGGAAGTGTCACACAGTTTTAAACCATCAGATCTCATGAGAACTCACTCACTATCATAAGAATAGCAAGGGAGAAATTCGTCTCCATGATCCAATCACCTACCATAAGATTTGTCCTCCAGTTAGATGTGAGATTTGGGCAGGGACACAAATCCAAACGTATCAGAATCCCACTCTCGAGACCCCATGTAAACACAATTATATCCCAGCGTCTCACCTCCCAATACCGTCACACTGGAGATTGGGGGTTTAATTTATGAATTTCAGGGGGACGCAATTAAGTCCATTGCATGGGGACCTGCACACCAACAAGGCAACTTGTTTCTGCTGAGTGACATTATGTTTACAATGTTCTGTGAAGTTGCTGCCACGTGGCTGCCCTTCATTGAGCACCAGTACTGTTGTGTGACTGTCAACATGACTCCCCAGCACCTCTGTGGATATGGACAGTGATTCATGGATTTAGGTTCAGCATCTCCCTAACAACAAAACGGTAAGATATTTAACTACATTAAAAAGTGACAGATGACACCACTGTCAGGAATAGATACAAACTTTTCAACTCTTAATTTAATCCAGATCATTTACTTGACACAAGTAACTTCGCATCCATCAGGAGCAAAACGGGTTTAAAAATCCATCCATACCAGAGTGATAAGCTCAGACAGTGCAGGATAGGAGACAATAATGCCACATTAGAAAGGAGGATGACACAGCATGGAAGGCAGAAGGCAGGACCTCCATCCACACAACAATGATGGTAGCAATGCCACCAGAATAGAAAAGGTGTCAGGGAACCCTCTCTGTGGAAGGGCATTAGAACTGGATCCTGAAAGATCTGGATCTGAGGGACTCACCGGAATATAAAGGGGACAAGGAAAATGCAATGACTACAAAACAGTCTGCAGGCCTGTCCCCAGAGATTTCAGGCTGGAAACAAATCTGACTGGGCTGTTCTATAGGTACACCTCTCTGCATTTCTTTGACCATGGTAAAACACTTGGGAACACAAAGCCAGCCAGCAGGACCGTCACCACCACTTTATTTTGACTGAGCCCCAGCTCCAGAGAAGAAGCTTAGAGCCAGGACATCTTCCTCCTGAAGACATCCTCTCACTCACCTCCTCTGTTCCCTGAGCTGTGCATGAAGAAAGGGCTGTAATCAGGAAGTGAGTTTTTGTCTAAAAGGGTTGAATTTCAATGGGTCAAGACTTGGATGTCATAGTGTGTGATGGTTAATATTGAGTATCAACTTGATTGGATTGAAAGATGTAAAGTATTGTTCCTGGGGGTGTCTGTGAGGGTGTTGCCAAAGGAGATTAACATTTGAGTCAGTAGGCTGGGAGAGGCAGACCCACCTTCAATCTGTGTGGGCATAATCTAATCAGCTGCCAGCATGGCCAGAATAAAAGTAGGCAGAAGAATATGGTTCAGTCTCCCAGCCTACATCTTTCTCCTGTGGTGGATGCTTCCTGCCCATGAACATGGGACTCCAAGTTCTTCAGCTTTGGGACTCTTAGGCCTTTGACCACAGACTGAAGACTGCATTGTCAGCTTCCTTACTTTTGGGGTTCTGGGACTTGGATTGACTTTCTTGCCCTTCAGCTTGCAGACAGCCTAGTGTGGGACCTCACCTTGTGATAGTGTGAATCAATATTCTTTAATAAACTCCCCTTTTTAGATACATCTATCCTATTAGTTCTGTTCCTCTAAAGAACCCTGATCAATACACAGTGCCATATGCAGCTTTTATTCCAATGAAGTTAAACCTGAGAAAGAGGCCACACAGGTGGTTCTCCTCTCTGCTCCTCAGAGGAGAAGTCCGCTTGCTTTCCTGGTGACTGACATGCTCTGAGGTTCCTGTCTCATCATTGGTCATCCTTTTTCCACCCCAAACTCGACAACAGGTCGGGACACTCAGAAGCTCAGAGAACTGTGCATGTTTCTACACTGCTGGACAGCTTGATGCTTATGTCCTTCGAGTTCTCCAAGGCTGACCTTCATGTCCTGCAGGAAGGACATTTCAGCCAGCCTGCGTCCCCCACAAAGCAGAGCCTGGGGTGAGAAGTAGGTGCCAGTCCTTCATGAGGTGGTGAGGGTGGAGGATAAGGGAGGTGAGACAAGAACACTGTGAAGCAGAAGTGGTGTGATGTCCAGCATTGCCCCTGCTCCAGGGGCTCCCAGGAGACCCACCAGCCTCTCAGCAGGTGGCCCTATGGTCCACAGGACTTCTCCAGGAGAGCTGATGGGAGGCATTGCACCTCAGAAAATTCTGGAGAGGGAGGGAGGGGTTCTTCCATCTACCTTGCTTCCTCCTACCTCCCTCCACCTTAGAAGAGCTGCCTTATAGGCACTTTCAGGTGTCCCCTCCTGTCCTGGGCAGCGGGAAGTCAGGTCAATGTTCTGGGTCATGGAATTGCATCAGTGTCAAGAAGGAGGCTGACCAGACACAGGCAGAGCACAGAGCCTGAGGGAGAAAGAAAGAAGGGTCAGAGGAGGCTGAGAAGGGTCACAGGCTGAGCTCTCAAAATGGCCCTAGAAGTGTTTTATCTTTCCTCGTTTTTGGCATTTTAAAAAATGTCATTCAGGTATGACACAGCGGGGCTGGGCCAGAATATTCCGCTCACTGAAACATGCTCAGCTGTTGTTCTGGATAAAGGATGTGAGGTAATGAATAATTCCTGAAGTTTGGTGGAGAATTTGGCCACATTTTAAAGGCACTGGAAAGAAAAACATTGTTTCTGCATGTTAGTGAAAGAGTAGTGAAGAGCACAGCGGGCAGTGAGGCTCAGGGGGGAGAAGCAGCCAGGGAAACAGGATCCTGAAGAGGATGCATGGTCTTGATTATCTGGGATGATGCTGGGAATGCTGATGTGGAACCTGCTCCTTTTTAAGTACCACCTTAGTGCCATCAAAGGACTATGGCTGTGAGTGTGTTGAATAACATTTAGATATGCAATCTGAATGTCTTAGTACAGATTGCCAGGTCTAAGAGAGAGTATGTTTTCATTTAATAATAGCTTTGGAGTTCTCATTTCTCTCTGGTGGCATTATTTGTGTCCCTCGGGCTCCTGGTTTAAAATGAAGGGTTCATGGATTGGTCTGATATCAAACCACCAACACAGCCAACACCAAAGTGAAAAGAGAGTCCCAGCAAGGGCAACGAGCCCAGTGATCTCGCCTTTTTGACGGTTCTCATAAATCCAAGCATTTGCTAAAATTAAAATGGCAACCTCAAAGTCAGGCACAGTAGTAATCGAGAAGCAAAATTAGTACATTGCTGGCGAAAATAAAGAGAGAAATTAGAGACTAAAGCCCGTTTAGACTGACAAAGGATGGAGAGGGAGAATTCAGAGGAAACAAAGGGAAATTATACATTATACACATACACACTTAGGATCAGGGACTACAAAGCCACACTGTTACCATGAAAAGCAGACTGTTAAGTTTTATGATTCTCGGAGACAAATGCCTTCCAAGAAGAAGTAAAAAATCCCACTAGGTTTATACAATCCTAGCCAGCAAAGTTTATGCTTTCAGAAAAATGTGTCTGAAAACAGGGAATTACAACACAAACCATTGTGTGCTACCCCCTCCTGCCCTGGGGTTCCATGATGGCTTTCACAGATAGACATAGGAGATATTGAGCTCTAATTCTGCGGTGCATGGGGTTTCTTTACCTCTGGTGGAATTCCTTTCCCTCTGAAATGCTGTTATTCTCAAGGACACTTTTCTTTCTCCCTGGTTTATTGTCTGAGTAAGCCTTTATTGCAGGCAAGGAATCTTTGGCTACACTGGGCAGTGCCAAGAACAGTCAACAGTAAACAAATAGTCATAACATTCAGCAGCATGTCAGTTATTGGAATGCATAAGATAATTGTGGAGCAGGCTCAGGGGGCTTTGCATTTCTCTCCCTCCAGTCCCGGGGATTGCTTGCAAGTTTTCCTTCACATTTTAAAAATATTGGAGCTGCTCCTTAAATATTTTAATGGCCTTTTGCTCCCTCACATTCACTTCGACCCAGCTTTCTGACTTAGCTCTAACAGGACACGAAGCTCTCATCTCTACCCAGTACTTGCTATGTCTACTCAGAAGCCTACTGCTTAAGTTTATTGCCTATTTCTTAGCTGGTATTCTTAGCTATCTCTTTCTGATATGGTCAACTCATAGATTTTGCTCTCTCATGCTTTGTGTCTATGCTTCTCTGCCAGGCAGCAAACCCTGCGATTTGCTTTTGAATCCTACGACTGAGTACTTGGATGGACGGGGTGGTTGCAGGATACCTTTGAGGGATACATGTGAAGGTGGAACCCCCGTGGCATGGAAGCTTCACAAATGTTGCTGTCTCCATGGATCAATTGCAAACACAATGACCTGATGAGCAGAGAAATCCCATCTTGGAAAAAAAGAGAAAGCTGAGTCTACAGAGCCCCGACTTAGGAGTCTAAGACTTGATAATCAATTGTGAAATGTGGAATCTAACAGAAATTTAAATTCTGTCTCTATTATATTAGGGTTAATAAAAAAGGGGCATATACGAGTAGTCTTTAAAAATTCCTTCTTGTGACTCCAGTTAAATAGGCTGAAATGAATTCGTTTAATATGCCTTTCCACATTCTCTGTTAGCCATTTTATTCTTTGAATTATCACATACACAACATTCAATTCTATTTTAAAAATTAATATCCTAGAGTCCCACCTCATACCATTTGCTGAGATTTTCCATTTAATTTTCTTTGACGTGGCTCCTGGTAATGTGGATGTGCCTGTGTGTGGATGCGTGTGTGTGTGTGTGTATGAGAGACAGAGACAGAGAGAGAGAGAAATAAGTGTGTACAGGTCACCCTGGAACAGCAGGGGATTAAGGAAGCCAACCCCTGCATAGAAAAAAATCCATGCATAACTTTTGACTCCTCAAAACCTGAATCACTAATAGCTTACTGTTGACTGGAAGCCTTACTGATAACATAAACAGTAGATTAATGTGTATATTTTATGCATTCATAACATATCTAACATTTTGTAATTGTAAAAATATTTCTAGGCTACACAATTCATCTGTAAGTTTTTAAAAATTGTTGAAAACCTCCAAAATTGTTCCAATATATTGATTGAAAAAAAAATCCACATATAAAAACCTGTGCAATTGAAACCTGTGATGTTAAAGAGACTATTGTACTACGCTTTCAGCATGCGGGCATTTAGTTGGTGCGGGGTTGGTTGGCTGGGAAACTTACCCTAAAGCTTTCGCTGATGTAGAATACACTGGGAATACAGCACAAAACAACATTATCAGGAGGACTGCGTTTCAATGGAGTGAAAAGAATGTTCAAAATGAATAAAAGATTTTCAGTGAAGGTCAGCACATTTGAAGAAGTAGGTAAAAACATAGATAAATCTTATGTAATATTTACTCAGGATAATGA
Source organism: Rhinopithecus bieti (assembly GCF_001698545.2). Taxonomy (NCBI): domain Eukaryota; kingdom Metazoa; phylum Chordata; class Mammalia; order Primates; family Cercopithecidae; genus Rhinopithecus; species Rhinopithecus bieti. The sequence goes on along the minus strand of NW_016824661.1, from coordinate 322,765 downwards.
TTTTGTTGTTGTTTTTTCTGAATAAACTTTATTTTAGAGCAATTTTAGGTTTATAGAAAAATTACACAGAAAGTACAGAGTTCTCATACACCGCCCCCTCCTCTCCAGTTCCCCTTTTATTATTAACAGTGTGCATGACTGTGGTATATTTGCAACAACTAAGGAACCAATACTGACGAGGTAGTTTGAATACTGATTTGGACACCTAAGAGTTCCCTGCAGAATGGCTGACTTAAGATCTGAATCTGGGTTCACCGTCTTTTGCATTTACGGTAATGATAGCCTACCTGGTTTTATTTAACTTTCTTCAAATTTAAGCCTTCTTCTAAAGCAAATTCATGAAGGTTGTCTGCAGGAAGAAGGTGGCTGAAGAAGCTCTTCTTGCAGTCCACTTCCAGGAAAGACACTGCAGGAGCGGAAGAGCCAGGGCTCCGCTTTTTATTACTCTCATATCCTCAGCAGGGCTTGGTGTGAAATCGGGAACCGGGTACTGTGAAGGCAACTATAAATTACTAGGAAAGAGTACAACTTATTTCGTAAGTGTATTTACCCACCGTTTTTAACAAAAATACATACTTTGAAACATGCCAATTCAACCCAGCAGAGTTGCTGACTGCCGAAAGCACATGGTCTGCGACTTCACAGTCCTGTAGGTCTTAAGAGCTCAGATTTCTGAAAATATGTTTTTATTCATCTGGACAGCCCTTACTCAGAAATCGGAATTGAGGGAGAAATGTCAAAATGGAAAGGACATTAAGTGTTTGCTAATGCATTTGACTTTAGTTTCCTTGAATTCAATTTGGCAGCACGTATTTAACTTAAAACTCCCTTAATTGTTTCTAAGAATAAATGGAAAGAAAAAAATTCCCTTGGCAGAGACAGAGATTAAATGTGTGAGACCTGGAGTGTGTTGGGGTGGTCGGGAGATGGCCAGCACTGGCTCTGCCTCCGCAGTGGGATGATCACAACTCGACTTTATCTGTCTGGGTTGCCATTCATTTTAATTCTAAAATGAGTCCTTCTAGCTCTAAAGATAACTGTATCTGCAGTTAAATAATTCTTAGTACATGATCATAGGAGGACCAGAAATATAATATTTCTTGAAATCAAATTAAACTCAACGTCAAGTTAAATCCATTTATTTGTTCCAAAAGTTGTTGAATTGCCCTGAATATTTCATCTATTGCAATGCCACACCAGGTGTTTTCATGGCACACTCTCCACGGTGTTGACATCTTTCTGGGGAAAGAAGGTTGAGGAGGAGAGGGACATCTGTGCTTTGGAAGCATCATGCACTGTTCATCTCTTGGAGACACTGTGATAGTGAGTAATTTCTTACCACAGTTGTCATCGACTTCATTGGGCAATCTGTTAACTAATGGTGTTTCAACTGCTTTTCCTGAGAAAAGAAAAGAGAATTAGATCAGTGCCAAAAAAAAAAAAAGTGGGCTTTTTGTCTTCTTCTTTTAAAAATTTTAAAATAAATTACTTTCTTTTCTCCTCCTTAATCAGTGTTTCTCAACCCTGGAAGGATGTCAGAACCACCTGGAGAGCAATAAAAATACCAATGACATCATCTGGGCCCAGGCCAACTAAACCAGACTCTCAGGGGAAGAGGGCTGACTTCCCCCCCCCCTTGAGGGCGGGGGCCTGTTTTTGTTTCAGTTCTTTTCAGTTCTTTCCCCATAGAAAGAACTGGTGCTGCTAGTTGTCCAGAGACGACACTTTGAGCCACTGCCTCCTCAGTGACTTTTAAGGCAGTAGTTCTAAAGTATGGTCTCCGGACAACTAGCAGCACCAGTATCTCCTGCACAGGAAGTGCCAGTTTCCTCCCAGCCCTGCTGGCTGAGAAGCTCTGGGTGTGGGTCCAGCAGTCTGTGCTGTAAGGAACCCTCCAGGTGCTGCGGCGGTGGGCTGAAGTCTGAGAACCACCCATCTAAGATCTGTGGCTTCAACTCTCCCATCTCAAGTGCAGTTTCAACTTTCTCTCTCCACCTTCGTTCAGCTGGCTCCCGGTGTGCATCTAGGTGTCCCAGCAATGCCTTGTATTCATGTCCAATACAAGACCGAGCCTTTCCTTGTTGTTTCTTAAACTATCTGTGCTCCTCACCATGATTCTGATGTTTGGGCTCAACAACTAGGAGCTGTCTTCAGTTTCACCTTGTTTCCTATGTCTGGCAACTGGTCTGTCCTCGAGCTTGTGTGCCTCTCCCTCGCCCTCCCCTTTGCCACGGGGCTGGCTATGCTCTAATTATCACTCTGCCATGAGCTCCTGCTGCCATGAGCTCCCACAGAAAGCCTTCCGGAGAGGAGGAGAACTCTTTCTTCATCTCCCCATCTATCATCCTTATCACCATGTTGCTTCATTCCAAAAAACCTTCAGTTCTCATCAAAGCCCTCTGCCTCTCTTAGCACCATAAACAAACAGATCCATTACTTCACAAAAATTAGTACCAGAGCCAAGTCCCTGTCTCCCATCTGATCTGGTGACATTTATCCAAAAGCAACCAAGTTGCTTTTCTGTGTGCCCTCCTCAGACCCCAGAGGCTGGCAGCATGAGCCACCCCAGGCTTCCTGCCTCTACAGCTGGCATCACATCACATCGCAGCTTCTGCTGGAGGCTCCCTCCTGAGGTTCAGCCTGGATCTGTCCTCATATCTGTCATTCATCCTTCAAGAGTCAGCTAAATTTTGACTGCCTCCCACCCAGAAGGAATCACTTCCTCATTTGTGCTCCTGTAGGATTTTCTTCGTAACATTTATAACACTTGGAATGAGTCTAGCTTTTTTAATGACAAACAGGACCTAACCTTAGGATTCAGTTCTCTCTCTCGACACTCAGGCTTCATACATGGGTTAAGTGTTGGCTTATTTCTTTCTCTCCTTGGATTTTACCCCTTTACCTTTAACTTCTTTAACCTTTTGCTCCTATCATCTGCTTGGATGTCCGTGGCATCAGTCAACACATATAAGCAACCCTTTGTCGGGGCCTCTCCAAACAGGTTCCCTATAGATTTTTTTCTATTTTTCTTAATGGTATTACTACTATCAATGATTCAACGTGACTCCTTGAAGGTGTTTCTGACATATTCCCTTTCCACTCCCATATCTATAACTTGCTCTGAAGTGTTGACTCTTTCATTTTATTTATTTATTTTTTAATTTTTTTGAGACTGAGTCTCATTCTATCACCCAGGCTGAAGTACAGTGGTGCCATCTCATCTTACTGCAACCTCTGCCTCCCGGGTTCAAGCGATTCTTGTGCCTCAGCCTCCTGAGTAGTTGGGATTATAGGCACCTGCCACCACATCCAGCTAATTTTTGTATTTTTAGTAGAGACGGGGTTTGACCATGTTGGCCAGGCTGGTCTTGAACTCCTGACCTCAAGTGATCCACCTGCCTCAGCCTCCCATAATGCTGGGATTACAGGCGTGAGCCGCCGCGCCCAGCTCGTTTTATTCTTTATGATAGGAATTTTCCTCCTTAGTCAACAACCCACTTGATCTCTTATACCTTTATGCCGGCTAAATGTGGAGCAAGTCTTTGGGCAAGGATGACCTTCTCCTGTGTTCTCCACTGTGAGTGCTAAAACCCTAATGCCATAGCCAGGCAGGACAGGACCCCTGGCAGCTATAGCTCTGTACAGAAGGGACAATTGTTAAGAATCTAAAGAAGGCAAATGCAGATATGCTTATGGATAATTACCGCACATTAGGGTAATCATGGTGCACATTTCACTTCCATTCATAAACAAGAAATTAACTTCACTGTCTTTTGCCTCACCTCTGGACACAGTCTCAGCTTATCAAATCTCCTGTCTTACCCTTGAACACTTTGTCAAACAGGTTTTCCATCTTTTCCATTAGTTTCAGTAGGACATGCTCATTTTTTAGCAATTTAGAAAGCTGAGACTGTTTCCTATTTCAATTTCTCATGACACCCAAGACATCCATCCTTCCCTATGGAGAGACTATCACCAGCTTGAGAATTTGGAGCAGGAGAATGCCAGCCTGCCTGGTTTTCCTCGCTCCTCCTCTTGGGTGGAGGCCAGGACTTGGAAAGTGGAGACATAAAGGGTTAGAAACTCTTTCTTGATGAGACAGCAGTCATCTGGGTTAGTGCCATGTTCCTGACAAGCAGTAGGGGCATGCTGGCTCTGTCTCTCTCTCACGGTACCTACAGAAGCCTCACGGACCTGCTGTCCACTCTGAGCCTGTGGTTCCCTGGCAAGGTCTGAGCTCTGCTCCTATACTCGATTGTGGCACCCTGTGCCTTCTGTTCCAGGATACCCCGAAGTTCCTTTCTGCTAGAATTGCATCCACTGGTAGGCAGGGTTCTTGGTAGGGCCTTCCTCATGATGCAATCCTAGCTACTTCTGGAAGCATCTTCTTGGGCCATGGGACAGGTCAGTGTCATGCCCTAACCATTGGCACAACAGCTCCCCTCAGCTGGCCAGCAGGGGCTGCTCCTACCTGCCCAGGCGAGAGTCTAGTGTCAGTGTTGGTCTCCGACAAACTCTGGGAGGCGCACATTGAATGCTGTCCCCAGAGAGCTCCCCTAAGGCTTCCCAGGGAACTTCTGCAGCTCAGAAAGCCCCCAGCAGGGGTAAGGGTAGGGAGATAGACGTGGGTCTTCATTCCAGCAGATCACCTTTGCTCTCTGATTATTTCTCTCCAAGACACTTGTTTGTTTTGATGTGGGAAAGGAATGTAGAGCATTCCAATAACTGTGCCTGATAAATCCTCAACCTTTTTCTCACTGTAAATCATTAACATTCTCTGTTATACTCCAGAGGTGAGTGAATAGTCTCAGAACCAGTTTTGGGCCACCACATGGACTATATGCACAGTTCTGCATCTCTTTTCAGAATGTGGAATGATTGAGACACGTTTTTCTCAGCTTTGACGCCTCAGGTGAGACCAGAAAAAAAAAATTAACATCTGGCTGCACAGTTAATTGTAGCAAAATATATATGAGGTGCCTTAGAGTAGCAAGTTCAAATCCAGATCAGAGCTAACTCACTCCAGAAAAGACAGAAGCTCCATAGCCTAGGTAGTATCTGTCTCATTCAGTCCAACTGCGTCTTCTCCCACATTGGCCATGTTTCATGGTCTCATCTGCTTTTCATTCTCTTATTTTTCTCGTCAAGCCTCCTGTAGCATGGGAAATTTCCCATGTGCCTCTGTATGTGCACACATGCTCATGTACACTTAGTGTACACTTAGCTGAGCATATATTCTCAGATTTTAGAAATTTACTTGATCAATATTAAAATTGAAAGGGGAAATTTTAGTCAGTTTTGTTCTCAGGGCAGTTTTTCTTCTTCTGTTAAGCTTTACAAAACTATGTATTATCAGTGTGTGACTCCTCTCCCAATTTGCAGCTCCCTGGGGCTTACATTTTTAAATTATTTTAATAACATCCTCGTGCACAGTGCTCTCTGCATTTTCTGACTGAGCACCCTGGGAAGGCTTAGGAGGGTCCCAGAGGGAGTCAGAGACAGGAATCTTCTTTTCCCAAAGGCCCAGTGGTTGGTGTTTAAATAGTAAGTAATTTCCTTTTGTCTCTAGAAGTTCCATAGGCAGATTGCCAGCTGCCTTGGGTCTGCAGCTCTTGACTTTGCCAACCTTTAAGATATTGACTAAGCATAGTAGATTAAAAAGGAAAACTCTCTTTTCCCATTATTTATAATTACTATGTTTCCAATTCAGTTTCTGTAAATATGTATCATTATTATTGAACAAATTCTACATTAAATTAAAATGAAAACATTTCATTTTACTTATAATTCACAACCATGCTTATTTCCTAAATATTTTACTTTGAATTATTAGATCAGCTTTCCAAGTTTAGCTCCGTGTTAATTTGCACAAATGATTGGAGGTGGTTTGGGGAGTGTATAAAAAGCTCAACCATTTTTCTATCCACAAGGTGAACATGTTCTTTGCAGTAGTAGAAACCGAACTCTTCTGTTTTTGGTCACTGAAACATCCATATTAAAAAAGCAGTTTTAAAGGAAACCCTTTAAATGCACATCAGCAAACACATGAAAAGAGTCTCCCCAAAACGATAGATTAGTTTTATTCCAGGAGGGCAGCAGAAAGAATCACGGGAAGGGTCACTGACACGGGTGTTTTCTTCTTTTACCGAGAGGCTGACCAAGAATTGCCTGTGGAAAGCACCTCTAAAAAGAAAGAATTCATCAGGACGTGGGCGGCTAGAACTCAAATCATATGCGGTCGCCATCTTGTCGCCTCACTCCATATCCTTCATTTTGGTTCTTCATTAACAGCAGAGGCCTCGGCCTTCCTTGGAGGACTTTTTGAAAAGGTTTTCCATTCTGCAATTTCACACTCACATTTTGAAAGAACATATAGTCAAATCTCGATTTCTTAATTAACATCAAGAGTGAAATTAATACCTCCTGGATGAGTATTACTCTTCTTCCTTTATCCAGTTACCATTTCTTGAGTTTGGAGTGAAGTCATACAACATTTTCAGTGCAAATTTAAATTTTAAGTATAAAGCAACAATGTTTTATAAAGTATTTGCATTAAGCTTCAAAAATACATGCATGGCAATTGTTTCTCTTTAAATAAATGCTTTAATGTTGTCCGTTTCTCAGATTATCTTTGTTCTGTACCATCCTTTCCTCTTTATTGATTTCTTCATCCTGGTTCACTTAAAAAATTCGTGTGTTACCATCCTGGCTAACACGGTGAAACTCCGTCTCTACTAAAAAATACAAAAAAAAAAAAAAAAAATTTGTGTGTTACAGGGCGGGGAACATCACACACCGGAACCTGTCGTGGGGTGAGGGGATGGGGGAGGGATAGCATTAGGAGAAATACCTAATATAAATGATGAGTTAATGGGTGCAGCACACCAACACGGCACGTGTACATATGTAACAAACCTGCACGTTGTGCACATGTACCCTAGAGCTTAAAGTATAATAATAAAAAAAATTTAAAAAAATTCGTGTGTTAAAAGAAGTATTAAATGATATATTTCCTATGCTATTTATTTAATTTTTAATTAATTTATTTTGGCTGTTGCACATGTATGAGGGTTAGCTGAGCGTTGAACTCAACAGTCATAATCATTTTCCCTTCGAACTAGGTAAATATGACTGCACAGACATCTAAAGCAACCTGATTCTGGTTTCTTTGCAAGAAAATTGTCCATCCCAAGTAGATGTAGGTTTTATTTTCTTTATATTAAATAAAAGAAATTAAATTAATTTCTTTATATTAAATTTATT
>NW_016824661.1:307484-315174 GCF_001698545.2 Rhinopithecus bieti | reverse complement strand
ATTTTCTTTATATTAAATGGTCCTTCGATGATTTTAATTGAAATTTAGGAGTCAAACCATAGAATTGGAATTGTACCAACGCAGTATCTCAGAATCTTTTTTAACATAGGCAACCACTATCAATCAGTAATAATTGGTGCACAAGATGAAAGCTATTTTCTACCTCTTCTCTAAATAATAGGAGGCTTTTAAACTAACTTTCTAATTCATTAATTAGATTTTCTGTAGTAGCTTGTATGTTACTTACTTCTATTATATTTCAAAATTTGGAAGTCAGTTTTTTATTTCCCAGAATGCTTTGTTTCTTCCATATTGTTTTGTGCTCATGGCAGGCTTAGTATGGTGGTTTTGATGATTTAAGTTTTTCTATTTTCCCTCTAAATTTATAGGGTCTCACTCCTGTCATTCAGGTGGGAGTGCACTGGCATGATCTAGGCTCACTGCAACCTCCACCTCGCAGGTTCAAGAGATCATCCAGCCTCAGCATGCTGAGTAGCTGGGATTACAGGTGCACACCACAGCCCCCCTAATCTTTCTATTTTTAGTAGGGTATTTAGTGTTTTTGCATTTCGAGTATTTTAGTTTGCTTACATTCATTGATGAAGACATTAAGAATCGACATCACTCCTTTGGTAATGGACTGAGTGTACCCTCCCCCAACTCTGGGTCAACATGACCAAGAAGAGTTTCTGCTCACTCAGCTCATCTTTAGTCCTCAGACACCTGGATCCAAGAGTTTCTCATGGGCCCTGGAAATTCGGGGGCTGAGAGGCACTGCCCCTATTTCTACAGAGGCTTCCCAATAGTGACTAGGTTGTGCCTGCTCAGTCTTCTGCCAAAGCTGCTCCACGTATCAGGCACTTAACTAGACCCTCTTTATATTTTACAAATTTGATAATCTCTTTTCATATTGCATTGGTTTTGACATTTCAGCAAGAAATTGGGAGACGTAAGGATTTGCACGCTTGGCTTTATACATTTTTGAGGGTATTTTAAAATTATCCTTTAAAGTTTTTTAAAACCTAGCACTTTAGAATCCCCATTTATAGAATAATGTTCATATGATTAGCTATGATAAATTGAAATGTCACTTGAACTCTTTTCTCATCCCACATCAGAGTAATGTAAAGTACAAAGTCTGTCTTTGGGTTGGAGTTTAAATATTTAGTGCTCTATAGTTAGTTAGCTTTCATCTATGACCCCCAAGCTGATATGAATGTTTTGTAGGATTATCCCTTAACAAATATGCAGGAGATAAAATTGGAACAGTTATTACTATTTCTCTCTTAAAATATGGGACTGAGGATGGAGTGATGTCTGCCGCTTCGTCATGGTCATGTGGTGATGTGTCTGGCCCACAGGTCAAGTATCTGTCCATGCAACTATAATGATTTCATGTTTTACACAACTTTCTCTCCTTTTCCACCCAATTTTAGCCTTTTGGGCTTCTGTGTACACATATACTGCCTTCATAGCACTCTCAAATGACTACATCCCATTGTGTTTTGCTACATGTGAAGACCATGGTAGATTTCAAATTCTTGAAGATGAAAGACCTTCAATTCTCTAAAACGGCAATCCTAAAAATTCAAACACCATTTTAGAAGATGGATACATTCTCCAAGTACAACAGAATGATTTTAGGCAATTATTGATCACATTTCATAAGTAGAATTTTGCTACAATTTTGGGGAAATTGACATTGAGTCTATGCCCAAATTATTAAGTATTATTAAGTATAATTAATATAACAACTTATAATTTAACTTATATTAACTTATATAACTTAATATAATTAATATATTAAAGATAATTATTAAGTATTGCCTTTTTCACTAACAACTTCATCAAAGTTCTGTTTTATTTGCATTCCAAACCATCTTTATGCTGTGTTTGAAGTGCACCTAAAAGTAAAGAAGGAGCTGGCATGGCAGGAGGGGTGGAGATCTATAAGCCAAACTGTCAGATCTTGCTCTCCGAATCTACAGCTCATCTGCTCCTCTGCAGAAATCTATAATGCAGACACTCATGCAGAGGTAGCTTCTGTACCAGCAAAGCAATCAACTGATCAATTAGAAGGAACAGAATCTAAACCTTTGACCACTAAAACGGTATGTATTTGAATCATAACAAATGAATTTGGTAAGGTAACCTCAATCTAATTTGTATGTAAATTATCATGTTATTCTAAAATATTAAGCTTTTACTCTATTTAAATCATAAGCAAAGAAAAAATAAAGAAATTCTTCAAATGTCTTATTAGCAAAGCCAAATATTGATAGCATTCAGACTTCTTTAAAAATAAATAAAACTTGGCAATGGCTGGCTGGAAAATCACTTCAGGACTAACAATATTCCAGGAAATATATCTCAGCTTATGTTAAGCAAGAGACATAAACTGTGTGACTTACTTCAGTTGCCTGGGATTGATTAAAGTGTAACCAGTTGCAAATATAATAAGAACCTACAGGTGTGCTCTAAGCGTAAAACTAATGTTGGTTCAAAGTATTTCTTCTGGGTCATCAAGCCAACATCAGCCATTAGGTCTAGAAAGATCACTGAATGGTTACTCTCCGCTACCTTTAAAAGATATTTTACCCCTTGATGACAATGAAAAGTAAAAGAATCAGTGTATCTCAGCCTTTTCACACTACTATAGCAAAATACTTTAGATGGAAAAATTTATAACTAATAGAAATTTATTGATCATAGTTCCAGGGGCTGGGAAATCCAAGACCAAGGTACCAGCAGATTCATTGTCTGGTGAAAGTGTACTCTCCTTCAAAGATGGCACCTTCCAGCTACGTCTTCACATGGCAAAAGAGATGAACAGACTCCCTCAAACCCTTTTATAAGGGCAGTAATGCCATTCATGGGGCCAGAGCCCTCATCACCTAATCACCTTATAAAGACCCCACAACTTAATACTACTGCATTGGGAATTAAGTATTAACATGAATCTTTGAGAGACACAAACATTTAAACAACAGCAAGGTGGAAAATCTAGCTTAAACAATTATTGGAAGTTAAATTACTTGATCTATTAAGAATGCAACATCTTTCTTCCTAGCAATCTCTAAAATTAATAGTGGGAGATAATGTGGTTATCATTGTGAAACAAATGTCAACAGGCATTAAAATAAATTTCCATTTCTCCCAAATCCAAATTGTACCTTTATTTTCCATTTGTGAAAAACTCGCTCTCTCTCTCTCACACACATACACATGCACTATATATATATATTTTTTTTACAAAAGATAACTAAATGGACACCACGAATTATAAAATAGATGAACATAACCAAAGCAACAATGATTACAATGACCAAAAATGAACACACTCATACTATGTTGTAATAGTGACAGATTTGGCCCCGTAACTTGCCCTTGTAGCAGTTCTTTTATTGTCTGCGATAATTGACTTACATGTGTTTTGACTTTGAGACCTTGTAGGATTTCAAGTTCCCTTTCCTTTCTCTTTCTTCCTTTCCTTTTCCTTTTCCCCCTTCCTGTCCCTTTCCTTCCCCTTTTTCCTATCCCTTTCCTTCCTCTCCTTTTTCCTTCCTCTCTTCCGTCAGTTTCATCTTTCAAAAAACATATGTATTGGATCTCTAACGGGGATCTCTGGGGATGCAGTGCAGAGTCCACTGAGACGTGCCTGCAGGAGTGCGCAGCAGCGAGCAGCGTGACTCTGAGTAAAATTCTGAGAGCACACAGAAGAGGGGGAGTTTTGTTCGCCTGTGTACTCTGGAAAGTTTCAAGAGCCTAATACTTCAAAAAATGTGTCCTGAAATTGCAATTTATATTTTACCAATAAAGAGGGAGCAGAAAGCTGAGCAACCAGAAAAGCGAGTGGGAGTGTGCAGAGCCAGTGTGCGTTTTTGCAAACAGAGCTGGTTTCCGGGGTGAGCAGCTCCTGGCGTGTCTGGGGGAGTAGGTCTTTTTTGGGATGCAGCTTGAGGTAAGATTTAGAAGGATTTTAAGGGCAACGATAAAAGGACTGACATTTATTTTGAAGAGAGTGGGGCCATGTCACATTTCTGAGAAGGGGACTTTATGAACTGATCTGTGTTTTCAAAAGGCAACTCCCATCATAAGACTGGTAATAAATCAGCAGGGACATGTCTGGAAGCTTTATTGTTTTATTTTGCACATTGAATTCTGTGGTCCAACTAAATCAATTTTCTTCTTTGACATAAGTTAGAGGTCAAAATTCATTTTTTCTATGTAGGTATCAGATTTACCTAGTGCTACTTATGGTGATTCTAAGACTTATCCCACTGATTATCAGTAGTTTCTTCATCACAAACCGGGTAACCATGTGGTAGGTTGGTTGCAGAAAGATCTTAATAAGTCTCCCCATATCCGCTGCTTCAGTTCTATAATTTTTACTTCTCTCCAACTCTGCCTTGGACTCAGCCATGTGACTTATATTAACCAATTGGATGTAAAGAAAATAATTTCAATGTACACTAAATTTCCATGTGCCTTTTCGCGTAATTGGGCTTGCTGGGATTTGGCTGTCTGCATTTACCATGATGACATGTGTGGAGGGATTGAGGGATATGAGAGGCCCGTGGATGAGAGCCCAGTTATCTCAGCCATTGCAACTGAAACCAACATAAACTGGTCACAGCCGCTGACCCCAAACATGTCAGACAGCCCAGCCTCCATCAGCAGAGGCACTCACCCAACCTGCAGCTAACCACAGATGAGACCTGCAGTTGACCACAGATGCCCAGGTGAGAGTAGTAAAACTGCCCAGCTGACCACTAATGCATGAGCAACAACAAATTTACATTGTTTAAGGCATCTGAGGATAGTTTCTAAAACATCATTATCATGACAATAGGTAATTAAGGCAGAAATGCTATGCAGAATTGGGGTGCTGGTGCTGCTATAACAAAAATCTGAAATTCCTGTCATTGCATTGTGGTCAAGGTTGGAGGAAGTGGAGGAAAATCAGGAGTCTGGAGTTACAGTGACCCATGTCATGTGGTGGTGGAACAAATTGTAAAGCCCTCATGCATGCTAACTTGGGAGACAGCAAATGTACTTAATAAACTTTTGGATTTGAACAATTAAATTTTGAAGCAGAATGTTGAATGTTCAGCTGGCTCTTAGAGCTAAGTGTAATAAGGTATTGCAAGAAAGAGGTGAGCTAGAGGAAGAATGGAGCATTTTGCAATCAAAATTTAGAGGGAATATGGAAGAGCCAGAATTTTCAAATTCGGGAGAGAAACTTGTTTCTCATCTCCAATGTTTCCATTAGGTTAAAAAGGTCCTCAGGATAAAATTATCATCGATGAGTGGAGACTAAATTAACAATATATTTGTAAGAGCTTTTCTGATGACCTCAGTACATCCTCTCAGTTAGACAAAGGGATTTTACATATCAGTACAGTAATCAAAATTGAAAATGTAACATTGACTCAATACTATTTTTAATCCATATTTCATATTCAAATTTTATTAATTTTCCCAATAATGTTTTCTGTAGCTACCTTTCTTTGTTATATGCCAGGATCCAATTCAGAATTTGACATTAAATTTAATTGCCGTGTCCAGTTTGTCTCCTTTAATCCAGGAAATTTACTCAGCTTTCATCTTTTATGATTTTGACTTTAAGAATTCCGCCCAATTACTTTGTAGAATGTTCCTCAGTTTGGGTTTGTTGCATGTTTCCTCCTGATTGAATTCAGGTTATGAGGTCATGCTTTTCTTTTCTTTTGGCAGAAATATTAAAGAAGTGATGTTTCCTTCCCAGGGCGTCATAACTGTAGGCAGATGATGTCCATTTGTCCTATTATTGAAGATATTAACTTGGATCACTTGGTTAAGGCTGTGTTAAGTTAACCCATTCCAAAGTTTTTATTCCTGTTGTAAAAAAGCAAATAACATTGAATCTATGTAAATATTATTATTTAGCAAACTTACATTCATTAGTTTTTGTGTCCACTGAAGAATGCTGCCTGGATCAGTTGTTGTAGTGCCATGGTGAAACTGTATTTTCCTCAACATGCATAATGCCATTCAGAGTTGTTGGCTATACATTACACATCAATTCTAGTTTAAGCAGGAAAGAGACTTATTTAGGCATACTAGAGACCCTCAGAGTGTGTCACAGAAGGCCAGAGAACCATCCTTTGGTAGAACACCTACGTGGCCCAGCAGGACTGCCCTAGCAGAGGAACACGGAGCTGTGGGCGCAACCCCTATAGACGGCACTGACAGTGCTGGGCCTGGGTGCTATGGCTGGCCTGGCAGAGGAGGTTTCCTCCCTTACCCTCACTACAAAGGATGTTGCAAAGCACTTGCTTTTGAGATTCTCTGGTCTCTGAACAGAAGCCTCACTCGTGCCTATTCAAATATGCTTACTCTTAGAGCCAAGGTCACATGCTTGCACCTTAGCTGCAAGGGAGGATGCAAAGTGAGAGCTGACTTCTTCCTTATGAGGGCGGAGCACCAGCTCACAACCTGAGGAATTCGCCACCACTGGAGAGAAATGTTAGGAAGACTTAAAACTTGATCATTTTAGTAGGAAAGCTTTTCTCTTTCTTCCTTCTTCTTTCTTCTTTTTATTTCTTTCCTTATTTTTTCTAATATTACCTTTTATGATATTAAAACAGTTATTTTATTCTCTTTTACTTTCTTTAAGTTTATTCATACTTAAATAAATGGGACTTATTCTAAACTTTTTCAACAGTGCCAAAAGTTATTTAGGTCCTGTATTCTCTCTGTATTCTCCTTCCACAATAGGACAAGGGGCATGGTATTCGTTAGCTGTTAACTAGAGGACCACTCAACCTGTTGTCTAGAACTTTAACCACAACTGTTTAATACACAGAAATCAAATTTAGACACAGAATTGGTTATATGAACACATAGATGTTAGTAGGGTCTTTACTGGGCATAGTTTCGTAATCCCCACCATGCCTCCATAGGCACTTTGCTTTTTTTTTTTTTAATATGTAGTCCTTCCTTTCAATGCAGAAAGCTTGTAAACTATCTTAAATAAGACTGAAAATGTCTTTATTTCACCATAAATTCGAATGGTCATGGATTAGAACATAATTCAATATTGATTTTCCTCCCTCAGTACCCTGAGGATACTTCATTGGTTTCTTCATCAATTTGCCAGTGATGTGTCTGCGGTTATTCTTGCAGACATTGCTTTTCAAAGCATTTTTTATAACTTTTACTTTTTTCTTTAACTTGCTGTTCTAAATTGTACTAGATTATGTCCCAATATGAATTTTTTTCTTAACTCACTCTGAACTCAGATTGAGTGTCCTACAGAAGACACAGAGCTTTTAAGTTGGAAAATAACCATTAACTTTTAGACTATTCACTTCTGTGTCATTGTCTTTTCATCTTCTAGAGTTGCCACTAAGAGTGTTTGCAGTCTCTCAGTCTATCTTCTGTATCTCTTAGTTTTCCGTATTTTAAAAATAAACTCCCTTCTTGTTGTCTTTCTCAGTGCTATCTTACTATGTGGAAATGGTTTGAGGCGCTCGACTATATCTTGTTCTCCACTCCTATCTCCAGCTTGACTGCCTAAATGTTTGTCGTTTTATCACAAAGGTTCAGAGAGATTCATTTCCTTATGGATTCATACATTCACGCATTTACGCAAGCTTTCAACAAGAATTCATTGAGAATTTTTTTTTGTTTTTTTTTTTTTTTTTTT
>NW_016824661.1:245029-304790 GCF_001698545.2 Rhinopithecus bieti | reverse complement strand
TTTTTTTTTTTTTTTTTGAGACAGTCTCGTCTGTCGCCCAGGCTGGAGTGCAGTGGCCGGATCTCAGCTCACTGCAAGCTCCACCTCCTGGGTTCACACCATTCACCTGCCTCAGCCTCCCGAGTAGCTGGTACTACAGGTGCCCGCCACCTCGCCCGGCTAGATTTTTGTATTTTTTAGTAGAGATGGGGTTTCACTGTGTTAGCCAGGATGGTCTCGATCTCCTGACCTCGTGATCCGCCCACCTCAGCCTCCCAAAGTGCTGGGATTACAGGCGTGAGCCACTGCGCCCAGCCAAGAATTCATTGAGTATTATTGCCCCATGCTCTATGCTGGGGGTGAATATTCCAAAGGTTTTAGGTTAGAAAATGGACTTTTTTGTTTTTTTACAGATTTTTATTATCTTAGTTCAAGATAAGGAAACGTGATCACTGATAACATAAGTCTCAGGATATCGTTCTTAAAATGTATTAAATTTAAATTCCAGAAATTGGCTATTGATAGAAAACAGAGGTTTTTTTCTCTCTGACATCTTACTCCCTGTGAATAGGTGTATCATACTTTCTTCCTGTGGGTCATTTAATGATAAGAGCCGCATTAATTTTTATACAATGAAAAAATTCAGGCCACCTTCAGTTGTCTTTTAGTTTTTTTATTTCTACAATAGAAGTAATTAATATTCTTTTCAGATAAATGGCTATGGTTAAATCATATGAAAAGATTGACAGGGTCTGCTTTTTTCCTTCCTTTGTTCTTCTTCCCCTTCTTATTTCTTTCCTTCCTCTGTCTGTTTTTCTTTTTCCTCCTTTCATCATATATATGTTACCTGTATGGTACTAACTGCTGGCAGTCCTCACATCAGCAACATATAGTCCAGGTATCCCAGGACTTCAGAGTCTCTAGAGCAGCAGAGTTATGGTGATTCTAACCATAGCAAGTTGACTGCTGTACCAGTGTGGAAGTGAGACTGCCGTGGCTCAACTCCAAGACCTCTATAAATCAGAGAAACTCTACAGAAGAGGTGATGATTGAATTGAAGCTTTAAGACAGGCGAATAAGAGAAAGGAAACAGTGGCAGAGTTTTAGCATAAGCAGCAGACAGAAAGATCAATTGAATTCAAACCCCAGGTTTGCCTTTGACTGGCTGTGAATTTAACAAGTCACTTAGTGATTACTGTAAGGTTCTGTTTCCTTATTTGCAGCATGGGTTAATGACAGTATCTACCTCAGCTGGCTTATTGTGAGGAGTACAGCAGGTAGAACATACAAAGAACCTGGCACAGCGCCTGGTGAAGGGGGAGCCCTCCCCAGGGATGAGCAGCTACAACTTTTAGTTGTTCGGGATGGGCCGGTGCTAGTGCTGCTTCCCTTCACTGTCAAACCACGAACACTCCGCTGCTTGCATCAACTTTGCTGAGGTCGTGGAGCTCACTGGAATAATGGTGTGCCCCTGCCTCCAAGCGTTAAGTGCCATGTTATGATCGCTGACCACTACTTTTCTGGGAAACTATCCACTCATTTGCCAGCAGCCCTCATCAGCTCCTAGAAACCAGGTGCTTCTGCTCGGCTTCCTACTGGGACCAATGAAGCAATGGAGCGAAGGTATGGGGATGACCAGTCAGATGCTGCTGCCCATGGGGAGAAGCACATGCCCTAAGGGCCTGATCATGAGGTGTCCAGTGTCAGAGCTCCCTGTTGGGAGGGAGTGCAGAGAACCTGAAGTCAACCATCCTCCGGTGGCTTTGCTCTGTCATCCTGAAGGACTTTGCACAGACCCTGATCAGAACAGAAGCTGCTGAGGCTGAGCATGTGCCCAGGGACTTAAGTGACTCTGAAACATCTTGATCACTCCCTCCAGCTCCCAGCAGTTATCCCAAAGGCAGGAAGTAACTTTACGATCACTGTGATTAACATGTAATCAACCAATCAATTAATCAACCAAATAGAACTTGCTTTGGCATTAGCTTCTAAAGGAAACAAACTTGGTAACTTTGTTGGATGACTCAGAGCAAACAAGCCAAGTGCTTTGATAAAATCTGAACCCAGTTTGTTACAAGTCCAATTACTCCAACTTTTGAAGTTAGAGGACATTCCCATTATTTTACTGAACTTCTGATTTATTGTGAGGTGAGAGATACCTGTGTTTGTTTAAAGTCCCTTTATTCTTCATTCTAAGAATAGATCAGGATGCAAGAAAAGCCTGCATAGAAAAAGATCTGCATAGAAAAATACCTGAAGCAAGAGAGTGACACAAACTACTTGCATGGAATCCTTGGCAAAGAGTTTATATTTGAGCAGGGGCTACTCTCAGGAATCTCCTTCCACCAAACCCCTAAAACATCCTAGACCACTGGCCCAAATTTAAACTGTGGAAGTCTGGGAATAGCTCTGTCAGGCTTTTTCTTTCCTTTAGAAAAATATTAACCTGAGCACTCTATTTCCTAAAGGCAAATACTCCATATTCCATCTTTCTCTCAATTATTGTTAATAAGTATTGAGTACTTGCTTAGTGGGCCATCCTTTGACCCAGCAGTGGGAATCTAGGGTCCATTCATCATCCTGCTATTGCCATCTAAAGCAAATACGGAGGATGCTTGGATGCAAAATGCGGAGAGTTGTTAGACTTTAGGTAAGGAATTGACAAAATTTGAACTTCATAAAAAATTAATTAATAAATAGTAAAACTGCATTTCTCGCCTGAGTTCCCCTTTTCTCTTTTCTGAATGGTGCAAAAGGTTCAGATATGCTAGTAACAAGAATAAAACAACATGTGTCATTGAGAAGAAAAAATAAGAAGGAAAACTTAGCCATCTGCACCAGAGAAAGCTCTTTATCTGTTTACAGTAAAGCTAATAAAGGGTTATACATGGTGGGGGTGAGATCTGCTCCTGATTCCCGTTATGAGGGAGAGGGAAAGATGAAATTGAGTACTGAGTCACCCAGGGTCAGGCCAGGAATTACTGTGTCAAGTTCTGTCTTAAGCTTCAAAACAGAAGAAAGAGGCAGAGGAAGAGAACCAGACTGATGACCACAGCCTGCATCTGGAAGACTGAGGCCAGACCCAGCACCCACACCCCCATCCAGAGGCCCATGCAGCCCAGACATTCCATAGGCTAACAAGGCACACACCCCCATCCAGAAACCCCTGCAGCCCAGACATTCTGTAGGCCAGCAAGGAGATGCAGGTGGTTTCAGGTGTGTCTCACCCAACAAATGCTTCTGTGCCATCTGCTTGCTTGGACCCCTCTCACCTGGGCTTTCACTGTAGAAGAAGAAATTATAAATGTATCCTGCCAAACAAAGAAAAACTCTCCAGTTTCAGTGAAAACTTACAAGTGATTTCAGAACAATGACAGGCTTCTTAGAGACTAAATAAAATGAGTTGAGATTACTTTGGATTATCAAGGCAACCAAAGAGATAGAATCAAACACAACAGTTTTCTGCCTTTAGCTGGAGAAGCCCAGAGGTCTTTAATGAGGCAGCCACTCTGCATATCCTTGCCCTTTCCACGGATAGGTCCATATGCTACTATGCTAAAACTGGCTGCAAATGCTCATGGTCTCCATGTGTGCCCTAAGCTAGCTCAACAAGCTCTAATTAGGTGACAGTCTACTGATATGGCACTAGAATCCCTTCTACATAGCATAAGAAGAGAAAAGGGAAAGGGTTTTGATTCAGGGTCCACCTTCACATGACTCCTGCACTAGGCATTCTGGGAGGATCTCGCAGAACTGGCTCTGTACACGGTGCTGTGACGTTTCAGATCTCACAGAACTGGCTCTGTACACGGTGCTGTGACGTTTCAGATCTCACAGAACTGGCTCTGTACACGGTGCTGTGACGTTTCAGATCTCACAGAACTGGCTCTGTACACGGTGCTGTGATGTTTCAGATCTCACAGAACTGGCTTTGTACACAGTGCTGTGACGTTTCAGGTGAGTAACTACAACACAAGGCAACACGCTGCTCCTGCTGCCATTAAGGAACTGGATGAGAGTTCATCAGTAAAGGGATGATGCGTCCAGTGAAGGAGGGATGCTGGATGCAGGTCATTAAGGGTCTTGGCAGGCAGGGGAATCTGGTTACATTTCTTTCTGGGGATGGTGTGGAGGTGGATGGAGGGCAGTATGTTCTAAGGTGGGTTAGGGCTAAAGCTTAACCTGAGATTAAGAAACCGGAGAGGAGAAAAAGAGGAAAATGCTTACTAATATTACAAAGGACATTTCACGTCAATCTAAGAGACATTTATTTTACTAGTTCAGCTATAGATAGAGGGCATTATTAGGTTTCAAAATATCATCATGGCACACTAAAGTTAAAACAGATAGGACAGGGGCTGGGCGCAGTGGCTCACATCTGTAATCCCAGCACTTTGGGAAAGCGAGGCAGGTGGATCACCTGAGGTCAGGAGTTCGAGACCAGCCTGGCCAACATGGTGAAACCCTGTCTCTACTAAAATTACAAAAAATTTGCGGGGCATGATGGTGCACGCCTGTAATCCCAGCTACTCAGGAGGCTGAGGCAAGAGTATTGCTTGAACCCGGGTGGCAGAGGTTGCAGTGAGCCGAGATTATGCCACTGCACTCCAGCCTGGGTGACAGAGTGAGACTCTGTCTCGAAACAAACAAACAAACAGCAACAACAACAGCAAAATACAGATAGGACAGGACACTGACTATAGGCCAGCAGGTACAGCCAGACATTGCTGCTCTACTCCAGACCAGTGCTTTCTCCTATGCTAGTCACTGGCTGAACAGAGCCACTGAGCAGTTGAAAGTAGACTAGTCTGAATTGAAATGTGCTGTGAGTATAAAGCACACTGTATTTAAAAGATTTAGTACAAAAAGAAGTAAACTATCTCACCTACGTTTTAACATTGATTACATTTTGAAGTGATAATATTTTTAATATATTGGGTTAAACAAAATACAAAATATATTATTGAAATAAGGTTCAACTGTTTTTATTTTTCAAGGTGGTTACTAAGATTACTGAAATAACTTTTTTTTCTTTCTTTCTTTCTTTTTTTTTTTTTGAGACAGAGTTTCCCTCTTGTTGCCCAGGCTGGAGTGCAATGGCGCGATCTCAGCTCACTGCAACCTCCACCTCTCGGGTTCAATCAATTCTCCTGCCTCAGCCTCCCTAGTAGCTGGGACTACAGGCACCCGCCACCTCGCCCGGCTAATTTTGTATTTTTAGTACAGACGGGGTTTCTCCATGTTGGTCAGACTGGTCTCGAACCCCCGACCTGAGGTGATCCACCCGCCTCGGCCTCCGAAAGTGCTGAGATTACAGGCATGATCCACCCTGCCACGCCTAAAATAACTTTAAGCTGCCTATGTAGCTGGAATTCTTTCACTGTTGGGCAGTGCTGCATTGGACAATGAGAGCCTGGAAGGTGGGCAGTGGACCCAGGGAGGATCAGAAGAGAGGCTGATCGGCTGCCTGGATGGGTCTTTCAGGTGAGGAGGTGGAACCCCAAAAGAAGTCCATTGGGAATAGGAAGAAAGACATCCTGTTGGAAAGATACCCTTTTTGGCTTGGAAACGGTAAAATGTGTGCCGTGCAAACTGTTTTTAAAACACTGAGGTGTTTAAGTAGTTGGTCCAAGGTCACATCTCAGTGTAGGTCAGTGTTGGGAACTGTAAACCAAGTTTGTCTAAAGGAGGTCACCTCCCAGGGCTCACTCCTTTAGTAGAAATTCGGAGACACAAGCCAGGACAATCTACTTGAGTGGGCAAGAAAAGTAACATGCATGGACCGGTGGTCACCTGTGATTTCCTTTCAAGCACTGGCAATGTGTGCCTCTTGGTGAAAGCTCTAGGTGGCTGCCTTTCCCTTGGCTACAAAGAGGAGTCCAGTTAGCGTCAGGCTTGCCCACCAACCTTTGTTCATGGGTAGGCGCCTAAGGTTGCTGCCCACGTGTGTTCAGGAGGGTGCCTTCCTAGACCTGTGGAGCTCTTTTAAACTTGTACTCTTCTTTCAGCTCCTACAGGAAAAATCTCTATTTGATGTGTCTGTGGCCCTACAACTTCCCTAGGCTGTTATATTTTAACTAGGATTAATAAAGAGGGGCTTTGCTGATCAATTTTGAGAGGTTATACTTTATAAGCCCATCTATTTTCTAAACCTACAACACAGATTTCTGTATTTTTTCCATGTGGATAATTTGAATTCTTGGAGTGCATTAATCTGTTGTAACAGTATTTTCAGTTGCCAGGTAAACCTAAATTGCATTTTTAAGCTTGACCTGTGGAATATCAATGTGTCCTATCATTTTGGCATTTAAAAAGTTTTCTTTCAATTCGATGAACATAAAACTATTCCTCTAGAAAGGTACATACAATGGAGGCTTGAAAACATTTTGGTAATGCATTCAGCAAAATGAGATTGCTTCGTAATTGGATTAAGATGTAATAGTCTTTGGGGAAATCATTTAACCTCATGGAGCTTGGACAGTTTCTTGGCTGGTGAGGAAAGTTCACCTACAAATAACTTACGAGAAACCGTAGGGAAAACACTTTCCAGAACAATTATGGATTTGACTATGGTGGGGATTGTTCTTTGCACAATCTCTCTGAGGCAGGGCTGAAAAGGAACTGGGTCAGAGGCGAGTTTCGTCTCCCTCATACCCTTTCCATGGGGCGGTATCAGATTCGGGCTCCCGACAAAGGAAGCCAGTCGAATGACAGCCCCTCTGCAAAGTTTTCCAAAGTCTTTGAATCAATTTCCTTTGTGTTCTCAGGCCACTGAGATATTCAGACACAAACCAAGAGGATTGAAAAGATCTATTTTCAGGGGAAAAAAAATAAAAAGAGTGGATTTCAAAGGCATATATCCTGGTTAGTAATTCTTCTCAGCTCTTCTCCATCAGTGAAACTGAAACACATTACCCTCCTTCACTACAGTTTTCTGTAAAAACTACACCCAAATCACCTGGTTATGCTTGAGCCAGGACTGATTAAAACACTATTAAAATTTGGGCAGTTTTTTGTTAACATGGGAAGTCCCGTGGACCGAGCTCAATTGTCCTGTATGAAGCTGAACTTTCGTCCTAAAAATCAGAAGTAGCTGGTGTTGGACTCAACATGATCCCAAACTCACCTAATAGCTGCTTCTGATAATGCAATTTCAGTCAGGAGCACAAGAGCTCATTAAAAGTGCTCATGGAACTTCATTAAAAGTTCCATGTTTGACCAAAACCCTAGAAAAAAAAAAATGAGTCAGTATTTTCAAGGTCCCACCTGGCTTGGTTCATCATCCACAATCAAACGATTGAACAAAATGCATGTGCCTGACCCAGGTTCTTACTCATAATGTTTCTGTCTGAGATGTGAAGTTGCTATCACCTGCTTGTAGACAGAATATTTAAAAATGAGAGTTCATGGTTTTAGTTGAGACTGTGTGACAGCCCCAAGAAAAAAAACAAGGGGAAAAAATAGGATGTGGAAAACTTAAGTTTTCTGTAGAGTTTGACAAAAATCACCGTGTCTATCAACATGTGGCTTCCAGCTTCAAGAAGTTTGTCTCTTTATGTTGAGAACAAGGGCAGAGTAGAAAAGCAAAATAAATATTGGATCTAAGGTCTAAACAGATCTGAAAAGCACATCAGCCCTCAAGGACCAGCTATAGTATCTGCCATCTTTTTCTTAGATGCTTTGCTTGTAATTGCATAGATACAAAATGTTATTGTAGATGAATCCAGTTATACAAATGGGACCAGGAAATCCAAAGTGAAACATTATAAAACAGTCACAAAAGCTTATTATATTCTAAAAGATATCTTGTCATAATAAAAGAGCAAAAACAGAAAATCAAAAAACAAACAAAAAAATCGCCAACTTCAATTTAAATCAAAGAAGAGAATAAGTGAGCAAATACTTTTTCAGGCACATCTGAGAAATTTTGTTTCAAATATCCTGTATCATGACACAGGACAGAACTCAGTAAAGGATAGATTAAGATGTGCCAACACATGAATCTAGACTCCCTGGAAGACAGGAAATAGGAAAGAGAAAACTCATTGCAGTGGTGGAAAGTCCACTTTTGCAGACAGGCATGGGTGAGTGTTCTCTGAACAAACAGGGGAGCTGTCAGAATGAGTTCAGATGAAGCCTGCACCCCAGTGCTCTAGACTAGAATTCTTGCCTCTGTCATGGGTACATAAGACTTGATTGTGTAGATAGGGGGGAGCTGAGCCTGCGATTGAGGATTAACTGTTGTTATTTATTGGGAGAAAACTTGCACCTGACTTGGTTACTCTGAGTCAGTCTGAGGTACCCACTGTCCACTCTCCTACTGGGGAAGGTCAGCACCAGCTTCATTCTCCTGACTACTGTGCCCTCTGCATGCTTCCAAGCCCACCACGTTCCACCAGGCTCTGCTCACCTCCTGTGAGCCTTGGCTCTGACCCTTATTGCAGCTCACGTCTTGCCCACGTGGCCTGGTTGCTTGGTCTTTGGCTGATGCTCAGCTCTTCTTCAAGGGCTTGGCTTGGACCCCTGCTCTAAGGATTCTTTCTGGGTCAAAGCCAAAGGCAGGAATTCCTGCCGCGTTTGTTCCTGATCTAAAGCCCAGCCGAAGGTAGAAAACAGGGGTCCAGGCCAAGGATGTTGTGTGGAGATCCCACACAGCTGTTGACTAATAGCAAGCAGCACTAGTATCACTGACAGTACTAAAAAAGGTACTCTGCTCTCATCACCTTGTTGCGTCCGCTCTCTTATCTTGGCAAGAGAACGATTGCTACTGCTGTTTTGTAGATGAGGAAACCAAGGCTCAGAGGTAGAGGAGCATAGTCTCAAACCCGGTATCCTCAAGTGTCGGTTTTCATGAAGAATAAATGAGATGAACTGAAATGAAATGAACTGATAATATGAGATGAGCAATTACTTATCAGTTTCCATCAAGGTAATTAGCCTCAACAGGCTTTTCCTGTGAAATCTACTTTGGTTTGCAGGGCTGTTTCGAATAACCTCAATACAGAGATTACTTGGTTTTGAGGTGCAGAATTCTGTTCACATCCCTTGGGTTTCACAACTGCTTAGAGATTTTTGAATAACCTGATCTCTTTGAGCAGCTATATAGAAATTTTATCATGTGATTATTAAGCAAAATAAAACGACAGAAAGAGAGACAGAGCAAAGGACAGAAACATAAATTTACCAACATACATGCACAGATACATATGTATATATGCATAAATACATATTTGTATATATGTGTATGCATACACTCCCCCTTCCTCACACACACATCTTTGATTCTTGATCCTTGGCTTGGTGTGGTTAGATGGATGGATGAAAAATTAACGCATAGATAATTGTATACATAATCCTCCACTCATTCCTATAATCGTACCATGAACCTCTGAAAGTTCATTTAAATTTTAGCAATATCATTGCTGTCATGTAAGCTGTTTTCTTTATTCTGTCAGGAACACAGGATACTGTAATGATTATGGAGCATTTATTTCTCTAAACTCTAAATCCAGTGATAAAATTAAACTCTGAATAGAGGATCACTGAGTTATGTTTAGAAAATGGTAGCAAAGCTGTTAAAAGATAAGAAAAATGTTCTAATGCAGAACGCGGGTCACTCATGCTTCTCACTGGTATGTAGCCAGATACACATGAGCCCAGAGAGCAGGACCAGATGCCCATGCAGTGACATGGAAACCTGCCATTTGAAAATAAATATTTTAGCAGGTTTGGAAAGAGATATCAAGCATATTTTGAATTCCTAGGTAATCCTCACCAACTATTTGAACTATCTAAAGAAGACATACATATGGCCAACAATCATATGAAAAAATGCTTAACATTGCTGACCATTAAAGAAATGCAAATCAAAACCACATTGAGAACCATTTCACACCAGTTAGAATGGCTAGTATTAAAAGCAAAAAAATAACAGATGCTGGTGACGTTGTGGAGAAAACAGAATGCATATACACTGTTGGTGGGAACGGGAATTAGTTCAGCCATTGTGGAAGACAGTGTGGTGACTCCTCAAAGACCTAAAGATAGAAATACCATTTGATCCAGAAGTCCCATTACCGGGTATAAACCCAAATAAATCCAAATTATTCTATTATCAAGACACACACACGCATATGTTCATTGCAGCACTGTTCACAGTAGGAAAGACATAGAATCAACTTAAACGTCCATCAGTGATAGACTGGATAAAGAAAGTGGTACATATACACGGAATACTATGGAATACATGGAATACTATGAGGCTATGAAAAGAATGAGATCATGCCCTTTGCCGGAACATGTATGGAGCTAGAGGCCATTATCCTTAGCAAACTAATGCAAGAACAGAAAACCAAATACCACATGTTCTCATTTATAAGTGAGAGCTAAATAATGAGAACACATGAACACATAGAGGGGAACAACACACACTGGAACCTATCAGAGGGTGGAGGGTGGGAGGAGGGAGAGGATCAGGAAAAATAACTAATGGGTATTAGGCTTAATACCTGGGTCATGAAATAATGTATAGAATAAACCCCCATGACACAGGTTTACCTACGTCACAAAACTGCACATGTACCCTGTACTTGAAAGTTAATAAATGAAATAACAATTAAATATTTATCTTTTTATGTTTTTAAAATTATATATATTTAAGGTGTACATCATGATGTTCTGATATAATTATCTTGATATATATATATTTTGACATACATATCTTGATATATATACATCAAGATAAGCATATCCTCCCTCCCTCCCTCCATCTTTCTCTTCCCTCTTTCCCTTCCCTTCCCCTTCCTTCCTTCTTTCCTTCCTTCCTTCCTCCCTTCCTCCCTCCCTCCCTCATTCCCTCCTCCTTCCTTTCTTTCTTTCTTCCTTTCTTTCTTTCTTTCTTTCTTTCTTTCTTTCTTTCTTTCTTTCTTTCTTTCTTTCTTTCTTTCTTTCTTTCTTTCTTTTCTTTCTTTCCTTCCTTCCTTCTTTCTTTCCTCCTTCCTTCCTTCCTTCCTTCCTTCTTTCTTCTTTCTTTTTTCTTTCTTCTTTCTTTTTTCTTTCTTTCTTTCTTTCTTTCTTTCTTTCTTTCTTTCTTTCTTTCTTTCTTTCTTTCTTTCTTCTTTCTTGCTTGCTTGCTTGCTTGCTTTTTCTTTCTCCTTTTCTTCTTTTTGTGGTAAGAGTATCTAAAATCTACTGTCTTGGCAAATTACAAGTATGCAATAAAATGTTTCTTTTAAAGTTAATAAACAGACACACAGATACCTGTTTATGTCTATATCTATGTCTTCTATTTACATCCATCAAACATATATATGCATGTGAATAAGGTAGTTGTTCCTCCAAATGTGCAGAAGGATTGCAAATCCAAGCTGGGCTGATGAATTCAGAGCCATTGCCTTTAGCATAAATGCTATTTCTGGACCCTTCCTGGCCTGATCCCAAGTAGTGGTAAGGGATGTCAACCACCACAGAGGAGAGAGGCAGAAGGCATCCTGCTGTTTTGCTGTCTTGTATTACAAGAATCCCAGGGTGATAGACAAATTTAGAATGCATTTATAAACTGAAGTTCATTGTAGAAAACCAGTTGGTCCTCTTTGAACTTTCCCAGAGGGCATATTTCCATGGAAGCATGGGAATTTAGATTACATTCTTTTTCAGACTGGTCACTTTTCTCAAGGGTGTTTCAAGTTCAAGTTCAGAACCCTGAGTTATTCAATTTTCCACTCACAAGGTAGAGTTCTATAATTCCTCAGACATCCATTGTCGAAGCATCTGTTTGTCAGCTCAGAGAAGCTCTGAGTAAGAATCCCATGAAGACAATCCAGAGATCGGTCGGTTATTGGGTTTAAAGTATTCAGAACTTTCAAGCAAGGTGAGAAAATGAATTTCATATTTTCATGGTAAAAAAACAATCCCATCTATGCATCCATTATTAATATCAAGTGCATGACCCGTACTCTCTGACACAAGTTCTATAATCTAGATAGCTGAGGTTTAAACCAAGAGAGAGAAGTTGCCTTTCTAGTCAGAAGCCGGGTCCATGAAGCCCATCATTCTGTTGCCAACAATAGTTTCCCGGGATATTCTATGAAATAGCCTTTTTACTTGTCCTAACATTGACCTCTGAGGTTCATTTATGGAACTGCTTTTTATTTTTTATTCAAACCGGTTTTACTTTTTTGCCCTTCTTACTGGTAAAAATCTTGGAGTCATGAACTCCGTAATCTGATTTTCTACTCTGAAGTAGCTTCTTTTTATTTATTCTCAGCCTGCCTTGCTCATGCTGAAAGTTGCTTTGTTTTAAAATTATGATCTCTCTATTTCTGTCCTCTTATTTGTTTTTCTCTTTTTATTATACTTTATCTATTTTCAAGAATAATTTGGGCAAGAAGTGCCCAGGTTTTAGTATAGACACCAAATTCATGCCTCTTTTAGTCACAAGAGAGAACTTTCCTTACCTCATCTTCATTATAATACAGTTCAGAGAAAAGTTCACATGTTCTTTTTTTGAGACTATTAGTATACTTACCACTTAGATTTTCCTGCTAAAACAGGCCTGATTGTGTGCCATCACAATTCTTTACAATGTGCATTGAAATGAAACACAAAATACATTATTGTGACCATAACTTAACAAAAAATTTGGCTGAAGCTCATAGAACTATAAAAATTAGTATTTTGGTTCTCACAAATAAAATTTATCATATGCATTTCTTCAATAATTCAGCAGGCAGCTTTGCTTGCCTTCTAGGGTTCAGACCTGTGGCTTGGAGAAGCATAAGTACCCTGGAGGCTTGCTGAGCACTGGCCACTGCTGTCCACCTCCTCCCCATGTGACCTGGCTTCCCCTTCTCTGAGAAATGGAAACAATAAGAAAATAATGCTCCAGACTCCCTCCTCTTAGCTCTTCATCTGCCAGCACCCGTCTCCACTTTCTTCCCCTTTATACATCTTCCCTGGATGCCCTGTCCATGCTCCCGCCGAAGCAACCTTCTCCAGCAATGTGTGCCGCCCCCCTGTTTTCCCCTGACTCCAGGGCACGGCTCCCAGAGCTTTCTCCACTTTCTCCCACATTGCCAAGTTTCTCCTCTTCACTGGATTATCACCATCTATGCAAAAGCTGTCATTTCTCCCATTTTTGATGACCCTTCTCCTAACCCCATTTCTTCTGCCTGCAATCACCAATTTCTTTGCTCCCTTTTTCAATAAAACTGTCAAGAGTTATCTATACTCAAACTCCATTTCCTCTCCCCCTCTTGTCTTTTAACCTCACTCCACCAGCTTCTGTCCCCTATACTCCACAAACACATCGTGGAAGATCTTTGTGATGCTAAACCCAATGGGACCAGTTACATTCCACTCAGCTGACCCCTTCCTCTCTCTTGATTCATGTCTTCTCTTAGATTCCACAATACCACACTCCTGTGGTTTTTCTCAAAACAAGTTTTCCTTTCTTTCCCCTCTGATTTTTTACTTTTTATGGCCCAGAGCTCAGTCTTCCTCTCCTCTCTGTCCACACACATTCCTCTTGTGACCTTATGCAGTCTCACGGCTTCAAATACCATTCACACACTGATGTTCAAGCTCATAGTCTACACTGCAGCCTCCTGACATTGCCTCCTTTGTCCAACTGTCTTTTCGACATCTCCACTGGTGCTTTTTTCACATTGGACTCTCCACACATTCAACACTGAGCCCATTCCCAACCTTCCCTTCTCAGCTGATAGCTACCCTGCTCTACCAACTTTTTCCTCCCCCAAACCTGAGGTCATTCTCAACTGTTATCACTTTTGCGCATTCCGTATCCTTTGAGTTAGGGAATTGCTTTGGCTTTATTTTAAAACTTGTCCAGCAATCTAATTATTTCTTACCATCTCCAGGACTACCACTCTATTCTGAGGGACCACAATCTCATGCCCCTGTTTCCCAGTGGCCTTGGATTTGGTCTCCACGTTCCTGACCCTGACTCTACCCCACGTCCTCTGGAGTCTGTCCTAGATACAGAAGCCAGAGTGGCTCATTGTAAATGTCTGTTACTGGTATCCCTTACTGCTGATAACCTTCCTTCTTCTAAAATGGCTTGCTAGACTCCACATAATCTAACCCCACATTATTTTCCTCACTACCAAATTTCTCCCTGTTCTCTTTACTCCAGATGTGCCTGTCACCAGGTCTTCCATTCCACCAGCTTCCTCCAGCCTCAGGGCCTTTGTCCAGATGCTCTTTCTGCTGAGAAAGCCCTTGCCCTAGATACCCATGTGACTAATTTTCTAACCCCCTTTAAGAGTTTTCAAAATGTCTTTCTTAATAAAGCCTACCCTGGTGATATGGTTTGGCCAAAATCCCCCACCCAAATCCCATTCTGCATTGTAGTTCCCATAATCCCCACGTGTCATGAGAGGGACCCTGTGAAAAGTAATTGAATCACAGGGGTGGTTTCCCCCATGCTGTTCTCATGACAGTGAGTGAATTCTCATAAGATCTGATGGTTTTATAAGGGACATTTCCCTCGCTTCACTCATACTTCTCCTTGCTGGTGCCATGTGAAGAAGGATGTGTTTGCTTCCCCTTCTGCCATGATTGTAAGTTTCGTGAGGCCTCCCCAGCCATGCCAAACTGTGAGTCAGTTAAACCTCTTTCCTTTATAAATTACCCAGTCTTGGGTATCTCTTTATTAGCAGTGTGAGAACCAGCTAATACACTTGGCCACTATATTTTAAAAATCATAACCAGCTGCCTTTGATACTATTTCTTTTCCTTGCCTTGTTTTGTTTTGCTATTTGTCATTTAGCATACTTATTATTTGTGTTCTCACACTATAATGTAAGCTCTAAGAGGACAGAGAATTGTTTTTTTCTTGTTCACTGATAATTCCAGGGTGCCCAGAAGAGGACCTCGCATGTATTAGGTACATGCTAGTTGAAAAATGACCATAATGTACTTAATTCTCCCAGCTATCCTTTATTAAGTACTGCTGCTGGCCTCACACAGGCACAGGAGATGCATTGACTTATCTGCCCAAAGGCACACGGCACACAGCTTAGAAGCTACCCAGCTGGAATTTGAGCCTATGCAATCAGACATCCAGAGGCCTGCTCTGAAGTGCTTTGGCAAAATATCCATGCTTCTCCTAGAACTGAGCATCCAGGATGTCTTAGTCCTTTCTGTGTTGCTACAAAGAAATATGTGAGGCTGGGTGATTTATAAAGAAAAGAGGTTTATTTTGCTCATGGTTCTGTAGCCTTTGCCTCTGCTCAGCTTCTGTGAGGGCTTCTGCACTGCATCAAACCTAGTGAGAAGGTCAAACCTAGTGAGAAGCAGGCACTTGAAAGGGACCAAACCCGAGAGTATCCTGGCTTCATAACAACCCACTCTCAAGGGAAGTCATCCATTCCTTCAAGAACTGATTCATGTCATGAGATGGAAAACTCACTCACTACCATTAGAACAGCACCAAGTCATTCACAAGGGATCTGTTCCCATAACTCAAACATCTTCCACTAATACCTTCCTCCTAATATTGTCACGCTAGGGATTAAATTTCAACATGAGCTTACGTGGGAACAACAACAACAACAACAAACCATAGCACAGGGGAACGTGATAGATAAACCTGCCCTCATTGATGGAGCAGTCCAGTGAGAGAGGTAGATATTAAACTCATGATCAAGCCCTATACTCAACTTGCCTCAAGTCCTCTCTCAGATGTAAGCACTCTGTCTTCCAACTGAACTCAGGAATATCTCCATATGGGTTTCATTCATCACTTTGAAGAGAATCAGCTCTGTTAGCAGTGAGTCACTGCAGGTCTTAGAAGGAAAAATCATAGCAACAACGTTTTGTAAAAAAATCATAATTAAAAAACTCAAAAGTGAACTATGGTTCATTACTTTTCTACTGCTATCATAACAAATTGCAACAAATTCAGTGCTTTAAAACAACACAAACGTATTACCATACAAGTCTTGAAGTCTGATATGAGTCTCACTATGCTAAAATAAAAATGTCAGTGATCTTTTCTGGAGGATCTAGGACAGCATTATTCTTTTTGCCTTTTTCAGCTTCTAGCAGTGGTCCAGATTCCTTGGCTCACAGCCCCTTCCTCTATCATCTTACTCAGCTGTGTAGTATGTCCCTGGCCCTATTTCCATCCGTCATCTTTTTCTCTGATCCTGTTTGAGAAAGGTTCTCTGCTTTTAATGATCCAAGTGATCAGATTGGGCTCATCTGAATATTCCAGGATGATCTCCCCATCTCAAAGTCCTTAACTTGAATCACATCTGCGAAGTCTTTTTTGTCATATGAGGTAATATATTCACAAGTTCTGGAGATTAGAATATGTGCATTATCAAGGACCATTATGCTGCCTATGTTGTAGACAGAATATATAGTCAATATATATAATAGCTATATATTAAAAAGTTGGCTTCTGCCAAAAAATTGAAATTGTCCCTAAGGCTTCCGATCGAAGGATTTTCTGCATAGTGAACAGTGCAGCTGATGAATCGAGATTGGAAAGTCGATCAGATGTGAAGGTTCATGAATGACAGCTTCAATCTGACTCTTTTAGGCTGACAACCTCCTGCCTGCTCAGAGAAACACTGAACCCACAGGTTTGTTTTGACTCAAATGTGACAAACACTGAGAAACAGAAACAGACATGGAAGCTGTTTGCAGACTTTTGTTTTTTCTGTTTTTTAGTGTTTTTTTTTTTCACTTTTGTTTTCCCCTGTTGATTGAAGCCATTGTTTAATTTCTCACCCCTTCCCTATCTTTTTAACTTTCTCCCAGAACCAAGAAGGAAAAAGAAAATCTATACTACATATATTCCCTTCAAAGGTCCAAGAATTCTAAAAGATTTTTTTCCAAACCAACAGTGTGTTGTGAGACCAGCTTTTACAGGCTTTGGATAGTGACAGGAATAGAGAAGAGTTTCTTAGGGGTTCAAAGGAATGAAACTAAAAACTAACATGGGGATCCCTTGGAAAATGGGTAATTTTCTGATTTTGAAGAAATACTTAGAGTAAAATTGGAAAGAGAGGATGGCAGAGGGAAAAGATATGATACAGACAGCGGGTGAGGGTGGAGACTAGGATGAAGATCATTGCTTTAGATTTTGAAAAGCTCAGTTTTCATAGATTTATGACACAATCCATCAATACTCAGTTTTAGTTTCTGAGCAGAGTTTCATAAAAGTGGATGCAGTTATATTTATCTTGGCTTATATTTTTAGTTTGATATTTGTAGTTTGGCAACAGTTCATTTAGAGGAGACACAAAACCTTTTAGTAACAATTTATGATGACAGTGTTGACATGTGTAGTAATTGTTCTCCCCAATTGTTCTTTTAGGGCTCTAAAAATAATTATTTTGCCTCTCCAAATCTAATGTTTTATATAAAAGAATTTTCCTACTTTTTATTATGATCAATCTATATTTGACTTTCTAAGCTAGAAATTCATTTCAGAGATCAAATTGAGTTAGGCTGTATCACCTCACACCGCCCTGTCTTTCAATGAGTATCTATTAGCTAATTGCATTTTGTTGGTCTTAGCTGGGGCATAAATTATATGCGAAGAGTGAGGTTAAAAAAATGCTGAGTGTGCCCAAATTGTAATCTTGTTTTTTTTTTTTTTTTTTTTTTTTTTGAGATGGAATCTCACTCTGTCTTCCAGGCTGGGGTGCAGTGGTGTGATCTTGGCTCACTGCAACCTCTGCCTCCTGAGCTCAAGTGATTCTCCTGCCTCAGCCTCCCAAGTAGCTGGTACTACAGGCACCTGCCACCATGCCCGGCTAATGTTTTGTATTTTCAGTAGAGACAAGGTTTCACCATGTTAGCCAGGATGGTCTCAATCTCCTGACCTTGTGATTTATCTGCCTTGGCCTCCCAAAGTGCTAGGATTACAGGCATGAGCCACCACGCCTGGCCTGTAGTCATTTTTTATAAGGTGACGAGAAATTAGGACTTCATCCTGAGGGAGAGGTAACAAAGGTTTATTAAGCAGGAGCCTGACATAAAGTGAGTTGCATTTTTGGAAGATAATTCTGTGGGAAGAGAGCAGGATTGGGTGGCATGTCATCCAACGGGTGAAGGCGAAGTGACTGCCTCACAGGACATGTGATAGCCCCGTGGCAGCAGAAGAGAGGGAGGTGAGCTAGATATTTTTAGAGGTAGACTCCAAAGAATTTTATGATCTGAAAAGAAGTTGTAATAAAGAATCACAATGTCTTTTTTCTATTATAGATTCCTTTAAAATTAAACTTAGCATCTACTCATAGATAGTATTATTAAATAGCCAAAATATTATTATACTTGATCCACTAGAACTAATCTCATATCTTGACAAATAAGAAAATACAAGGGTTTTATTTTTTATTCTTTTACTCCTATGAATTTATTGACATTCGATCAGAATGATAAAAACAGGTAAAGCTGAAAATTCCCATAAACTCTTGGGGCTAAGACAGCGCTGTTCCCTCCAGTCCTTGCTGCTGTACCAAGAGAGCAGACACTGTTCCAGTATCTCACTTCATCACCAGCACCAGCCCAACCTCCACGCCTGCCATCCCTCCAGTGGTGCAGGTGGAGGGCTGGGTGATGCTGCGTAAGCAAACAGAAACCAGTTTATTTTTACAAACTCTTATTCTTTGTGATCTGTAAATATAGAATCTTGTTAGTTAATTTGACTCCTAGTGGCTGTGTGATTATCTAAGATGACTTCACAATCCACATTTTAGTTTTTTAGTAAATATCAAGTGTGTTTTATATTTACAATGAAGTTGGAATGAAGAAACTTGAGCTATAATTATTTTCAGATTAACTGATTAAATAGCCAGGAAATCTGTATGCATCAGCTAAAACTACCATGATAAATTTATTAAAGTAGTTAATTTAAAATGTAAAATATAGTCTTTCATATATTTATTATCTTAAAATATAATAGAGCATATATTAAATAATTGTATACATGTAAAAATTTAACCTTTTGAAATCAATATGGCAACATATGGAGAAAGTGCTAAAGAGAGTCAAAACCTTGAATCATTCAAAACCTCTCTTAAGCGTTTATAAAGCGGATCTGTTCTCCCAGACGTGATGAAACAAGCTTCCCTGGTGGCATTACCAATGACAGCAAGCAATTTAAAAAACTCTAAACATCTAACGTCAGAGGAAAGAAAGATAAAGAAGTTCATGAATTTATGTGTAATATTTATATTACACCTCTTTCTATAAAATGTTTCATACTGCTTGTAACAAATATCCATCAAAATAGAAAACCATGTTTACAGCAGTTTTACCAAAAAAAAGTATACATAATGCATCAACTATAAACATTAGCATTATTTCTGTGAATGAGTTGTGAACACTTTTTTTTTTTTTTCTGAGACAGGGTCTCCTTGTGTCATCCAGGCTGAAGTGAAGTGGTACAAACTTGGCTCACTGCAACCTCCATCTTCCAGGCTCAAGCAATCCTCCCACCTCAGCCCCTAATAGCTGGGACCACAGGTGTGCACCACCACACCCAGCTAATTTTTGTATTGTTTGTAGAGATAGGGTTTTGTCATGTTGCTCAGGGTGGTCTCAAATTCTGAGTTCAAGCCATCCACCCACCTTGGCCTCCAGAGTGTTGGGATTACAGGTGTGAGCAACTGTGCCCAGCCTTGAACAGATCTTAATAGTCTACTTACATCTTAGCTAAGAAAAAAAATGTACAGAATTCTAATTATGCGAGAGGAGAAAACATTAAGTTCAAATGGACACAGAGTTTTCTTAGTCCTAAATTCTAAAATAACTTTCTCTTATAGAAGATTTGCCACGAGGACATGAACCAGTATAATAACAAGGGTTCTCTGAAAACATTTAGGCATTATTAAGCAGCCAGCATATTACTGTTTTTGATCCACTAGAACCAATTTTATGTCTTGAGAAATAAGAAAATACAACGGTTTCCATTTTTATTCTCTTGCTTTAAAGAACAACTTTATTAAAAGTTCAGGAACAGATTTCATAGCCTCATCCCATATACTATCCATCAATAAAAATTGAGAGATGACATCTCACTTCAAGTCTGAGCAATGGAAGAGGTAAAATGAGGTAGTTCAGATATACCTGGACTGATTGGCTAGATCTATTCTTAGCATGTAGAGTCTCTAAAATTTAACTGTACTGCATTGTATTAGTCTGTTCTCATGCTGCCAATAAAGACACACCCAAGACTAGGTAATTATAAAGGCAAGAGGTTTAATTGACTCACAGTTCCACGGGGTTGAGGAGGCCTCACAGTCATGGTTGAAAGCAAGGAAGAGCAAGTCATATCTTACATGGTGGCAAGCAAAAGAGAATGAGAACCGAGCCAAAAAAGGTTTTCCTTATAAAACCATCAGATCTCATGAGACTTGTTCACTACCATGAGAACAGTATGGGGGAAACTACCCCCATGATTTAATTATCTCCCACTGGGTCCCTCACACAATATCTGGAAATTATGGGAGGTATAAGTCAGGATGAGATTCGGGTGGGGACACAGCCAAACCATATCATCCATATTCCTCATCTAATGACATCTTATGAATCTAATCTCTGTAGTGCAAATGCTTGAATCTGCACACTCTGGTGCTTTTCTGGCACTACTGTTTTATGTTGTTTAAATTTATGAATGAGAATAAACCTATACATTTCAGAAAATATGGTTCAATGAATACATAATTTTATTATTCAGATAATGGAATATTTACTCAGATATTTAAATTATGGTTATGAAGACTACTTAGAAAATGTGGTATCTGCAGTAACATAATGATAATTAAATGTAATCGGCAGACTTCTGCAACAATCCCCAGTGACTGCCATGTTCTTTGTATTCATGTCCTTGCACTTAATCCCGTCCTTTGAGTGTAGGGTAGACACAGTGACCTTCTAACCCGGCAAGTTTCTCTGCCATTCAGGGTGCTGCATCCATGGCGTCTTCACTGTAATCCTAGCTGCAGGGAGGAGGCACTGCTTCCAAATTTGTCCTTCCTTGGGTACTCTCCCTCAGCTGAGGTGATTCTTTTGAGTGCTCTTTATGCTTTCATATTCCTAGTTAGAACTTCTTTACATTGAAAGTCCTCTGTTCAAATTACTGCAGGGCTTTTTTCTCCTGATTGTACCATCCTTGATAAGGAGCTTGTTGATATGAAGTTCTCTTCCAGGATACAGGATTTAGTACCCAGTGAGAACCCTGAAGACAGTGTGAACATACCATAAGGATTGGGTTCCTAATGGCCAATGAGCACAGAATGAAAATAAGTCCGAGCTGTGGTTCAAGGCTGGTCCAACTTGGTCACAATTGATCACATTGGAGTCCTCCTGTCTTATAAGGGGCAGCAATTCTTTTTGATAGGAAAGGACACATTCTGGTGGTGAGCTTGCCTTTCTGGTTTGGGACCTCTGCACAGTATTCTGTTGCTCTGGGAGCTTACAGAATGTTTGGTGCATAGTAAGGTATTTCATGTGACATCACATCACACCAAGGAGACATGACAGTGGGGACGTGACCACAGCACTAATCTCACCACACATCACACCCTCAGAAGCATCCAGTCCAGAGTAATGGGACAGCCTGCAAAGATGCATCTTCTGCGTCAGCTCAGAGGTAATGTCCTGTGAGTATGAGGGGTCATTTTTTAAAATTCAGTGTAGGTGCTAAGTCAATGACCATTTCATGTGCTACATTTCCAACAGATAAAATCATTAAGTTTCAGCAGAAGTGACCTTGTCAGTCATCATATCCACTTGTGAATGTGTGATTTTCATCTAGACAGTTGAGATTTCTGTGGATTTTAGAGGTACTGATTTCCAGAGGACACACTTAGAATTCTACTGAATACAAAACTCCAGCCACCAGGTGGGCAGTTCAGACTGCTTGTGCCAAAGGAAGGGAATCCTCTTACAGAATGACTGATTCCCAATATGGCATTTCTTGTGACATCACATCAGACCAAATGGCCCACTTGATAGAAAGGGAGGTGCCACAGTACACATGCCAGGCCACCTAGAAGAGGTCCTACTACTGCAGCAAGGTAGCTGCCCCTGCCATCAGGAGGGTGTGCGATCACTTCTACGTGGAACTGGGGAGAAATAAGCTTGACACGTGGTATCCATGTGGTGTTTCTTAGGACTTTCTTCTCCAGTTTTAACAGTGAATGGAACCATCCCCTGATAAGAGCATGGTAAACACTGACTCAGACCTCCAAGGACAGGAGCTGGCTCATGGCCCAGGCAAACCAGAAAAGATGCTAGCCAAGGGGGATGGGAGCCTCATATGGGAAGAAGGGAAAGCTATGAGCATCATTTGCAGATTGAGGCTGGCTCTAGTGGCAGAGACTGTAGTTCAGTCCAGAAAATTTCCTCTGCGAAGTTTCCCCAGGAGGAAATGCTAGTAGCCCCCCGGGTGAGCTGCTCCCAGGTCTCACATGTAGCGACTCTATCAGAAAGGCCACAACAGTGGGCTCTTAAGGGTGCTGGGCTCCACCTCCCAGATCCCCTTCTAGAACAGAAGGAGTCCATTTCCCTGGCTGCTGAAAACATTTTGGGCTGGTAGCTCCTCAGGAATTGCCTTGGCTGACAGTCACCTTGCACAAGGTCCTGCTGCCTTCTGAGCAGCCCTCAGACAATGACTGGCTAATGTAGTAGCATAGAGTCTCTGTCTCCTCATGCCAACTCTGGACCACTCTTAGGGGTAAAGTCTGCTCCCTGTAGGGTTAGCAGAGATCTCACTGGGGCTGCACCTCAACCCAACTTCTTCCTCTGCCCAATTCTCCTTTCTTCCCCTCCATTCATAGGTATTGATCCTGTGATCACTCCCTAAAAAACTTCCAGGATGTTCATCTGTATCTAAGAGGCTGCTTCCCAGTGAATCCTAGCTGTACATTAGGATTTTTAAAAACATCTGATACAAATGAAAATGTGAAATTTTTATTTTTTTTATTCAAATAAATCTATGGCTATGACATAACCTTTTCAAAATGTATAAAGGAATATGTTTTCTAAAACATAATTATAAAATTCATCTATCTTGTAGAGAGAAAAAGAGAACTGAGTCTAGCTAGGCAGATTAGAATCTAAGGGATGGAAAGAAAGTAGGTCAAACTCTCCATCTCCTCCCCACACACCCACACACAATTTACAAAGGGATTAGTTATTTAAATGTTAAATCCAGAAAAAGAACAAAAAATCGTTTATTTATTAGAAGTTAAAAGGCCAAGTTAAGTATGCAACCAAAACCCAAACCAGAAACTACAGAATAAAAGATTTAGAGTCGTGTCTACAGAAATTTGACATTATTATATGATGATATTATCCAAAATCAAATTAAAAAAACAATAAATGTGACTCATCAATGTTAATATCATTAATACACAGAGATGTCCTGCAAATAATTAAGAAAGATAGAATCTGAAAATATAATTAAGAATGAGAATAAACAATTCAGAATTTTAAAAATAACCAATGCAAATACTATCAACCCTGAAATTGATTAATCTCAGTGATGATCAATGGGGTATACATTTCAAATATAAATGTGAAATTGTTGCCATCTATCAAGTTGGAAAAGATTAAAACAATGAAAATGTTTATGATTTCCCAGTTTATGGTTAAACATCTGTATTAGGCCATTTTTACACCACTATAAAGAACTTCCCAAGACTGGGTAAATTGTAAAGGAAAGAGGTTTAATTGACTCACAGTTCTGCATGGCTGGGGAGGCCTCAGGAAAGCTACAATCATGGTGGAAGGGGAAGCAGGCACACCTTACATGGTGGCAGGTGTGTGAGAGAGAGAGAGAGCATGTCAGAGCACAGGAAAAGCTACCATTTATAAAACCATCAGATCCTGTGAGAACTCATACACTATCGCAAGAACAGCATGGGGGAAAATGCTCCCATTATACAATCACCTCCCACAACGTCCCTCCCTTGACACATGGGAATTATAGGAATTACAATTCAAGATGGAAATGGGTGGGAACCTAGAGCCAAACCCTATAAACACAATTGGAATGTGAAGGTGTAGATTTTTGAGAGGTGTAGTAGAAACAAAAGCAGTAGAAAGAAAACATTTTTCAGCCTTGTGTCTCAAGTACGTTTGACATAGCCTTATTTTTAATGCTAAAGCCTAAAGACAAATGAACAAGGCAATAAAAAAAGAGCTGGAGATATAAATCAGTCCATATCTATGGCTACAGAGTCATTTGAAATAATTTTGTAGCAAAATATTCAATTGCTTGAAAAAAATTTACATCAGTTATTTAAAATTTGTTTTTAAAATAGCATGGTATCATTTTGAAGAATCAGATAACTTACCAAACACTAAAAGTGATCATTGAATAGTATCATTATGGGGCCATTTTTATTTTTTCCCTTATGCTTTTCTGCATTTATCAAATGTTTAATATTAAATGTAAGGATTAGTTACAATAATAATCCCTAGGCATAACAGTTATAGACATAATTAAAAGCAAATATAGTAAGTAAAAAGAAGGCTAAGGCAATGTCACTTATTTCTGCAAATTTATTTATTTGTTTATATTTTTTATTTTACTTTAAGTTTTGGGATACGAGTGCAGAACCTGCAAATTATTACATAAGTATACATGTGCAATGGTGGTTGGCTGCACATATTTGACCTGTCCTCTAAGTTTCCTCCCCTCACTCCTCACCCCCAAAACAGGCCCTGATGTGTGTTGTCCCCCTCTCAGTGTCCATGTGTTCTCATTGTTAAACTCCCACTTATGAGTGAGAACATGCAATGTTGGGCTTTCTGTTCCTGTGCTAGTTTGCTGAGGATGATGTCTTCCAGCTTCATCCATGTCCCTGCAAAGAACATAATCTCATTCCTTTTTATGGCTGCATAGTACTCCATGCTGTATATGTACCACATTTGCTTTATCTAGTCTATCATTGATGGGCATTTGGGTTGGATCTATGACTCTGCTATTGTAAATAGTGCTGCAATAAACATACATGTGCAGGTGTCTTTAGAGTAGAATGATTTCTATTCCTTTGGTTATACACCCAGTAATGGGATTGCTGGGTCAAATGGTATTTCTGGTTATAGATCCTTGAGGAATCGCCATACCATCTTCCACAATGGTTGAACTAATTTATTTTCACAACAGTGTGAGACCGTTCCTATTTCTCCATAGCCTTGACAGCATCTATTGTTCTTGACGTTTTAATAATAACCATTCTGACTGGTGTGAGATGGTACCTCATTGTGGTTTTTATTTGCATTTCTCTGATGATCAGTGATGTTGTGCTTTTTACGTATGTTTGTTGACTGTGTAAATGTCTTCTTTTGAGAAGTGTCTGTTGATATTCTTTGCCCACTTTTTGATGGGGTTGTTTTTATTCTTGTAAATTTGTTTAAATTCCTTGTAATTCTGGATATTAGACCTTTGTCAGATAGGTAAATTGCAAATATTTTCTCCCACTCTGCAGGTTGCCTGTTCACTCTGATGCTAGTTTCTTTTGCTGTGGAGAAGCTTTTCAGTTTAATTATATTCCATTTGTCAATTTTGGCTTTTGTTGCGATTGCTTTTGTCATTTTTTATCATGAAATGTTTCCCCATGCTTATGTCCTGAATGGTATCGCCTAGGTTTTCTTCTAGGGGTTTTAGGGTTTTGGGTTTTAAATTTGAGTCTTTAATTCATCTTGAGTTAATTTTTGTGTAAGGTGTAAGGAATGGGTCCACTTTCAGTTTTCTGCATATGACTAGCCAGTTTCCCCAGCACCATTTACTGGATAGGAGATCCTTCCCCCATTGGTTGTTTTTGTCAGGTTTGTCAAAGATCCAATTGCTGGAGAGGTGTGGTGTTATTTCCGAGGTCTCTGTTCTGTTCAGTTGGTCTCTATTCTGTTCCGAGGTCTCTGTTCTGTTCAGTTTTGGTACCAGTACCATGCTGATATGTTTACTGTAGCCTTGTAGTATAGCTTGAAGTCGGGTAGTTTGATGCCTCCAGCTTTGTTCTTTTTGCTTAGGATTGTCTTAGCTATACGGGGACTTCTTTGATTCCACATGAAATTTACAGTGTTTCTTTTCTAATTCTGTGAAGAATGTCAATGGTAGTTTGATGGGTATAGCATTGAATCTATAAATTACATTGGGCAGTAGAGCCATTTTCACAATATTGATTTTTCCCATTGATGAAGACAGTGTTTTTCCATTTGTTTTCCACTTATTTCCTTGAAGAGTGGTTTGTAGTTCTTCTTGAAGAGGTCCTACACATCACTTGCTAGCTGTATTCCTAGGAATGTTATTCTTTTGGTAGCAATTGCGAATGAGAGTTCATTCATGATTTGGCTCTGTGATTGTCTATGGTTGGTGTAAAGGAATGCTTGCAATTTTTGCACATTGATTTTGTATTCTGAGACTTTGTTAAAGTTGCTTATCAGTTTAAGGGATTTTTGGCTGAGAAATGGGGTTTTCTAAACATAAAATCATGTCATCTGCAAACAGAGACAACTTGACTTCCTCTCTATTTGAATACCCTTTATTTCTTTCTCTTGCCTGATTGCCCTGGCTAGAACTTCCAAAACTATGTTGAGTAGGAGTGGTGAGAGAGGGCATCCTTGTCTTGGGCCAGTTTTCAAAGGGAATGCTTCCAGCTTTTGCCCATTCAATATGATATTGGCTGTGGGTTTGTCAGAAATATCTTTTATTATTTTGAGATATGTTCCAGCGATACCTAGTTTATTGAGAGTTTTTAACGTGATGGGATGTTTAATTTTATCAAAGGCTTTTTCTGCATCTATTGAAATAATTATGTAGTTTTTGTCACTGGTTCTGTTTATGTGATGGATTGCGTTTATTGATTTGCATATGTTGAACCAGCCTTGCATCCCAGGGATTAAGCTTACTTGTTCGTGGTGGATAAGCTTTTTGATGTGCTGCTGGATTCAGTTTGCCAGTATTTTATTGAGAATTTTCACATCAATGTTCATCAGGTATGTTGGCCTGAAGTTCTCTTTATTCATTTTGTCTCTTCCTGGTTTTGGTATCAGGATGATGCTGGCTTCATTAAATGAGTTCAGGAGGAATTCCTCCTTTACAATTATTTGGAATAATTTCAGAAGGAATGGTACCAGCTCCTCTCTGTGCCTCCGGTAGAATTTGGCTGTAAATCTGTTTGGTCCTGGGCTTTTTTTTTTTTTGTAGGTTCTTAATTACTGCCTCAATTACAGAACTTGTTATTGGCTATTCAGGGATTCAACTTCTTCCTGATTTAGTCTTGGGCAGTTGTATGTGTCCAGGAATTTATCCATTTCTTCTAGATTTTCTAGTTTATTGTGTAGAGGTGTTTATAGTATTCTCTCATGGTAGTTTGTATTTCTGTGGGGTCAGTGGTGATATCCCCTTTGTCATTTTTCATTGTGTCTATTTGATTTTTCTCTTTTTCTCTTTATTAGTCTAACTAGTCATCTATCTAGTTGTGAATTTTTTCAAAAAACCAGCTCCTGTATTTGTTGAGTTTTTGGAGGGTTTTTGCATTCTTGCATTCTGCTCTGATCTTAGATATTTCTTGTTTTCTGCTAGCTTTTGAATTAGTTTGCTCTTGCCTCTCAAGCTGTTTAATTGTGATGTTAGGGTGTTGATTTGAAATCCCTTTTCTTTAAAAATGTTGAATATTGGCCCCTAATCTCTTCTGGCTTGTAGAGTTTCTGCTGAGAATTCTGCTGTTAGTCTGATGAGCTTCTTTTTGTAGGTGACCTGACCTTTCTCTCTGGCTGCCCTTAACATTTTTTCCTTCATTTCAACTTTAGAGAATCTGATG
Organism: Rhinopithecus bieti; assembly: GCF_001698545.2. Lineage (NCBI taxonomy): Eukaryota > Metazoa > Chordata > Mammalia > Primates > Cercopithecidae > Rhinopithecus > Rhinopithecus bieti. Next base: position 276,999 of record NW_016824661.1, on the reverse strand, counting down.
ATTATGTGTTTTGGGGTTGATCTTGTGGTGGAGTATCTCCTAGGTTGGGGAAGTTCTCCTGGGTAACATACTGAAGTGTGTTTTCTAGCTTCTTTCCATTCTCCTTGTCTCCTTTAGGTGCTCCAATCAAGGGTAGGTTTGGTCTTTTTATGAAGTCTTATATTTCTTGGAGGCTTTGTTTATTCCTTTTCATTCTTTTTCTCTAGTCTTGTCTGCCTTATTTCAGCAAAGTGGTCTTCAAGCTCTGTTATCCTTTCTTCTGCTTAGTTGATTTGGCTATCGCTACTTGTGTGTGCTTCACAAAGTTCTTGTGCTGCGTTTTTCAGCTCCATCAGGTCATTTATGTTTCTCTCTAAACCAGTTATTCTAGTTAGCAGCTCCTCTAATATTTTATCAAGATTCTCAGCTTCTTTGCATTGAGTTGGAACATGCTGCTTTAGCTCGTATTTTTTTATTACCCATCTTCTGAAGCCTACTCCTGTCAGTTCATCCATCTCATCCTCCATCCAGTTCTGTGCTCTTGCTGGAGAGAGCCTGGGCTCATTTGGAGAAGAGGCACTCCCACCTTTTGGGTTTTCAGCCTTTTTTCGTTGATTCTTTCTCATCTTCATGAGTTCGTCTAGTTTTGATCTTTGACATTGCTGACACTTGGAAGGAGTTTTTGTTTTTGTCGTTGTTGGTGATGATGCCACTGTTGTTGCTTTTTGTTTGTTTTTCTTCCAATGGTCAAGTCCCTCTTCTGTAGGGCTGCTACGGTTTGCTGGGGATTCACTTCAGGCCCTACTTATCTGGCTCACTCTCACGCTGGAGAACAGCAAAGATGGGTGCCTGCTCCTTCTTCTGGGATCTTTGACCTCAAGGGGCACCAACCTGATGCCAGTAGATCGCTCCTGTATAGGGTGTCAGACAACTCTTACTGGAGAGTCTCATCCAGTTGGATGGGATGGGGGACAGGACCCATTTAAAGAAGCTCTATGACTGTCCCTTGGTGGAGGGTGTGTACCTCGCTGCGGGAAACCCACTCATCTGGGCTGTCTGGATTTCTCAGAACTACCAGGAGGAAAGGCTAAGTCTGCTGGTCCATAGAGACTGTGGTCACCCCTTCCCCAGAGGCTCAGGCCCAGAGAGATCCGGGTTCTGTCCCTGAGCCTCTGGCTGGAGTTATTGGAGTGTCTGCAGGGAAGCCTCTCCCAGTGAGGAAGGATGAGTCACGGTCAGGCCTGAAGGGGCACTTTGCTGCCGAATGCCATAGCCGGTGTGTTGGGCTGTTGGGGACACGTCTCAGGACCAAGCAGTCCAGCCTCCCTGGTGCCAGCCGGGAAAAGCGCAGCCTGGAGCTATAGAGATATATGCCGCCCTCCCCATTCCCAGGGAGCTTAGCTTGTTAGGCAGTTGTGGGTCCTGCCCCTCCCTCAAGGAACTCAAATGGTGTAGACAACAGGCAACCGAAGCTCTGGTGCTGGTGGCCCCTCCCCCGGGAGCTCAGTAGGCTTAAGCAGATTCCAGCTGAGAGGCTGTTGAGAATCTGTGCAGCTCTGGGGTTGGGGGACGCTAGGCCTAGGTGGCGTGGGTTTGTGAGTAAGATCTTCTGATCCATGGGTCTCACAGCTCCATGGAAAAAGCACGGTTTCCCGTGAAGGACTAAGTGGCTACCTCGGCTGGACTTCCTGGACCATAGGGACTTCCCTAAGGGGACTTTCCCCTAAGCCAAAATGAGTCACAGCTGCAAGCTAAAGGATTGAAACTTCAATCAATCATACAGGGAGGTTAAGCTCTAGCTGCAGCCTGATGTGTTTAACCAATCAGGCCCGCCAACCCACAAGCAGATAGAAAATAAGCTAATTCTATAGGACAGAAAAAGGAAAAGGGGAGGGGTCATAAGGGGATGAGGACACCCAAGCCAGAAACGGCAACCCTTCCAGGTTCCCGTCCACCAAGTGGAAGCTTTACTTTCGCTTCTGCTCTACTTTTGCTTTCTCTTTAGTAAATCTTGCTGCCACACACTCTTTGGGTCCGCGCATTGCTCTAATCGAGCTGTAACACTCACCGCTGTGGTCCAAGGCTTCATTCCTTGAAGCCGGTGAGACCACGAACCCTTCCACTGAGAAAAACCAAAAACCTGCAATTGGAAGAAGACTTCTGGTCTCCCCCGGCTGGGGAGCGCATTCACTCACCGCCTCCCTCGGCTGTGGAGAGGCGCTTCTGTGCCCTGTGTAGCTCTCGGGTGGGCTGCCACACTGCTCTTCCGTTCTCTTCGGGAATCACGCCAGCCTCCTAGTCGTTCTGATCAGAGAACCTGGGTACCTTGGTTGCCAGTGAAGGATTTACATGCTTATTATGTTTTTCCTTGATGGGAGCCTCAGATCACCGCTGTTTCTAGTCAGCCATCTTGGCCCTGCCCTCACATTTCTGCAAATTTAAATATGAGATTTGTTCCCTCAGGTGCACAGTCCAGACCCCATTCGGTCCAGCTCCTTTTTTTTTTTTTTTTTTTTTTTTTTTTTTTTTTTTTTTTTTTTTTTTGAGACGGAGTCTCGCTCTGTCGCCCAGGCTGGAGTGCAGTGGCCGGATCTCAGCTCACTGCAAGCTCCGCCTCCCGGGTTCACGCCATTCTCCTGCCTCAGCCTCCCGAGTAGCTGGGACTACAGGCGCCGCCACCTCGCCCGGCTAGTTTTTTGTATTTTTTAGTAGAGACGGGGTTTCATCATGTTAGCCAGGATGGTCTCGATCTCCTGACCTTGTGATCTGCCCGTCTCGGCCTCCCAAAGTGCTGGGATTACAGGCTTGAGCCACCGCGCCTGGCCTCGGTCCAGCTCCTTTTAAAGCCACATGAAAAGTCAGCTGAGAATGGTCTGGGAGTTAGCCCGCGGCTGTTTCCTGTCTGGACTTATTCCTAATAATTCTCTATTGAAACGAGGCTCTAATCTGGTCTTCTGTGCTTGTTTAATTTCCTGGATGATTTTATTTTATTTTTATTTTATTTTATTTTATTTTATTTTATTTTATTTTTTGCTTATCTTCTCCAGACCGATGCTTCCTTCCTTTCAGGGGTCTCCCTGTTCCTTCATTCACCTTTTCTCCATCACTTCCTCCACATCACCCCCACCAGGTGACATCCCACAATGAGCACAGCCTCACTGATCCCGTGGGGCACATGTGCTAGGCAAAATCTTGCTCAACAGAAAACTCACTCTTGGTGATAACTCACTGTTCTATTTAATCTGCTCTGTTGGAGCTGGGAGCTCAGTGGGCACTTGCAAGGAAGCTGGTGTTGGGCACCTTGTCCATTCTTAAGGATGAAAATTTGCCCTGTTTTTGGGTAAACACAGGCCAGCTGTCTTGGGGTGACAAAAAGCCCACCATCCCATGACTTTCAGGTAGGTTTGGGTTCTTCGTTTTACTTGGGTCTTTACCTTGGTTCCTGACTCTCAGATTCAGATCATGTTCATTTCTTTGGTTAATCGCAATGGGATTAGTAAGGGTCAAATGCAGGTGTATGCACTCATTTTAAGTCCCCTGAGTGTGATGAGGTAACAATCCCAGGAGAGGAGTAAAACGGTCTTAATTTACAAATGAGGAAACTGCAGGAGGTACAGAGATTTCACAACGGAGCTAGAAAGACTTTCCTGGGCCAGTACCCTCAATCGAGCTATACAAGGCTCTCTAAACAAACAACAACAAAGATCTCACTCATTTAGATCCAGACATTCTCAGAGGCGATGATTTGTAGCCATAGGGTAAACAGTGTGGGGAGAGGCAACAATGATCTTGTCTGGGGTCTGGATCTTCCATTCTGTACCTAAACTGTGTGACTCTCCATGTTGGGTTTCAGGAGACGGCACTGAGGAAGAAAGCTAAGAGGGTAATCTTGGTTTCCAAATAATGGTACTGAATGGATGGCATGAAGTTGGAAATGTGAATAAACAGATGGCCTTCTTCCCTCTGTGTCTCTGTGACACTTCTCACTTTATAAGGAAAAGAGTCATTGCATTTAGGGCCCACTTGAATCCAGCATTGCCTCATCTGAACTTGATTAAGTTTTTTTTAAATGTTTTTTTTGATTGTTTGTTTGTTTGTTTGGTTAGTTTTCAAAGACCCTGTGTCCAAATAAGAGCCCATCCACAGGTACTGGGGGTTTGGACTTGAACATGTCTTTTTAGGGTGACACAATTCAGCTCACTAGAATGAAGGAGAAAGGAGGTGATGCAAACACAAGGCGAAAGCTCTGTCTCCAATGCCCTGTGGTTAGAAAAGCGTCAGATTCCTTTATGGAATAGAATTGGCCATGAAATAAGAACTTTCCCATGAGAGACAGTTGGCTAGTTCTCTACGTTAATTACAAATCTGTCTGCATATTGGAAATTTTTCACTTCAGTTGAGCCCCTTGTGTCCATAGTGTAGACTGGAAGAATTCCACCACGAGTTGAAAACCACACACACTTGAATTAGTTCTATCAAACCAATGTTTCTGGTTGCCCACAGCTGCCTGACGGTAGCTACAGGAGTCTAGCAGGTCTTACTCTTTCACCTCCCTTACTACATTAATTCAAATTAATTAGTTCATTAGCCACCCAGGTGGATCCTTTGTCAGGCACCAAGGTAAATACTTAAAGAGAAGTTTGAATCCCCTTTTACTTCACTTATGTCATGAAAAACACACAAACAAACAAACAAAAAAAAACTATTTGAGGATATTTTCCCTTTCGTGTTTCACATTAGGCGAATGGTTGGGATGGTGTCAAAAGGCCTTTGCGAATGTCACACAGTTGCTGGGTTTTGCAGTGTACACAGATGTCTACAGGAGCCTCTTAGTTCCTAAGGATTCCCACAAGTTATTCAGAGACAAAGAAATAGATCAATGTTCTTTGGCATCCATTTTAACTCCCAATGCAAGTTATACTTTTCTGTATATTTGAATCTGCTTTTACATTTTTTAGATACTATTTGCAGTTCTCTTAAAAGAAATACCTAATTTTCATTAAAATCTCTCTAGTTAGTTCTTTTTCTGGGAGAGGATTGTGAATTTTTTTTGAATGCAGTTATGATATTGGAACTATGTTTTATAAATAGGTTTGTCTGGGTTTTCATTTAAATAATTTTATTAGAAAATAATGACATGCTGTTTTGAAATACCTCCTTGCAGTACTTTTTATCCCATTATTATTTGCTTCTTTTCTTTGTTCACTGAGTAAATTATTTGCTTCTTGACTTTGTTCAGCTTATAATTTGCAACACAATAATTACTGTGTTACATATATTAATCTACATAATCACTCATATTTAGAAAAACAATTTTGTAGGCCACAATTATTTTCAAAAATATTTCTTCATGTAAGAAATAATGTAAACTCATTGTCATTTTCTAGATGTAAGTTATTTTAAAACCGTTTCTTAACTAATCTATATATAGCCTTAACTAATTTGTATATTCCTCCCTTAATTTGAACTTCTGTCTTCAATAAATACTAAGTTGCCATGTGTACTTGGTCTGTAGCTGGGCTCCTTGCTCTATCAGTCTATCTTTTAATTCTTCTTTAGTATGAACAGTTTTAGTTACTGCTGTTTCGTTTTGTATATTATTAGTGAGTGGCAAGTTCCTGTTCTTCCTGTGTTCAAAATGTTCCTGCCTAGTTCTGAATTATAACACTTTGAATTTTCAACTTCCGAAAATGGTGGAAATTTTGATTGAGATTGCCTTTAATTTACTTAGTTATGTGAAGGAATCAATATATTTAACATACTGGTCTTATATTAAGTACCAAATCTACTCTTAATTTATTCAAATATTTTATGTTTTCAGAAAGATTTTTATAGGTTTACACATGTAGTTATTTGTATATCTGCTTCATTTATGGGCTTTAGAGGAATTTTTTAGGACTTTGGTTTCTATCAATGGCATGGCTGCAACTGTAACCCAGGTCTTCAAGATTCCCCTTTTCTGAGGTTCGTATGTATAGACATTTTATGTAGAGGATGATGATGGGCCAGTATCGGCAAGACATATTTTACTGAAAGATTCATATTTTCAGTTCCCTAAAGAGTAGGTCTGGCAAATTGATGATCAAAAGTGTAATAAAATGCATTTGTGTAGCACTTTTCCTTGGGGATACATTTCTAAGGAACTAATTCAAGTGAAAAATCACTCTGATTCTGGAAACCTACCGAAAAATATTAAGTAGTTCTCGTACAATGGAATGCACCTCTAGCCCCAAGTATAGGAGGCCCTGTGACGGGAGCCGGGGGTGAGAGGTTCAGACATGTGACTTATTTCATTTCTTTATGATTTAATAAAATAACAAAAAGTTTCAAAATTAAGGGAACGTTTCTTCACTTCTGTACAGTAGGCATATAAAACATTGCAATTTGTTTACTGCATTACATATACAATGTATGCAGACTAAGTACACATTGTACCCCAAGGCTAATTTGGATCTAGTGGTAATATAGGCAATGGTTTGATGCATTGTGTGTGTTTTCCCTCTGCATATTTTCTACCCCTATGTTCTGGCTCATGGGATGATGAAGATATGAAAATTTGACTATGGTGCTGACAAGCCCACATGGCACCTCCAGGAGCTCCCCATGCCCTTCTCTGTGAGCCTCAAGCTTATGCTGGGCTGCTGCTTCCCTAGCTTTCTGAGTCATTCCACATGCCAGGACAATGGTTTATTCTCAGGCTATTTTGTTCCATTATTAGACCAAGAATCTAGATCTTTAACTGATATGGGTTCCTTAAAAAAAATGCATCTCCGTCAGACATGGTGGCTCTCGCCTGTAATCCTATCACTTTGGGAGATTGAGCAGGTGGATCACTTGAGTCCAGGAGTCCAAGACCAGCCTGCACAGCATGAGGAAACCCCGTCTCTACAAAAAGTACAAAAATTAGCTGGGTATGGTGGTGCACGCCTATACGCCCAGACACTTGGGAAGTCAAAGCTGTGGTGAGCCATGATTGTGCCACTACACTCCAGCCTGGGTGACAGAGTGAGACCCTATCTCAAAAAAATTAAAAAAACACATAAAAAATAAATAAATGTGATTCTTTGCTTAATGTTATGCCTCTTGTTCCCTTCCAGGGCGGGGCTGGGTGAAGCCCGTACGTTTATGTGTGTAAAGCAGGGCAACTGTGAAACCCTGTTCTCTCTTCCTGATGGATCTTCAATCTACCCACAGGAAGGGAATGGCAGGCAGCCAAAGAAAGCTGGCCTCTGCTCTTTCTCCTTTAATAATCACTTTCCCATTCTAGAATTCTGCTACTCTAGTATTTTCACCTGTCTGTGAGCTCTTGGCTAAACAATTTGTTTCTGTACTGTTTTACAATAAGGCTACTATTTTGAAAATAGCTGCTCTATCTGAACTTATTATGCCAATGGACTTTTAAAATCTTTATCTATTTTCTAAATTTCCTTTGATATGCCAGTGTGTATTTGTTTTATAATAGCAAAATAATATAAATTTGCGTAATGAGCTTGCCAGGACCACTGAATGTTAGTGTCCTCCATGAAATAGCAACAAGAGGACGACTAGCCCAGAAATCCAGGTACCCGTCGCGTTGCCCAAGACAGACAAGAGGTGGTTTCTAGAAAAGTCCGTCTGGGGTATCTGTACCACGTGCCTCTCTCCAACACTTTCTACGTAGAGTTTTTGTTTTTGTTTCTTTTTTGTTTTACTTTTATCTTGAAACTATAAAACAGGATTATTAGAGAAAAAGTGAACTCCATCCATTGGATAAACCACAGCCACAGTATCTGTTAGTACTAAGTTGAAAGCAGCACAATAATTCCACAGTACAAACCGGGATGCACCCAGGGGTCAGTTCAGTGTGGCTGGCTACAGATCCAGCATCATGACTGAACTGATGCATCGTCCAGCCTCCCGGTTTTCCTTCTGATCGCTTATCACAGCTCACGATGGCTTTGTTCATTCATTTTTATTTGTTGTTGCTGTTGTTGTTTCTGTTCAGTCCCTATGGACAGAAACCAATTCTATCATCTTGCTCGTCAGTCACTTTCTCACAGATTAGGCCACCTCAATCCCCACCCTCCTTCACTCTTTTGATCCCTCTTTGCTTTTTATTTTTTCTTTGTAATACTTGATGCTCCCTGACATAATTTAATCAGCTTCTTCTTCATGTCTTTCCTGGCCCCTCAGCAGGGCATGAGCTCCAAAATTACAAGAGCTCTGTCTCCCCAGCACCCGCTCCAGCCCAAGGCACACTGGATGTTGTGGTAATAAGTGTTTGATAAACATGTGCTAAGAAGCCCATTGTGCACTTCAGGTTCTGGATTAGTTCTAGACTGTGTCCTATTTAATTGTTCACTTTTTTTAGAATCAAAGAAATGAGAGCAGGAAAGGCAGAAGGGAAACTGACTGCTACAAGTAAATACCGGAAAGATCCCTAAGAAACTGAAACTGCGTGGGCAGAGGGCCTAGTGTGGATTAGGCAAGTGGACCCCAAGGTGAGAGGGAGAGGTTTTCAACCATGTGAACACATCACATATTTAGCAGCCAACAGAAATGATTCTTGTAGGAAGATACTATGCTGTGATAGTTTCTGTCTGACCGCATCATGCTGGCTCCGTGCATCCACAAATGTGTCTTCCCGTCCTGGTACTCCTGTTAAGCAAGAATAATTTTGTGTAAAACTCACTCTCAGCCGGGAGTGGTGGCTCACGCCTATAATCCCAGCACTTTGGGAGGCCGAGGTGGGCAGATCACCTGAGGTTGGGAGTTCGAGACCAGTCTGACCAACATGGAGAAACTCCATCTCTACTAAAACTACAAAGTTAGCCAGGACTGGTGGCTCATGCCCGTAACCCCAGCTAATCGTGAGGCTGAGGCAGGAGAATCGCTTGAACCCAGGAGGCGGAGGTTGCGGTGAGCCGAGATCACACCATTGCACTCCAGCCTGGCCAACAAGAGCAAAACTCTGTCTAAACAAACAAACAAAAACCTCACTCTCACCCACCTTGAATTGGATGTTTTCCTTTGAGAAAACACAAAAGTGCTATAATATTGAATGAATGATTGACTTTATATGTTCACTTTATATCCAAAGTATGTCACAATTATTCTTATTTTACCCACAATGTAACGCTAGGCTTTCCCCACATTGACTTCTTTGTGGAGGTTCATAAAAAGTTAGCTATATTATCTTCACTTCATCCTTAACCTTTCCACCAGTTAACCTTTCCAAATGCTTCTTTAGCCCTTTGTTACAATGATTTTCCAGTTCCTGCAGAATAAAGCCCTGGCTTCTTAGGCCAGGATTTAATGCTCTCCGAATTTGGTCTCAGACAACCAAGCCAAATGTCTGGGATCCTGCTTCACTCAAGGATAGCACATTTCCTGCCTGCCTGACACCACAGACTGGCTCTACAAAGGCACGCAGCACCCTGTCTAGCTCACAAAGCTGCTAGACAAGCACCCCATCCTTGCCAGTACAGTACAGTAGCAACACTGTGACCGTGGCTGCAGCTTGGGCTGTGGGCCCAGCACTAATAACTGAGTTTCCATTGTCTTCTTGTTACCAGTGAAACGGGGAATATCTTTACACTGTCAGCTGTCAGACAGTTAGTTCATCAGAAGGTAGCCAAGCTGATTTGGGATCCAAAACCGTGTCCTCCAAAGCAGAACCGAAGAGCCCCAGCTCACAGGGGCATGTGTTCAAAAAGAGGGCCTAATTGACTGGGACCGGAATGAATCCTCAGTGTGGTGTGGGAGCCCAAAGGGTGGAGTCACCTGGGGCTGAATCAACAGACTCCAGCAGCCAAGGTGAAGGGGGCGGGAGCCTTTCTCTGATGTCTCTCTGGCCCCATCTGTAGGTGCCACATTAGTTCTGGATGCCTCATTCGGAGAGCATTAAACAAACAAAGCACAATCCAAAAGCCATGGCCAGGACAAGTAGCCAGAGAATGCTTGGGAGAGGAAAGGTAGAGGCCATGAAAGATGTTTAGCTGTTCGGAGAAATGGAACAAGGAACATAGTCCCCGTTCTGAGTGTTGGGAGGAATCACTTGGAGAAACAGCACTGCGTCCATCTCTGGATGGGCTGAATGGATGTGTCAGGTTCAAGTCCTGGGGCAGGAAGCCCAGGTGTGATCGGAAGCAGAACTGTCTGAGGATAGGGAGGTCCCAGCAGCGAGAGATGTCACTGGAGGCCTCAGAGTACAGCCATGTGACTGCCTGGCAGGGGCAATGGGGGCACTGAAAAGAGCTTTGAAGTTGTCTTACCCAAATCTCATCAGATGAAGACTTGTCTCCGTCAGAGATTCCTTGCTTCCCTAATTAAGTTGACCTTTGTAACATGCATCGCTCTCCTCCTCAGTCCTCAAACAGATCCTCCCTCTGAAATCTTCCCTCTTCCCTTAAGAGAGACCCTGCCCTCATCCAGACAATCTGATTCACTCTCCATCCATGCTTTGACCTGTCCATCAGTTCTACCTCCAAGCACACCACAAATTCAGCCCCCTTTCCTCTCCTGTGGCGGTAGTCAGGTCACCCTTGCAGCTCTCTGCAGACACGGCAGATACTCCCAGGAGGCTTAACTGCTCCCTGCTCCACCCTCCCTCCCACAATGCAGGCTCCACACAATGCTGCCTGGATTAAAACACTCCCCTGACTTCCCGTTAGCCTAGAGATAAACCTGAACTTCTCCCCTGCCCCCAGGACTACAGGGTGGACTCAGACCCATCCCTTCAGTTCCATCCTGGGCCACCCTCCACTCACTCCCTTGTCCATTCCTCTCCCATGCCCACACTGGCTTCTCTTAAGTCCTTGAGGAGCCAGGTTGTTCCAGTCATCAGATCAGTGCAATTGATGATGGCTCTGGTGGAACGCACCTCCTTCCACTGGACTCAGCTGGTTCCTTCTCAGTCGTCAGATCACAGCATCCAGCTCACCTGCCCAGCACAGGGTCCCACACCACCCTCTGTAAGGGCAGCCCTTCCTCCATCATCCTGTCTCCCAGCCTCCCAGTTTTCCTTCCCATCACGTATCATAGCTCATGATGGCTTTGCCCATTGGTTTGATTTGTTGTTGCTGTTGTTTACTGTTTGGTCCCTATGGGCAGAAACCAATTGTGTCGTCTTCCCCATCAGTCACTTTCCCACACAGGTCAGGCCACCCTGATCCTCGCCCTCTGTCACTCTTCTGATCCCACTTTGCTTTGTTTGTTTGTTTGTTTTTTCTTCATAATACTTGATGCTTCCTAACATAATTTAATCAACTTCTTTCTGACTTCCCTGGCTCCTCAGCAGGTCATGAACTCTGAAGGTACAAGAGCTCTTTCTCCCGAACACCCACTCCAGCCCAAGGCACACACAATGCTATGGTAGTAAGTGTTTGATGAACATGTGCTACATGACCAGATGTGGTAGGAGAGCTGCTTTGGTGCTTGGTTACAGGCGTCACGTGCAACAGATACCTGGAAAGTATTTAAGTATTTATTAAATAAGTGTATATATGGCTATATGGATAACAAAACATCTTCTTGGTTACCAGCATAGTTTGCAGCTTTCTTTTTTCTTTCTTTCTTTCTTTCTTTCTTTCTTTCTTTTTTTTTTTTTTTGAGACGGTGTCTTGCTTTGTCGCCCAGGCTGGAGTGCAGTGGCGCCATCTCGGCTCACTGCAACCTCCGCATCCCCAGTTATGGCTATTCTCCTGTCTCAGGCTCCTGAGTTCCTGAGTAGCTGGGATTACAGGTACCTGCCACTATGCCCAGCTAATTTTTGTATTTTTAGTAGAGATGGGGTTTCACCATGTTGGCCAGGCCGGTCTTGAACTCCTGACCTCACGATCCTCCCACCTCGGCCTCCCAAAGTGCTGGGATTACAGGCATGAGCCACCATGTCAGGCCAGTTTGTAGCTTTCAACGGTGCTGTGGAAAAGATTGAAGATTTGGAACTGGAAAACCCTACAGTCCTGTCCTAACCCTATGTTTTACTCTGTGGGATGTTGGGAAAGCCATGCCAGGCTGCAGGGTTGCCACCTTTGAAATGGGATGATGACATAATGCTGTCCCACAGTTGTTGAGAGGATCAAGCAGAAGAGGACGGGTGGCTCCTCCTTTGACCCTCTTGACAATGCTTTGTCTAACGTGAGTGATGATTTTCTTCAAATTATCAAGTAAATTCAAACTGAATTCTCCTGTGGCTATTTTTAAAATCCGTATGTGTCAGATGTGTTAAAAAATTTTAGTTACAAAAGACTTCTCATAACTTCTCTGAAAATTCTGGGCCTTTTCTACTTTATAAGTTGATGCATACCCAGAGGTAATCAATTCTATTTAATAGGATCCCGAGGAAAGCATGTCAGAATGGTATCTAGTGTTGTTGCTATTAAAAAAAAAAAAAAAAGACCAAAAGGCAATTAAAAAAAACTGGAAATCTAGCATGTGGCAAATAGAGAAGGTTCAGGAATCACTCTTGATTTGACGCTAATCTGGTTACTTCCTCTCAGTATTGAAAGCATGAAATTGAGTCCCATTAGATTTGAATGGCATCTGTATGACAGAATGTATTTATTTTCCTCTCATTAGTATAAACGTATTTGACACTAATGCAGTGGGATTGGAATATTAAATCCTCTCTCCACTTTTATTGAAGCTAAAAATGGGCTGCTGCAGAGTGTGTTAAAGAGCTGCGGATTTTCAGCCTGGAAATAAAAGGTCAGAGAAGGAAAGAGAAGGGCAGGATGTAGCCAAAGTGTCTGCCATGGCGATGGGATCCCCCTTGGAGGCTGTGTGGCCTGGTCTCTCTAGCAGCAAGAATAGTAGTCACATTGTAGGACCACAGAGTGTTGGGTGAGGAGGAAGGGTGTGCAGGGACCAGACAGGGCATACACTGTCTTTGAAAATGTGGGGTCAAAGTATTGAACTGGCAGAGGGAATAAACCACAGCCAAGCCTGCTATAACCTCCCACTTGGAATCTGGTTTAGCTGAAAGTCGTCCCCACGCAGAACACACAGGTGTCAATGCTTTTCTTTGTCAGGGAAAGAGAAGGAGACTCAATTAGAAAAATGTATCTAAGAAGACCTCTTGGGGTCTGACACAAACTCTTCTTTCAGCCAAAAGACACTGACATCCAATTCACAGCTTCTTTAGGAACCCCTGTGATGACATTGTTTGGCAGCACAGGAATGTCTAAGAATTTAGTTCCAGTCTGCTAGCAGAGAGCCGTCTCCCGCACTTGCCAGCCCACACGGTGTGAACACACCATGAATCATTTCTGGGCTTTCTTTTGGCCCCTACCACTTTGCTTGGGGCCCTTTCCAAGTCTCATTCAGTAGGCTGTCCTGTGTCCAAAATACTTTCCGAAACCTTTTCAAAATCCCATAAAACATGGATATGGCAGTTATGGGAAACAGGATGCCAAATTGCATGTAGTTAGAAGTGTAGAAACAGTCACTCTTAAGCCTTCAAACATCTGAATGACAGGATCATGTTTAATGATGGAAAGATGAATAAGGATTTAGGTCAAGATTAGCATACAGGCTTAAATACCACATACAGCACAAAGGAAAACACCTGAAAGTTTGCAGGAAAAAATAATACAAGGAGAACCCATTTTGCAGATTCGAAATTCTTAATAAAAACCATCCTGTGATTTAGCATATTATCCAATGATTTGCACATGTTCGTGATATTTGCTTCAGAGACTGTCCTCAGGCGACTGAGAAGGCAACACCTGTTTTTTGTTAGACAATTATGCAGATTACAGCAGATTATATTTAGAAGTGTTATCTCTGCTGTAGTGATTTCGCAGCTGAACAGACTAAGGCAATGATAAAGAGGAGCTGGATGGATAAACAAAACTTTCATCTCCAATTTTTGGGTAAGGATGTTCAGGAGATAGAGAAAATTAAAGGAAAAAGTTAGAAATTACCAGTAAAAGATAAATTATGGCATTTTAACTATAATTTTCTTAACATTTTGGTTGAAAATTCATATACATATATATATATATATATGTGCATGTATACATACCCACAAACACATGTATACATACGTTATAATCCACAATTACTGTGTTTGGCTTTTAAAATAAGAAGCAGTTTTAAAAAATCGTGTAGTTCTTTATGTTCACGTCAACCAATTCATTTCAGTCTGTCAAAACTAAGTTTATTTTGTTTGTATTATTTGTCAAGTCAAACCTGTAAGTTTAGACAACGCCCCCTATGCAATGAGAATGGGCTGTGCCTGCAGTTGTCAGTTGAGCACATGGTGGGCCCGGAAAGTTCAAAGAGAGTGAACGCAAGGGACATTTTTCACCTGAGCAAGAAAATGGGGGCCAGTGATTTATGCACTAATTTCCTGTTGCTGCTATAATAAATTGCCATAAACAAACCTGAAATGTATTGTTTCCCTGTTCTGAAGGCTAGAAGTCTGAAGTCAGTTTCACTAGGCCAAACTCAAGGTGTCAGCAGGGCCCGCTCCCTCCAGAGGCTCCGGGAAAACATCCATTTCTTGGCTCTTCCAACTTCTGGTGGCTGTGGTATTCCTTGGTGGCCGCATCCTTCGATTTCCGTGGTCCTATCGTCTCCTTCTTTTCTGGTTGTGTGTTACCGCTCATCTATAATAAGTGATTGCATTTAGGGTCCACCCAGATAATCCAGGATCATTTTCCCATGTCAAAATTATTCATCACAAATCTCCTTTGTTTGCCGTGTAAGCTAGTACACGTAGTCTCCAGAGATTAGCTGCTGATTAAATTTTTTGGGGGAAAGGTCATTTTGTCACAAATGATTGTCTTTTAAATAACAAAATAATGTCAAGATTCCTTTTTAGAGCCTTAGGTGTAACTGTGTCTGATGAGTATTATATATCTTTGAATCTTGTATGTAAATTTACAATCTCATCTAAAACGGTAGGACCGAGATGCCATTCTACAGATACAGTTGCTGGAAACCGAAAGAAGAGTCTTCCAGTTGACAGGGTAAAAATTGGCATCCATTTTTCTTATACAGTAGTTGGTCAGAATGTTCTGTAACTCTGTAATGCTACGTGCTTTACTGTATATCAAACTTGTCCAACCTGTGGATGGCAGGCCGCATGTGGCCCAGGACAGCTTTGAATGAGGCTCAACATGGCTTTGAATGCAACCCAATACAAATTTGTAAACTTTCTTCATATATCATAAATTTTTTTTGTGATTTTTTTAAGCTCATCAACTATCATTAGTGTTAATGTATTTTATGTGTGGCCCAAGACAATTCTTTTTCTTCCAAGGTGGCCCAGGGAAGCCAAAAGATTGGACATCCCTGTTATATATGTTTTCCTCCAAGTATGATGTCTTTGGGTTAGACTTCTGAAAAAGTAGAATCATAGTCAAGGCTCTGAATTGCTCTACTTATCTAGTAACCATGGCCAAGCTGTTTGCTTTCATGGTCTGGTTTTCACATGCCAGTGGGCAGTGATCAACTCAAGAGGATGATATGATGCTTGGTGTGGTGCCAGGTCCAGCTCTTCTTTTATAAGATGAAAAAAGTGAAAAGTCAAAACTTCTGGAATTTTTTTTGAATGCTTCGAATCTGTGATGCCAACCACTGCAATTTTGGGAGCTACGAATGGATGTGGAGGAACATGTTATCTGCCATCCTCTAAATGCTTAAACAGTGTGGGGACCTGGTCTTGCACCTCCTCACAGAAATGCCACAGGTTAGGGCAACACAATAACACCTGTCTCTCCTCATATAAAGAGCATTTCTTTTTACAATTAATGTTTTTGAGAGGTGCTTTCCAGGCACATGACCAAAAAGTGTCATTTATCTCTCCCTTGAGAATTATCATAAATTTAAGTCTCTTTTCGTGATATTCCCAGTAAAGGATGCAAGGATTCTGGCCTGGGTGTGTTAAATTTACCAGTAAGAGTGTTAAATATCACCAGCCTGGCTGACATAGTGAAACCCCATCTCTACTCAAAATTCAAAAACTAGCCAGGCATGATGGCAGGTGCCTGTAATCCTAGCTCCTCTGGAGGCTGAGGCAGGAGAATAGCCTGAACCTGGGAGGCAGAGGTTGCAGTGAGCAGAGATTGTGCCACTGTACTCAAGCCTGGGTGACAGCGTGAGACCCTGTCTCAAAGAAAAAAAAAAAAGTGTTAAATGTGATGTTTGTTCTGTAAACTCTTGTTAGGGTTTTAAAAGACTTAATGAATGTCTTCCCTACCCCCACATTT
This sequence comes from Rhinopithecus bieti, assembly GCF_001698545.2. Taxonomy (NCBI): domain Eukaryota; kingdom Metazoa; phylum Chordata; class Mammalia; order Primates; family Cercopithecidae; genus Rhinopithecus; species Rhinopithecus bieti. The sequence goes on along the minus strand of NW_016824661.1, from coordinate 260,824 downwards.
GAATTAATTAATGCATAAGGGAGAAGCCAAAGAGATAGACAACAAAATCACTGCCTTTATTACTAATTAGGGTGTTTGCACAGAATGGCTCCCTCCTCTGCAAAAGTGGGCTTCCTGTTCAGCGACCCTACATTGAACCCAACCAGTTACTGATGAACTGAAGACTTCAGCCTTCCCTGCCCTTGAAAATTTGTGATGCAGATAATCCAAGAATAGATTATATTTCAGATTTCCAAATAAACAGAGAACAAAAGGACAAACAGGTTTGGCCCTAATTCTTTCCCTAATACAGCCAATCAAATAATTGACTCTGTTTTCTGTTTAGGAGGGTTGAGTAAGACAGAAAAGAGATGCCAAATTAGTGTAAAAAAGACATCCACGTGGAAATATGTTGAATTTTTCTATTAAATTGATGTTCTTTCCTTGTATGTCTTATTTATTTTGGGAAGTCAAAATTTAAGTCATAAAGATGACAAAGGTTCCCCAAGTGCCCAAATCACCCTAAAGAAGTAACTTCCCTCCAGCTAGGCAGGAACATCCAGGGACTCTTTAAGAGGAAGGCACGAAGGTAGCAATTGGATTACTGGCCAAGGCATAACCTGGGGACAGATGGAGAGTCACAGAATTGCGTTGCTTGTGCATGATGTGGAACACAGAAATTGTTGCTCATAGCATGACTTGAGTCATTGACTAAGGGTTTACTTGGGAAATGCCTGGAAAAGAGAAACCACATAAAACATACATATGTGTCTTTATGTCTTCCTTTATATCTTTCTATACTTATGTCTCCATATTATGCATCTATGTATCTACCTAACAAAAGAGAACGTAATGCAGGGAAACCATTGCACAGGTGAGGGAGGGGCAGGGAGCCAAAAGAGAATGCAAGTACCCGGGGATTAGTGTCAGCAAGAAGCCACTGCACCAGGCCTGTGAGTGCCATGAGGAAGTGATGGAGGTGGTGTAACTCACCCCGGGGGCCTCCCTGGGGAAACTGAGGCCATCACACAGACACTGCCATTGGAAGTGGGTAAAGAGAAGACAAGGCTGGCTTGATTCTTCTCTCCACCTCCCAGTCTCCCTCTAGTGCCTCGCAGGGCCACACCCAGTGAGTTGCCTGTGAATCTATCACTGAGGAACACATCTCAGAGCATCAGGCCTTGCAGTTCAAACTAGAGCAGGGGAAAAGAGTAGAATCCACCAGAGAACCAAGCTGCTCAGGATCGCTAACAGGAAGAATGATTTTCTATCCCATTTTAATCAGGGAAACATGTAATCTTTAGAAAAAAAATTCCATAATCATGGTTGTTTTGTTGAAATGAATCTAAGGTGGAAAGTGTTAATAACTTTTAAAATGTTGAAAAATATAAGAAGAAGAGCAGTTTTAGGTAATTTAGTAAAACAGTATGAACCATGAAAATGTCCAGAAATTTTGAGGATGTCATTATATCGATAGTACAATGCAGTAAAATATTTCATCTCTATTTCAATCATTGTCAAACAAAATAATCTGGGTTCTATGTAGTCTCTTTGGAATGAAAGAAAATACACACTGTAATTTTTACAAGATTCTCAGTATTTAAGGTATTTAATGAAATATCTGGAAAGGTTGTCTTCTGTAATTTATTCCAGCTATCATTATAGTATTTTTAAGACATAAATGCTCTTCTGTGTGTTATAATTAACATATCATAAGTTTTCCTGACAAAATTTAAAAATGAAGTGAACAAATAAATAGTAAGTAATTATTATTGTATAAAGCAAATTCTGTATACTTGCTTTAGTTTTTATTGTTTCAAGGAATACCAAGAGTCTACTCAGAGTCAAGTGCTCTTCTAGGTGAAGCGGTGACAAAAGTGAACAAAACACAAAATGTTCATGCCTTTTGAAGCTTTTACTTCTAAACGTGGAAGACAACAGACAAGGTCAATATTCACAAGAGACCATGTTGTAGTTATTGACAGGTTTCATAGAGGAAAAGACATACAGAAGTAGAGAGAAAAGTTCATGTAGTTTGATGGAGAAAATCAATTTTGGAAAGAGTTGCCAGAAAAGTTTCAGAAAGAAGATGAGGACTGAAATAAAAGTGAAGACAATGAGGCAGAGAGCCATCAGGTGACTGGAAGCAGACCTTGAACCAAGAGCAGTGGGTGCCCAGCTCCAGTGCATGGCTGGGACATCTACAAGAGGGAGGACAACGGTGTAGCACAAATGGAAACGACGAGAATTCACGGTTAGAGACCCAGTCATGGTGAGGACTGGGGAAAGATCAGACAGGTCATTGAAAGCATTTTTTTCCCCAGAAAGCCATGGAAGCTTTTTAGTAATGGAGCAGCATGTTCTAACTATTTAGCAAGGTTGACTCTGACTGATAGGCTGAGACTTGACTGTGATGATGGGGGAGTAGGCAAGAGTGGAAGCAGCAATATAGGTAGAAAGATGGTGCAGTAATCCAAATAAGAGGTGATGATACTTTGGTTTCTGGTTATGACAGTGAGTCACAAGACTCTTCTTCCAGTGGAGAACAAGCATAAAACTGGACAAAATTGATAAGTCAACTGTTTTTGGACATTGGGCAACAGACAACCAAGATACAAGTTGTGAGGAAAATCCAAACATAGAACCAAGCCTGAAGATAGCACTGCCATCCTGCCTGCAGAGACACAAGGAGGTGAAACCCAAACAGAGTAGTGGGGTTGTTGAATTAACATTTCAGAGATTGGAGTTTGAACCTGCTGAAGTGGCTGGCAGTCAGGAAGTCAAGCAGATGTACAGAGGAGTGGCTGCAGAAGTAGAAATGGGACTCACTTTGAAGCCTTACACAGGGCTGGACCTGCATCCACAAGAGACCTCTTGAGGCCTTGCAGGGAGGACTTGCTACAGAGTTGGCAGCTGAACAGAGATACAGGAGGTCCTGTAGAACTCATGGACATTGATGTTCTGATGTGACAACGGTGGAGAAACCTCACTACACACCTTGAGCATCCACTTGAGATCCCAGGAAATGATATGTCTCATACACAAGACTCACATTTTACCATAAAGGCAACATTCTAGGATTTCATTGAAAAGTGAAATAGTGACGTCATAACCAAAGAAAACAGCTCAACAGGATCTACCAGTAATTTGGTTATCTCGAATAAAAATATTTGACATCCTTAAAAAGGAGACAAACTAAGACATGATCGCATTCATAACATTCAACAAATAATACAAATTTACTGTGTTAGGCCATTTTTGTGCTGCTATGAAATACCTGAGACTGAGTAATTTATAAAGAAAAGAGGTTTAATTGCCTCATGGTTCTGCAGGCTGTACAAGCTTGGCTTCAGCATCGGCTTCTGGTGAGAGCCTCAAGAAGTTTACAATCATAGCAGAAGGCAAAAGGGAAGTTGACCTGTCACATAGTAAGAGTGGGAGCAAGAGAGAGTGAAGGGGGAGGTGCTACACACTTTTAAACAACCAGATCTCACAAGAACTCACTCACTATCGCAAAGACAGCACGCCAAACCATTCATGAAGGATTTGCCCCATGACCCAAACACCTGCCACAAAGCCCCACCTCCAACATCAGGGATTATATTTTAACATGAAATTTGGATGGAACAAACATACAAAGCTTATCATTTACTGTATGTGCAAAGAAGCAGGAAAACATGACCCATTAAAAAGGAGGAAAAGCATTTAAGAGAAACAGATTCAAAGATAAGCAAACGTGACAAAAAATTTGAAACAGCATTTTAAATATATTCAAGAACTTTAAGGAAAAGATTATAATGTATAAACGGATGGAAAAGATCTCCAGAGACATAAAAACTATGATAAATAATTAAATGGAAATTCTAGAACTAAAAATTACAGCATCTGAATTGAAAAATAGAATGAATGGGTTTAACAGTGGATTAGATATGGCAGTAGAAAGAACTGATGAACTTAAAAAGAGGTCAATAAAAGTTATCCACACTGAAGAACAAAGAGAAAAAAAAATGACTAGTGCCTTGCTGACTCATGGGACAATGTCAAGCAGACAAACATAGATTGAATGTGAATTCCAAAATCAAGGAGATAGAGAATGGAGTAGAAAAAATTAGTTGAGAAATGATGATAAAACTCCAAAATCATTTGAAAAACATCCACTTATAGATTCACAAGAAGGAAAACGCCTTGAAGAATACATTTTAAAAAAGAGAGCTACACATATCATAGTCAAACTGCTGAGAGTTAAATATAAAAATAAATCTTAAAAGCAGATGGAAGTCTTAGCTATTACCTCATGTACCCTATGAATATATACACCAACTATGTACCCACAAAAATAAAACATAAAATAAAATAATTAATGAAAAACAAGCAGACAGAGGAAAAGACTTATTAGAGAGTAAGAGAGTAATAATATAAATGACACCTAATTCACATAAGAAGCAATGATGGATAGAAAACAATAAAACAACATAGTTAATATGCTGAAAGTGCTGAAAGGAAAGAAAAAAGTCAACCCCAAACTCAGTCCATATATGAAGATCACATAACTTTTGAAAAAGGTGCCAAGGCATTTTCTTGGAGAAATGAAAGTCTTTTTAAACCACTTCCTTGGTGTATGATTAACATAAAAACAACCATACACATCTAATGTACACAACTTCATGAGTCTGGAGATAAGTCTCCATCCATGAAACTCACCAAGATCTATGTATAAATCTATCCATCACCTTCAGAAGATTTCCCACTCTCTATTTGTTTATAATAATTATTTTTATGATAAAATTACTTAACATGGTATCTGCAAACATAGGAAAATTTTAAGTCTATAATACAGTATTGGTAACTTTAGGCACTATGTTGTATAATAGCTCTTTAGGACTTACTCATCTTGCATAGCAGAAGTTGTGTACCTCCTGGTTTCCTGCTTCCCTAAGCCCCTGATAATCACCATTCTATTCTCTGCTTCTAGGAGTTTGATTATTTTCAATTCTTTACATAACTGGTGTATTAGTCCATTTGCACGCTGCTATAAAGAACTGCACAAGACTGGGTAATGTACAACAAAAAAAGATTTGATTGACTCACAGTTCCACAGGCTGGGGAGGCCTCAGGAGACTCACGATCATGGTGTAAGGGAAAACAAGCACATCTTTCTACACATGATGGCAAGAAAGAGAAGAATGAGAGCTGAGTAAAGGGGAAAGCCCCTTATGAAACCATCAGATCTCCTGAGAACTTACTCACTATCATGAGAATAGCATGGGGGAAACTGCCCTCATGATTCAATTGTCTCCCACAGGGTCCCTCCTACAATACATGGGGATTATGGGAACTACAATTCAAGTTGAGATTTGAGTGGGAACACAACCAAACCATATCATTCTACTCCAGACCCCTCCCAAATCTCATATTCTCACATTTCAGAGCACAATCATGCATTTCCAACAGTCCCCCAGAGTTTTAGCTCATTTCAGCATTAACCCAAAAGTCCAAGTCCAAAGTCTCATCTGTGACAAGGCAAATCCCTTCCACCTATGAGCCTGTAAAATCAAAAGCAAGTTAGTTACTTCCTAGATACAATGAGAGTACAGACATTGGCTAAATACACTCTCTCCAAATGGGAGACATTGCCCAAAACAAAGGGGCCATAGGCCCCATGCAAGCCCAAAAATCCAATAGGACAGTCATTAAGCCTTAAAGTTCCCAAATGATTTCTTGGACTGTGAGTCTCACATCCAGGGCATGCTGATGCAAGAGGTGGTTTCCCACGCCTTTAGGCAGCTTTGCTCTTGTGGCTATGTAGGGTACAGCCCCACTCTCAGCTTCTTTCACAAGCTGGCATTGAGTATCTGTAGCTTTTCCAGGCACACATGGCAAGCTGTCGGTGGAGCTACCATTCTGGGGTCTGGAGGACAGTGATCCTCTTCTCACAGCTCTAGTAGGCAGTGCCCCAGTGGGGACTCTGTGTATCTGTGTGTTGGCTCCAACCCCACATGCAACTTTTGCACTGCCCTAGCAGAGGTTCTCCATGAGGTCTCTGCCCCTGCAGCAAATTTCTGCCTGGACATCCAGGCATTTCCATATATCATCTGAAATCTTAGTGGAGGTTCCCAAACCTCAGTTCTTGACTTCTGCACATCCAGAGTCCCAACGTCATATGTAAGCCACCAAGGCTTGGGGCTTGCACTCTCTGAAGCAATGGCTTGAGCCCTGTGTTTCCCCCTTTTAGCCATGGCTGGGATGCAGGGCACCAAGTCCTGAGAGTGCACAAAGCAGCAAGGTTCTGGGGCTGGCCCGTGAAACTGTTTTTTCCTCCTAGGCCTTTGAGTCTGTTATGGAAGTGGCTGCCATGAACACCTCTGACATGCCCTGGAGACATTTTCCTTATTGTCTTGGTGATTAACTTTGGCTCCTCATTACTTATGCAAATTTCTGCAGCTGGCTTGAATTTCTGCTCAGAAAATGGGTTTTTCTTTTCTATAGCATTGTCAGGCTGCACATTTTTTGAACTTTTATGCTGTGCTTCCCTTTTAAACATAAGTTCCAATTCCAAACCATATCTGTGTGAAGACAGGAAACTGGTCACCTTTAACAGTACCTAAGTCACCCCTTGAATGCTTTACTGCTTGGAAATTTCTTTTGCTGGATATCCTAAATCATCTCTCTCAAGCCCAAAGTTCCACAGATCTCTAGGACAGGGGCAAAATGCAACCAGTCTCCTGCTAAAACATAGCAAGAGTCACCCTTATTCCAGTTCCCAAAAAGTTCCTCATCTCCATCTGAGACCACCTCAGCCTGGACTGAATATCACTATCAGCATTTTGGTCAAAGCCATTCAAAAAGTCTCTAGAAAGTTCCAAACTTTCCCACATCTTTCTGTCTTCTTCGGAGCCCTATAAACTATTCTAACCTCTGCCTATTACCCAGTTCCAAAGTTACTTCCACATTTTTGGGTATCTTTACAGTAGCATCCTACTGCCAGGTACCAACTTACTGTACTATATTAATTCATTATCAGGCTGATATACAGAACTTCCTGAGACTGGGTGATTTACAAAGGAAAGAGGTGTAACTGACTCACAGTTCTGCAGGTAGAAAAGGCCTCAGAAAACTGACAATTATGGTGGAAGGGGAAGCAAACACCTCCTTCTTCATTTGATGGCAGGAAGGAGAAGAATGAGAGCCAAATGAAGGGGGAAGCCCTTTATAAAATCTTCAGATCTCCTGAGAACTTACTCACTCTCATGAGGCTAGCACGGGGAAAACCACCTCCATGATTCAATTACTTCCCACTGGTTCCTTCCCATCACACATGGGAATTATGGAAACTACAATTCGAGATGAAATTTGGGTGGGGACACACCCCAAATAATAAAAAGTGGTATCATGTGGTATGTGTCCTTCTGTGACTGACTGGTTTATTTCCTTTAGCATAAGGTCTTCCAGGTTCATCCGTGTTGACACACAAGTGGCAGCATTTCTTTCTTCTACACATTAAACAGTATTTCATTATACATATATGACATGTTTCTTTTATCCATTCATCTATCAATGGACATTATGGTTGTTTCTATATGTTGGAAATTATAAATAAATAATGCTGCAATGAACATGGAAATGCAGATCTGTCTTCAACAGACCGATTTCAATACTTTGGGATATATACAGAGAGGAGAGATTGCTGCATCATATGTTAGCTCTCTTTAAATTTTTGGAGAATCTCCCTATTCTTCTTCATAGTGGCTGCACCAATTTACATTTTTGTCAACAGCCTACCAGGGTTTTTTTTTTTTTCCACGTCCTTCCCAGTACTTGTGTTTTTCTTTTGTTTTGATAATAGCCATTTTCATGGCTGTGAGGTGATAGCTCATTGTGGTTTCAATTTGTATTTCTCTGATGATTGGTAATGTTGAGCACCTTTTCATATACCTGCTATTCATTTGCGTGTCTTCTTTGGGGAAATGCCTATTCAGTTTTGTTTCCATATTTTAAATATGGTTATTGATTGATTGATTGCTGTTGAGTCCTAGAAATTCCTGACATATTTTGGAAATTAACCCCTATCAGACTCATGATTAGTAAATAATTTTTCTTTTTCTGTAGGTTAATTATATATTTGGTTGTTTCCTTTAGAATACAGAAGAATTTTTGTTTGATATCATTCTACTTTTCTATTTTTGCTTGTGTTTCCTGTGCTTTCAGTGTCATATCCAGTAAATTATTGGCAAGGTTAATGTCCAGAAGATTTTCCCCATGTTTTGTAAGAGTTATATGGTTTCAGTTCTTACATTTAAGTCTTTAATTCATTTGGAGTTAATTTTTATGTATGGTGTAAGATAAGGGTCCAATTTCATTCTTTTGCATGTGGATATCCAGGTTTTTACAGCAACATTTATTAAAGAGACCATCTTTTTCCATTGTGTATTCTTAACATCCTTGTCAAAGATCAGTGGACCATGAATGTGTTATTTATTCCTGGGTTCCCTATTGTGTTCCATTATATTTCTTTTTTTAATGCCACTACCATAGTGTTTTGATTACTGTTGCTTTGGAATCTGAAATGTGTTGACTTTTCTTGCTCAAAATCATTTTGGCTATTTGAACCTTTTGTGGTTTTATATAAATTTTAAGCTTTTTAATTTCTATTTCTATTAAAATGTGTCATTGAGATTTTGACAGAAAATACAATAAGTGTCTAGATCACCTTAAATAGTATGGGCTTTTAAACAATATTAATTCTTCCAATCTGTGAATAGGTGATATCTTTCCTTTTGTTTATGTTTATTTCTTTCATTATTATTTTAGTTTCCAATACACAAGTCTTTCACATTTGCTATGGTTTGAATGTTGGTCATAAAACTCATTAAAACTCAACTAAAACTTAATTGGCATTGTATCAGTATTGAAAAGTGAAAACATTAAAAGTGATTTGGCTATAAGGGCTCTGCCCTCATGGGCAAAATTGATGCTATTATAAAAGGGTGAATTCAGCCCCCACTTGGTCTCTCTTGTACTCTCTGCCCTTCTAATATCTGATGCCTTTTGCCTTGTGACGGCACAGCAGAAGACCCTAATAAGATGCTGGTACCTTAATCTTGGGCTTCCCAGTTTTCAGAGCTGTAAGCCAATACATTTCTGTTTGTCATAAATTACCCAGTCTGTGGTATTCTGTTATAGCAGCACAAAACAGACTAAGACAACATTTCTGGTTAAGTTTATTTCTGAGTCTTTTACTCTTTTGGATGCTATTAATAGCAAATGTGGTTGTTTTCTTAATTTGCTATTGGATATTTTATTGTTAGTGGACAGAAATACAATAGGTTTTTGCTTGTCAACTATGTATTATGCAACCTTACTGATTTGTTTATTAGTTCTAACAGGTGTGTGTGTGTGTGTATGTGTTTGTGTGTGTGTATGTGTGTGTATAGACATTATGGTTTTCTACATACAAAATTATGACATCTGAAAAGAGAGATAATTTTACTTCTTCCTTTCATAATTGAATGCATTTTCTTTTTCTTAGTTAATTGCTCTGATAATAACTTACAGAAATATGTTGAATAGAAGTGGTAAGAGTTGGCATCCTTTCCTTATTCCAGGATTGCAGAGAAAAAGCTCTTAGTTTCTAATAATTGAGGATGATGATGTTAGCTGTTTGCTTTTCCTATTTGCCCTTTATTGCATTGAAGAAAGTTTCTTCTATTCCTAATTTGTTGGAATTTTTTTTACTATAAAAGAGCATTGAATTTTGTCAAAACTATTTGAGATGAGATGATTATGGGACTTTTTATCCTTCGTTCTGTTAATCTGGTGTATTGCACTGTTTAATATGCATATATTGAACTATCTATATATCACAGGGACAAGTCCTACTTGGTCATGGTGTATGATTTTTTAAAACATACTATAAAATTTGTCCATGCCTGCATCATGAATGGTATTACCTAGGTTTTCTTCTAGAGTTTTTATGGTTTTAGGTCTTACATTTAAGGCTTTAATCCATCTTGAGTTAATTTTGTATAAGGTGTAAGAAAGGGGTCCAGTTTCAGTTTTCTGCATATGGCTAGCCAGTTTTCCCAGCACCATTTGTTAAATAGGGAATCCTTTCCCCATTGCTTGTCTTTGTCAAGGTTTTCAAAGATCAGATGACTATAGATGTGTTAAAACACCAAAAGCAATGGCAACAAAAGTCAAAATTGACAAATGGGATCTAATTAAACTAAAGAGCTTCTGCACAGCAAAAGAATCATCAGAGTGAACAGGCAACCTACAGAATGGGAGAAAATTTTGCAATCTATCCATCTGACAAAGGGCTAATATCCAAAATCTACGAAGAACTTAAACAAATTTACAAGAAAAAAAAAATCCATCAAAAAGCGGGCGAAGGATGTGAAAAGACACTTCTCAAAAGAAGACATTTATGCAGTTAAAAAATAGGAAAAAAGCTAATCATNTTCAAAGATCAGATGACTATAGATGTGTTAAAACACCAAAAGCAATGGCAACAAAAGTCAAAATTGACAAATGGGATCTAATTAAACTAAAGAGCTTCTGCACAGCAAAAGAATCATCAGAGTGAACAGGCAACCTACAGAATGGGAGAAAAATTTTGCAATCTATCCATCTGACAAAGGGCTAATATCCAAAATCTACGAAGAACTTAAACAAATTTACAAGAAAAAAAAATCCATCAAAAAGCGGGCGAAGGATGTGAAAAGACACTTCTCAAAAGAAGACATTTATGCAGTTAAAAAATAGGAAAAAAGCTAATCATCACTGGTCATTAGAGAAATGCAAATAAAAACCACAATGAGATAACCATCTCAAGCCAGTTAGAATGGCGATCATTAAAAAGTCAGGAAACAACAGATGCTGGAGAGGATGTGGAGAAATAGTAAAGATTTTACACTGTTGGTGGGAGTGTAAATTAGTTGAACCATTATGGAAGACAGTGCGGTGATTCCTCAAGGACCTAGAACCAGAAATACCATTTGACCCAGCAATCCCATTGCTGTGTATATACCCAAAGGATTATAAATTATTCTAGTATAAAGACACATGCACATGTATGTTTATTGCAGCACTCTTCACAATAGCAAAGACTTGGAACCAATCCAAGTGCCTATCAATGATAGACTGGATAAAGAAAATGTGTCACATGTACACCATGGAATACTATGCAGCCATAGAAAAGGATGGGTTCATGTCCTTTGCAGGGACATAGATGAAGCTGGAAACCATCATTCTCAGCAAACTAACACAGTAACAGAAAACCAAACACTGCATGTTCTCACTCATAAGTGGGAGTTGAATAATGAGTCACTATGTTGCCCAGATTGGTCTTGAACTCCTGGGTTCAAGTGATCTTCCCATCTCAGCCTCCTAATATGCTAGTATTACAGGTGTGAGCGACACCATCTGGCCTGTTTATTCACTCTATATTATTTGACTACTAAGTTTACTATATTTGTATTTAAAGTAATTATTAAGAGGTAAGAACTTACTGTCACTTTGTTGTTTTCTGTTTGTTTTTGTAGTTCTTATGTTTCTCTTTCTCTTATTGCTTTCCTTTGTTATTTGATTATTTTTTCTGTAGTCCTACACGTAATTCATTTCTTTTTATCTTTTTTGTATCCTCTATAGCTTTTTTCTTTGTGGTAACCATGAGGCTTGCATAAAACTGCTTATGGTTGTGACAGTCTATTTTAAGCTGATAACTTCAAATGCATATAAAAACTCTATGCCTTTACTTTATTTCAGAATTTACTTCTTTAATACTCTGTATCCATTAACTAATTTGGGGAAGTAACAGTTTTTCTTAATATTATTGTCTTGTGACTTCTGTACTAAGGTTAAAAGTGATTTATGTACTTTTCTTACAATGTTGGATATTCTGCATTTGACGGTATATTTACTTTTATCAGTGAGATTTATAATTTCATGTGCATTTGTGTTGATGCATTCTTTCATTTTAACTGGAAGAACTTTTTTTTGCTAGTTCTGGCATGGTAATCTAGTGGTGATAAATACTTCCAGGTTTTGTTTGTCTGGAAAAGTCTTTAACTTTCCTTCATTTGCAAAGAACAGAGTTGCTGGAAATAGTATTCTTGGTTGGCAGGAGTTATTTTGTTTTGTTTTGTTTTGCTTTTCGTTTTCAACTTTTATTTTAGGTTCAGGCAGAACCTGTGTAGGTTTGTTAGTACATGGGTAAATTGTGTGTTACTGGAGTTTGATGTACAAATAGTTTAATCACCCAGTTTGTGAGCATAGTATCTGATAGGTGGTTTTTAAATTCTCAACCTCCTTCTACTCTCCACCCTCAAGTAAGCCTTCATGTCTATTGTTCCCCTCTTTGTTTCCATGTGTACTCAATGTTTAGCTCCCATTTATAAATGAGAACATGTGGTATTTGGTTTTCTACTCCTACATTAATTTGCTTAGAATAATGGCCTCTAGCTGCATCTATATTGCTGCAAAGCATGTGATTTCATTCTTTTTTAGGGTTGGGTTTTTTGTCTTCTTTCAGCAATTTGAATACATATTTCTACTCTCTCCTTACCTGTATGGTTTCTACTGAAGAAATGTACTGTTATGGGGATTTTTTTTATGTGATGCATTGTTTTACTCTTGCTGCTTTCAAAATTCTTTCCTTGTCTTTGATTTTTGACAATCTAGTTATAATGTGTCTTGGTGTAGGCCTCCTTAGATTCCATCTATTTGGAATCATTTGTGCTTCATTCATCTGGATGTCCATCTGCCTCCTGAGTTTTAAAAAGTTTTCAGTCATTATTTCTTTAAAACATTTTCTGCCTTACTTTTTCTTCTTTGTAGTTTCCATAATGCATATATTGGTTTGCTTTATGGTATCCCATAAGTCCCATAGGGTCTCTTCACTCTTTTTAAAAAAAATTTTTTATAATACTTTAAGTTCTAGGGTACATGTGCACAATGTGCAGGCTTGATACATAGGTATACATGTGCCATGTTGGTTTGCTGCATCCATCAACTCGTCATTTACATTAGGTATTTCTCCTGATGCTATCCCTCTCCTGTCCCCCATTCCCAACAGGCCCTGGTGTATGATGTTCCCTGCTCTGTGTCCGAGTGTTCTCATTGTTCAATCCCTACCTATGAGTGAGAACATGCAGTGTTTGGTTTTCTGTCTTTGTGATAGTTTGCTGAGAATGATGATTTCCAGCTTCATCCATGTCCCTGCCAAGGACATGAACTCATCCTTCACTCTTTTTAAATCCTTTTTTTGTTGTTGTTCTTCTGGCCCATTTTTGAGTTAACTGATTCTTTCTTTAGTTTAAACAAATCTGTTGTTGCAGCTTTATATTGAGTTTTTTCAGTTCAGTTATAGCGTTTTTCACTTCTAGAATTCCTGTTGGTTTCTTTTATGGTTTTTCTTTGTTGAACTCTCATTTTGTTCATGTATTATTTCCATGATTTCATTTAGTTGTTTATCTCTGTTCTCTTCTAGTTCACTAAGCTGTGTCAAGATGTTATTTTGACTATTTTGAATTATTTGTCAGGCAGTTCATGGATCTCTGTTTAGAGCTAGTAAAGATTTATTTTGCTCCTTTGGTGGTGTCACGTTTCCCACATTTTTCATAATTTTTGTAGCCTTGCATTGGTGTCTGCAAATTGACTTTTACATCTTCTCTGGTCTTTACAGGTGAGCTTTAGCAGAAAAAAATAATCCTCCACCAGTCAGCCTGGTCAGAGATTCTGGATAGGCCAGCTCATGGTATCCATCAGCTGGTTGTTGAGCTCTGCAAAGATCTGGATATTTAGAGCTTTGACCTCTCTTCTTTTTTCTTAGCTGTCTCCAGGTGATCTAGCCATGCTGATTTTCTCATGTTCTGAACAAAGCACAACTAACGTGAGCTTCTCAGGTAGCACCTCAAAAGGCTGGAGAATTGGGGATGTCCACTCCATTATTTCTTTCTCCCGTGGGAGAACATGCAGGCCAAGGGGATCTCTTTTGGCACTGCAGTAGCCTGACTTGGGGAGGAATGACATATATAAAGTAAAACTGTTCTGTTTACCCTGTTTCAATGTTTTATTGTTTTATGCTCCATTGGGGTGCTGCAACCTCTTGCTTTTATTTCAGATCCCTCTCAAAGGTATATTTGTCCATGGATAGTTATTGAATTGGTCTGTGTGTCAGGGTAGAAGGGCTGGAACCTTCTATTTTACCATCTTGCTGTCATTATTCACCCAAGAAAGTCTTTTCACCTAATGGTACTGGAACAACTAGATATTCATGTGGGAAGAAAATGGAAACTTGATCGTTAGCTCACACTATACAAAATTTTATTTGAAATAAAACATCAACTCAAACACAATAGCTAAAACTGTAGGTTTTAAAATACTGATATGGTTTGGCTGTGTCCCCACCCAAATCTCATCTCGAATTGTAGCTCCCATAATTCCTTCATGCTCTGGGAGGAAACAGTGGGAGATAATTAAAACATGTGGGTGGTTTCCCTATACTGTTCTCATTGTAGTGAATAAGTCCCACGAGATCTGATGGTTTTATAGGGGAAACACTTTTCACCTGGTTCACACTCTTCTCTTATCTGTGAGAAGAGAAGAGAAGGCCATGTGAGATGGGCCTTTCACCTTCCACCATGATTGTGAGGCCTCCCCAGCCATGTGGAACTGTGAGTCCATTAAACCTCTTTCTTTTGTAAATTTCCCAGTCTTGAGTATGTCTTTATTAGCAGCATGAAAATGAACTAATACAATAAGTTGGTACCAGTAGAGTGGGGTGCTGCTGAAAAGATTCCTGAAAATGTGGAAGTGACTTTGGAACTAGGTAACAGGCAGAGGTTGGAACAGTTTGGAGGGCTCAGAAGAAGGCAGAAAATGTAGGAAAGTTTGGAAACCCTTAGAGACTTACTGAATGGCTTTGACCAAAATGCTGATAATATAGACAATGAAATCCAGGCTGAGGTGGTCTCAGATGAAGATGAGGAACTTATTGGGAACAGGAACAAAGGTGACTCTTGCTATGTTTTAGCAGAGACTGGTTGCATTTTGCCCCTGACTTAGAGATCTATGAAACTTTGAACTTGAGAGAGATGGTTTAGGGTATCTGGTGGAAAAAATTTGTAAGCAGCAGAACATTCAAGATGTGATGTGGATGCTGTTAAAGGCATTCAGTTTTAAAAGGGAAGATGGAGCACAAAGGTTCAGAAAATTTCAGTCTGACAATGTGATAGAAAAGAGAATCCCATTTTCTGTGTGGTACATATACACCATGGAATACCATGCAGCCATAAAAGGGAATAAGATCATGTATTTTGCAGGAACATCAGTGAAGCTGGAAGCCATCATCCTCAGCAAACTAACACAGGAACAGAAAACCAAACAGCACATGTTCTCACTCATAAGTGGGAGTTGAATGTTGAGAACACGTGGACACAGAGAGGGGAACAACACACACCAGGGGCTGTTGGGGGCTGGGGGGTGAGGGGAGGGAACTTAGAGAATGGGTCAATAGGTTCAGCAAACCACCATAGCACACGTATACCTATGTAACACACCTGCACATTCTACACATGTATCCCTTTTTTTAAAGAAGAAAATAAATATATGCAATTCATAAAAATTATTTAGAAAAGAAAATTCCGTTTTCTGAGGAGAAATTCAAGCCAGCTGTAGAAATTTGCAAAAATAATGGGAAGCCAAATGTTAATCAGTAAGACAATGAGGAAGATGTCTCCAGGGTAGTTCAGAGACCCTTGCACCAGCCCCTCCCATTACAGGTCCAGAGGCCTAGGGGGAATAATGGTTTCCTGGGCC
>NW_016824661.1:224455-244341 GCF_001698545.2 Rhinopithecus bieti | reverse complement strand
TAGCCTTGCATTGGTGTCTGCAAATTGACTTTTACATCTTCTCTGGTCTTTACAGGTGAGCTTTAGCAGAAAAAAATAATCCTCCACCAGTCAGCCTGGTCAGAGATTCTGGATAGGCCAGCTCATGGTATCCATCAGCTGGTTGTTGAGCTCTGCAAAGATCTGGATATTTAGAGCTTTGACCTCTCTTCTTTTTTCTTAGCTGTCTCCAGGTGATCTAGCCATGCTGATTTTCTCATGTTCTGAACAAAGCACAACTAACGTGAGCTTCTCAGGTAGCACCTCAAAAGGCTGGAGAATTGGGGATGTCCACTCCATTATTTCTTTCTCCCGTGGGAGAACATGCAGGCCAAGGGGATCTCTTTTGGCACTGCAGTAGCCTGACTTGGGGAGGAATGACATATATAAAGTAAAACTGTTCTGTTTACCCTGTTTCAATGTTTTATTGTTTTTATGCTCCATTGGGGTGCTGCAACCTCTTGCTTTTATTTCAGATCCCTCTCAAAGGTATATTTGTCCATGGATAGTTATTGAATTGGTCTGTGTGTCAGGGTAGAAGGGCTGGAACCTTCTATTTTACCATCTTGCTGTCATTATTCACCCAAGAAAGTCTTTTCACCTAATGGTACTGGAACAACTAGATATTCATGTGGGAAGAAAATGGAAACTTGATCGTTAGCTCACACTATACAAAATTTTTATTTGAAATAAAACATCAACTCAAACACAATAGCTAAAACTGTAGTTTTTAAAATACTGATATGGTTTGGCTGTGTCCCCACCCAAATCTCATCTCGAATTGTAGCTCCCATAATTCCTTCATGCTCTGGGAGGAAATAGTGGGAGATAATTAAAACATGTGGGTGGTTTCCCCTATACTGTTCTCATTGTAGTGAATAAGTCCCACGAGATCTGATGGTTTTATAGGGGAAACACTTTTCACCTGGTTCACACTCTTCTCTTATCTGTGAGAAGAGAAGAGAAGGCCATGTGAGATGGGCCTTTCACCTTCCACCATGATTGTGAGGCCTCCCCAGCCATGTGGAACTGTGAGTCCATTAAACCTCTTTCTTTTGTAAATTTCCCAGTCTTGAGTATGTCTTTATTAGCAGCATGAAAATGAACTAATACAATAAGTTGGTACCAGTAGAGTGGGGTGCTGCTGAAAAGATTCCTGAAAATGTGGAAGTGACTTTGGAACTAGGTAACAGGCAGAGGTTGGAACAGTTTGGAGGGCTCAGAAGAAGGCAGAAAAATGTAGGAAAGTTTGGAAACCCTTAGAGACTTACTGAATGGCTTTGACCAAAATGCTGATAATATAGACAATGAAATCCAGGCTGAGGTGGTCTCAGATGAAGATGAGGAACTTATTGGGAACAGGAACAAAGGTGACTCTTGCTATGTTTTAGCAGAGACTGGTTGCATTTTGCCCCTGACTTAGAGATCTATGAAACTTTGAACTTGAGAGAGATGGTTTAGGGTATCTGGTGGAAAAAATTTGTAAGCAGCAGAACATTCAAGATGTGATGTGGATGCTGTTAAAGGCATTCAGTTTTAAAAGGGAAGATGGAGCACAAAGGTTCAGAAAAATTTCAGTCTGACAATGTGATAGAAAAGAGAATCCCATTTTCTGTGTGGTACATATACACCATGGAATACCATGCAGCCATAAAAGGGAATAAGATCATGTATTTTGCAGGAACATCAGTGAAGCTGGAAGCCATCATCCTCAGCAAACTAACACAGGAACAGAAAACCAAACAGCACATGTTCTCACTCATAAGTGGGAGTTGAATGTTGAGAACACGTGGACACAGAGAGGGGAACAACACACACCAGGGGCTGTTGGGGGCTGGGGGGTGAGGGGAGGGAACTTAGAGAATGGGTCAATAGGTTCAGCAAACCACCATAGCACACGTATACCTATGTAACACACCTGCACATTCTACACATGTATCCCTTTTTTTAAAGAAGAAAATAAATATATGCAATTCATAAAATTATTTAGAAAAGAAAATTCCGTTTTCTGAGGAGAAATTCAAGCCAGCTGTAGAAATTTGCATAAATAATGGGAAACCAAATGTTAATCAGTAAGACAATGAGGAAGATGTCTCCAGGGTAGTTCAGAGACCCTTGCACCAGCCCCTCCCATTACAGGTCCAGAGGCCTAGGGGGAATAATGGTTTCCTGGGCCAGGCCTACGGTCCCTCTGCTATGTGAAGTCCAGCGGTGACTAAAAGAGGCCAAGGTACAGCTCAGGCCATGACTTCAGAGGGGCAAGCCCTGAGCCTTGGTGGCTTCCACGTGGTGTTGAGACTGTGGGTACACAGAAGTCAGGAACTGAGGTTTGGGAATCTCCACCTAGATTTCAGAGTATGTATGGAAATGCCTGGGTGTCCAGGCATAAGTTTGCTGCAGGGGCAGGACGCTTATGGAGAACCTCTACTAGGGAAGTGCAGGAGGGAAACGTAGGGTGGGTACCCCCGACCCAGAGTCCCCACTGGGATGCTGCCTAGTGGAGCTATGAGAAGAGGGCCACTGTCCTCCAGACTCCAGGATGGTAGATCCCCTAACAGCTTGCACCATGTGCCTGAAAAAGCTGTACTCAGTGCCAGTCCATGATAACAGAGACAGAGGCTGTATCCTGCAAAGCCACAGGAGCAGGGCTGTCCAAGACCATGGGAATCCACCTCTTGCATCAGTGTGACCTGGATGTGAGACATAGAGTCAAAGGAGATTATTTTGGAACTTTAAGATTTGGCTGTCCTGCTGGATTTTGGACTTGCATGGAGCCTGTAGCCCCTTTGATTTGGCCAATTTCTCCCATTTGGAATGGCTACATTTATCCAATGCCTGTACCCCCACTGCATCTAGGAAGTAGCTAACTTGCTTTTGATTTTATAGGCTCATAGGCGGAAGAGACTTGCCTTGTCCCAAATAAGACTTTGGACTGTGGATTTTTAAGTTAACGCTGGAATGAGTTAAGACTTTGGGGACTGCTGGGAAGTCATGATTGGTGTTGAAATGGTAAGAACATGAGATTTGGGAGGGGCCGGGGCAAAATGATATGGTTTGACTGTGTCCCCAGTCAAATCACATCTTGAATTGTAGCTCCCATAACTCTCATGTCATGGGAGGGACAACCAGTGTGAGATAATTTAATCATGGTGGTGGTTTCCCCCATACTGTTCTCATGGTAGTCAGTAAGTCTCATGAGATCTGATAGTTTTATAAGCGGAGACCCCTTTCATTTGGTTCTCATTCTTCTCTTATCTGCCGCCATGTGAGATGTGCTTTTCAGCTTTTCACCTTCCACTATGATCATGAGGCCTCCCCCAGCCACATGGAACTATGAGTCCATTAAACCTCTTATATAAATTGCCCAGTCTTGAGTGTGTCTTTATTAGCAACCTGAAAATGGTCTAAAGCAGATACTAAACATAAATGATTTCCAATTTTAGGTTAGGCAAAAGTATTTTTGGAGAGGATGAAAAATATGAAATGTAAATTAAATTTAATGAATTCATTAAAATTGATCCCAATTACAATATTCTATTCATAAAAGATATCATTAAGAAAATGTGAAAAGTAGAGTCAAACCAGTTTTAAAGGAAATTTTGCAATATATGTATCTGATATACACTTCTACCTAAAATGTATGTAAATAATACAAAATCAGAAATTAAACAAAATATTTGAACAAACTTATCAGATAAAGAATATTAAAAAGCAGAGATTAGCAGAATGGGTGAATAACCATTAGAGAACTACATGCTTTGTATGGAGCATGTCTCTGTATGGAGAGATACCATATGTTTCTGAATTGAGAGACAACTAAAAACTCCCACACAGACAAGGAAACAATAAACAGAATGAAGAGACTGTAGATTGGAAGAAAACATTTGCAATTCATACACCCGATAAAGGGTCAATACCCAAAATATATGCTACTCAAACAACCCAATAAGAATAGAAAATAAAGAAGCTAATTAAAAGGACCTGAAAACATATTTCTCAAAAGATGACATACAAGTGGCCAAGAGTTATAGGAAAAAAAAAAAAAAAAGCTCAACATCATTAATCGTTAGGGAAATGCAAATTAAAAACACAAGGAGATACCAGCTCAAACCTGTTGCAATGGCTACTGTCAAAAAATGAAAGTGTTGGTGTTACTGTGGAGAAAAGGAAATCCTTATGCACTATTGGTGAGAGTGTAAATTGTTTTAGTCATTATGGAAAACTATATGGAGATTCCTCGATAAAATAAAAATAGAACTATCATATGACCCAGCAATCCCACTTGTGAGTATATATTCACATTAATTAAAATTAGTATGTTGAAGATATTTCTGCCCTCAGATATTCATTGCACCGTTATTCACAATGGCCAAGACACAGAGCAAACTCAGTATTCATACATGGATAAAAGAATAAAGAAAATGTGGTACATATATGCTGAATACTATTCTACCTTCAAAAAGAAGAAAATGCTGTTATTTATAACAACATGGACAAACTTGGAAGACATTATGCTAAGGGAAATAAGCCAGGCACAGGAAGACAAATACTACATAATCTCACTTATATGTGGAATTTTAAAAAGTGAAAGTCATGCAGATAGTAGGATGGTGGCACCAGAATTGGTGGTGGGGGTTATCGGGGAGAATGGTGACATGTTGGTCAAAGTGTACAAAGTTTCAATTAGACAGGAAATATATTTCAAGTTTTCAAAATCTATCACACAACATAGTGACTATAGGTAATAACAATGTACTGTATGTTTCAAAATTACTAAGAGATAGACTTCAAATGTTTTCATCACAAAAAATGATATGTGTGGTGATAGAATTATTCATTCACTTGATTTAATTATTCTAGAATGTATAAAGATATCAAAACATTACATTAAACCTCATAAATATATACAATTATTATTTGTCAATTAAAACAAAATATTGAAAATATTTTTTTAAAAAATGACAACACTTCCTAAATTCATCTATGAATTTAACACACCTCATCAAAATTCCAGATGGTTATATGGGGAAATAAATAAATTGATCTTAAGATTCTTAGAGAAATTTAAGGGACCCAGAATAGCCCAAACAATCTTGAAAAGAACAAAGATGGAAAATTCACACTTCTTAATTGCAAAACTTAGTACAACATATTCAGGAATGTGTGGGATACTGGCATAAGGGAAAAGTCCTCCATATATATGTATATATATATAATTCTATTTTAATTCTACAATTTGAGAGAGAAAATTTAATTTGTAAGTCTATTAAATTTTAATAGAATTAAAATACAGAAATAAACCCAAACGTTTATGGTCAATTAATTTTCCATGATGGTGCTAAAACTATTCAGTGGAAGGAATAAACTTTTCAGCAAATGGTGCTTAGAAAACTACATATTCACATGAAAAAGAATGAATTTGGACTCCCATCATCTTGTATCATTAAAAAAACTCAAATGGATAACAGAACTAAAGTACAAGCTAGAAGTATAAAACTCTTAGAAGAATATATAGGCATAAATCTTTGTGATTTTGGCTTAGGCAATGATTTTCTGGATATGCTCCAAATCCCAAGCAACGAAATGAAAAATAGGTAACTTAAACTTCATCAAAATTTAAAACTTTTGTGCCTCAGTGGAAATCACCAAGAAAGTGAGAAGATACGCCACAGTAAGGGAGAAAATATCTGCAAATCATATCTCTAATAAACATTTTATTTTGTATTTATGTTTTTACAATTTGATACTAAAAAATAGCCAATTTAAAATCATTCAAAGGATCTGAATAGATACTTCAGCAAAAAGATATAAAAGGGTGAATAAGCATTTAAAAATATGCTCAACATCATTAGACACTAGGTATTGCAAATGAAAGCCACAGTGATATGATGACAATCAGAAGATGGGAACACAAGGAAGTGTTGGAACATATGGGATATTTGAACTCTCAAACATTGCTGATATGAATGTAAGATGGTCAAGTAGTGAAGCAGGTAAATTGTGTGATGATGCTTCAGAAAGTTAATTATGTCATTACCCTGTGCTACAGAAGTACCGCTTCTACTTACACGCTCAAGACAATTGAAAATATGTAATCATACAAAAACTTAACATGAATGTTCTTTGCAGCGTTACTCATAATAGCCAGAAAGTGGAAACCATAAAAAATTTCTACCATGTGATGAATGGATGAGCATAATGTGGGATGTCTGTATAATGGAATAATAATTGGCCATTAAAAAATGAAGTGCTGATACATGATATAATGCAGCTGAACCTTGAAAACATTATGCTAAGTGAAAGAGGCCAGACACAAAAGATCACATATTACGTGGTTCCATTTATTTGAAATAGCCAGCTTAGGCAAATCCTCAGAGGCAGAAAGTATTGTACATTAGTGGTTCCCAGGGGCTAGAGAAAGCGAGGAATGGGGAATGATTGTTAGTGAGAATGGAGTTTCTCTGTGAGATGATGAAAGCATTCTGGAATTAGATACAGGGATGGTTGCGCAACTCTGTGAATATACTCATCACTACTGAATTGTACTCTTTGAAATGGCGAGCTTCATGGTGCATGAATTGTATTCCAATAAAGCTGTTAAGCAACGGGTGCCTGCAGAGACGTCTGCTGACTCCACAAACAAAACCAAATTAATACAACAAAAACCAAGTTCTTCAAATTTGAATTCCGTCCATATGTATCTTGAAAGCATAATTTCAAACAAAACTCACTTTTTCTCTGAAGATAAAGCAAACTAGTTTGGTTCTTTGACTCCATACTAAGTTGTCAGGGGCGCAAAGTAAATACTGAAAACTTTTCTAAAAATATTTTGAAAATATTTTCAAACATCTGTATCTTGATTGGGTGTTGGTTACATGGATGTATCTTGTCTTAGTCCATTTTCACACTTCTATAAATAACTTTCCAGAGCCTAGGTAATTTATAAAGGAAAAATGTTTAATTGACTCACAGTTCCATATGGCTAGGGAGGCCTCAGGAAACTTCAAATCATGGAGAAAAGTGAAGGGGAAGCAAACACCTTCTTCACAAGGTGGCTGGAGAGAATGAGAGTGAGCACATGCCACTTTGAAAACCATCAGATCTCGTGAGACCCACTCACTATCACGAGAACAGCATGAAACCTTCCACATAAATCCAATCACTTCCCTCCCTTAACATGCGGAGACTACAGGTTTCTCCCTCGACATGTGGGGATTACAATTTGAGATGAGATTTGGGTGGGGACACAGAGCCAAATCATATCATATGCGTTTGTAAAACTCATTGGATTACACGGTTAACATCTGCGTTTCGCTCTATGTATACTTTTACTTCAATTAAAGGAAAAAGATAACTGTGGCTTAGATTATAGTGATGGTCATGGGTGTTGTGAGATTCAAGGTGTATGCTGATGCTAGATCCACCAGGAACTGCTATCACATATCTCATGGAGTATGACAAGAAAGAAGTCAGGGGGAATTCACCTGTCTTTGGCTTAATTAAGTGAAAGAGTGGAGTTATTATTTACAAAAATGGGGAAGAATGAGGAAGAAGCAGATTTGGGGAAATATATAAAGAACGAATCTTAGGTCCCTTTAAGGTTTGAGATGCTCAAATACATCTAGTGGTGAATAAATACTTTCTATGTAGGAATCTACATTGTAGAAAAAAGTACCAGGCTGGGAATTAAAATGTGGAAGTAATCTGTATACAAGAAATGTTCAAACTGTGAGCTGTGATGAGCTTATCAACAGAGTGATTATAGATGAAAAAAGAGGTCCAAGGAGTAAGCTCTAGGGTTGCAAAGAAAGAAACTAATAAAAAGATGGAGAAAGTGAGGCAGAAGGAAAGCTCAATGAATGAGCTTGAACACTTCTCATTGTTTCAATGATAGCTGCAAGGATCAACACGAATTCGGGGTCATCTATAAACTGAATCTTTTTAGTGAATTAACATTTCAAAGAACATACTTGATTATAGAGGTGCCACATGGTGCAAGCAGCTCCTGGATTAACGTGGTTGATGGGTGTATCCCCCATTCAAGCATTTCAAGACTTACACTTTGGATAAGTTATACTGTAAACTGTACAGGTTCATGTGTTAAGACCATTTTAAGACAAGACATGGTTGCAAACATCTCCTTAGGTTTCCTAGGGAAAATGAGTAAAGCATTTCTTAGATCAAATCTCCTTTCACAAATCACCACCTGCCCCTACAGCAATGACCCCTACTCTTTTGTAGACTATCAAAATCTGCTGAGAGTCGAAGTCCAGCCTTTGATATGCTGTCTAATGCAGATTGTGAGCTTAAAGATTTCTAGCATAATCCCACTTGGATGCTAACTGCTGGCTATGCATATATATGCAAATATATATATATAGAGAGAGTGTGTGTGTGGTATATACATACATACTGTGCATGTGCATACAATGCAAAAGGAAATTTACCTATTTTGATATTTCTGTTTTTCTTGACATATTGGCAGTTGAAAAATATCAAAAAAGAATGCACTGAAAATAAATTATGTGTGTTTTTCAATATTTGAAGCAACCACATGTCTTTCATCAGGTACATATGTTCAATAGTGTGTGGGAAGAGGCATGTTTGGAGTAGATGAGATAAAAGCTATTATTTTACCCTAGAGTATAAAGAGTAGGAATATGAGAAAGTGTAATGTGGGCATTCAGTCAAAAATGAATAAACTTTGAAT
The DNA here is from genome assembly GCF_001698545.2 of Rhinopithecus bieti. Classification (NCBI taxonomy): domain Eukaryota; kingdom Metazoa; phylum Chordata; class Mammalia; order Primates; family Cercopithecidae; genus Rhinopithecus; species Rhinopithecus bieti. The sequence continues at coordinate 235,613 of NW_016824661.1, read as the reverse complement.
TTAAAATTAAACTGTATTCTCTGTATAAAATATTACATACAGCACAATACACTGTAGGAAATAAAGTATCTACTTAACGCCCAACTTATCTGTCACCTAGATAACTGATTTTCTGTTAAATTACATGTTGATTATAATCTTATGATGCCTTAGTAAAAACAGCAACACGAATGCATTAGAAATTAAGAAAGTGGTTTATGAGTGTTTAGTAAAAGCTAACACAAGCAACAATTTGAGCCAATGCCATCTGTGGCATGCACAAGATGTCCCTCACTTCTCTTTTAGAATTTAATGTGCCCTTGTGACTTGGTTTGTTTCTGGAAAGTCCTGCCATCCACAGGTAAATGGGTGTTAGCTCCCTGGCACTCCGTAACTCCGGACGCCAGGAAAGACCGAATGTAGAAATGTGTGGGCTGAACAGCAGCTGGTGTTAGAGAATTTCTAAGTTCCCATCAGTCTTTAAGGTTGTGTGATTCTAATGTTTTGTAAAGTGACTAAATAGTTATGTCTTTCTCTTAACTTGCTGTTCTTCTGAGTTTGATCATTGATTCAACAAAGACCTTATTCTTGACGAAATTTTTGTCAGGCTTGCCTAAGTCTGCTTCTCACCTAGACTTCAACCTTGGGCTTCAGTGTCTGTCCTTCGTGGGATTGCACTCCCTAGATTTAGTAAGAGTTTTGTTAAATACATTTAGCCAGACTGTTCTCCCTCAGTATTTGATCACACTCACGCTCACAACCCACAGGTGCTGTCAGATCATCCTGGCCTGCCTTCCACAGGAATCCTGGGAAGATGGTTTAACCAGAATCCCCTCTGTCCCTGATGTTTCCCCTTAGTGAGTTTCTGTCTACTGATCCCCACTCTGGTCCTTGACTCTAAATCTCCACTTGAGCTCAGTACTATACTGAGGCCCCTTACTCTTATTGCAGCAGCTCCTGAACACAATGTGATTTTTGCCTCTTTAACTATTATCCAGGTTTGATGGTCTTTAATAACTCTCAAAGTGGGGGCAATTTTGCCCCTGAGGAGCTATTTGACAATGAGATATGTTTGGCTGTCACAACTAGAGAGACGTTACTGGCATCTAATGGGTAGAGGCCAGGGATGCTGCTAAACATCCTACACTGAACGGGCAGCTCCCCTGACAAACAGACACACACACACATACACACACGCACATACACACATACAACAAAGGATTATCTGACCTAAAATATTAGTAGTGCCAAGGCTAAGAAGCCCTGACTTTGAACCCATAGCCTAAGCTTCTATAAAGCAGTCAGCAGCCATTGTCAATGTGGGCTCATGAAGTGAGCCATGTATAAGTTTTAGGTTAAGGAGAGAGAACTGAAGTTTTACCCTTGAATGCCTCATATATATTTTAGTTTGAAAAACTTAAAAGAGATGTCTGCTTGCACAAAGGTAACATAAGGTCATTTAACACATAAACTCTCAATTCTCACTGGCCTAACACAACAGAAGTTTATTTCTCCTTCACACTCTAGTCCAATACCAGGTGTTTTTATTGGAGCACCTTCCATGTGCTCACTCAGGTTCCCAGCCCCCTCCAGTAAGGACTGTGCCCTTTTTTGATTACTCAGAGAATTCTGCATTCAATCCTGGGAGGGGATAGGGAAAGATTAAAGCATGTGGAAATCTCCCTGTATGGGCCTGGAAGTGCTGAGTGTCACTAGGTCACTGGCAGTGTCTACTTGTAGGGACCATGAGAAATGGCCTCTTGATGTGGGTCTTGAAAGAAGAGGGTCTGGGTTCAGGCAGCATCTGGTTCACTCCAGCTCCTGCCACTTGAACATGCTTCAGCTGGTGGTAGATGTTTCTAAGATGAGTAGAAAGAGAAGTCCAAAGTGGGTATAGCATTGGTAAAAATTGCCTCCCTCTCATTGGACGGATGAAGAAAATTAGTCTTTCAACTGCCTTCCACAAACTGCCTTCCAACCAAAAACAAGTAAAAGAGTCAGGGATGTATCTCAGAACCCTTACAGTTTAGATGTTATTTTATTATTTAGTGCATGCAATTCTCAAACGTCTTGAGAACCTTAGAAATAACTAGGCATGGCAGGCTACCTTGTTATTATTGGAAACACAACATACTCTGTTTTGAGATGATTTGCTTACTTATTTTATGTAATAATAATAAAAACAAAACTTTTTATCAAAGGAAACAGCCTTGAGCATTCAACAGACACAATTTTTCTGTAAAAGTGTTGAAAACCAAGAGAGATTGAAGGCATCTCTGTGGCCCAAACATACCTGCATCTACAAACTCCTTATGAGCCCATCCTGCTTTAGCAGGAATCACCACTGTGCATATTCAACACAGACATTCGTTGGAAGCTGACTGTGCTAAAACCCTTTTGCTTCCAACTATATCGGATCCACTTTGCACAACTGTTGGAAACATGGATTTTTAAATTTAAAAAAAAAAGTCTGCATTTGTGTATGACAGCCAGTTGGCTGTTTTAAGTCACCCATTAGGTGTGAAAGCAAGAAATCCTAACACCACCCTTCAAGTAACAACTACAACAACACTAAAACCTTCTTACGACTACACAGTAACATCTAAAGTCAATACTGGCTTATTTGGTTTTGCTTGTTCAGTGCAGCTCATTTATTATACTCTGTTTATTGTAGTTGTTGTCTTTTGAATTCATAGGTTGCATCTTATTTTTCTGTAGATGTTGATTACTTGTTCTCTCATGTAAAATACAAACAATGTTCCTGGTGTGTGGGTAGCTTTTCCCCACGCAGTGACTGGAGATACGCGCTTCTTCGTCTTGTAACAGCTCATGACTTCCAAGGTGGCGTGCTTCAACTGAGGTCTGAAGGGGAGTGAGTGGATGGGGCAGATAGCTGAGAGAACACTCAGGGGGCTGTAGGCAGGTGAATATGGTTTTATTCACCAGCTTTCTCAGCAGCAGCTCTCCCATCAGCAGCTTTCTCTCACTGTCTGCTCTCTTGACTGCTTGCTCCAGCTGCTCCTACACACAGCTGCACAGCCGGCTCTTTCTTGCCTTCAGGGTCAGCAGCTTAACTCTTTTTCTCTCTCGGCACACGCCAGTTCCTGGCTCCCCCCACCTGTCTTCAAGGCAACTTGATCTCCCTTACAGGGGTCAGTAGCATTACTCTCTTTCCGGGCGCCGTACAGAGAGAGTCATCTGTCCAATGAGAGCGAGTCAATTTTTATAAATGCTATACCCACTTTGGAATTCTCTTTCTACTCACCTCAGCAACGTTTACCACCAGCCGAAGCATGTGCGTGGAGCGGGTACTGGAGTGAACCAGATGCGCCTGAACCCAGACTCTCTTCTTTCAAGACCCACAAGTGCAAGCTGAGCCCCTACAGTGTCAGCAAGGCAGTTATACCTTTTTCAGACGATAGTGGCTCAGAGGCAAGTATGGACTTACACAAACAGGTTATGTAACAAGTGGAGTATGCGCCTGCATCCTGAACCTGCTGAGTCACTCTGGCCTGGATGTTGGCCTCGGCCTATTCCTGACCAAAGCACATCCATGCACCTACCTTACAGGCCACATCTCACCTCCAGGGACCCATAAAATGCCGTGTCACTGTGTGCTCAGGAAGAAAACGGCCGGATCGGTGAACAGCTAGCCAGCCTGACACACCTAGTTTTAATTTGAACCTCATCCCTCATCCTCACAAACAGCATACTCTTGTGCAAAAGCCTCAGTCAGCTTTTGTTCTGGTTTCTTTAGTTGTGTGTTCAGAAATGTGGGCTGAATGACACTTAGAGTCTCTTTCATCCATGAGGTCATCTGCTAAATCAACCAAGTTCAATAAATTCCTACTGTAAGAGAATGTAGCGCTTAGTCCCTGACAGAAGTAACTGTCACCAATTTGCATAACTTATTCTTGAGTAATTTTATTCTTGCAATTAAAAGAGAGAACAAAAAGAGACCAAATTTAACTTTTACTGCAGGGATGCATGGAAAAGCCCCTGCAGGGCTGCAGGATTGCATGGAAAGCCTCATATTTGGCTTGGCAAAGCAGGATAGATGTCTGAGAGGCCCACTGAAGTTTTAAAAGTATTCTATTGAAAAAAATATTTTTAAAAAGTCCGACCTAGCTCATATATTTCTGGAATGTATTTGTAAACAGTGCTCTGCTTCTGTGAGAATTGTCTTGATTTTTCTGGAGCTTTTGCAAACAACACATATTTTCCCAGTAGAGAGTCTGCCTTTGATCTACAATGAGGCTCCACTGAATCACCAACTCCTTTCCCACCTGGAACCAACCAAGGCTGCGTGCTTAGCTGGCAGAAAATAATAAGTCCACATTAGTTAGTGTACCTAGAAAGGGGAGGCTGGCAAAAATATGCACCATCTGTAAAACTCTCGACAATCATTTATAGACTGCATTAATGAGTCAGGCATTACGAGGCACTTCCCAATCCCAGGCCAGGTTGTAAGGAACTTTTATCCTGATGTAACAGTTTGTGCTTGTGGATTCTTGGACTAAACAGTGTGCTGAACGACACAGCAAATAGACACATACAAAATAGATTTGTTAAATAATATAAATACTAGCTTATAGTCATCAATTTATAAAAAACACCCAACAAAACAAAACACTAGGATGACTTCAAAGGAATGCTTCATAAAGCACAGACATATTAAAAATATGCTATAATTGGAAAAAAGCCTCTTAAGAACTGCTGGTGGTACATTTGTTCTCTATTTGTCTGTCAGTCAAAGAGAGGCCATGGATCCACAGAGAAGTTCGTTCAGCCTGCAGTGGGTCGATCAGTGCAGCCCACTCCAGAATCCACATGTCTCCCCTTATTTAGATATGAAGAGACTGAGCAGAACAGTTCAAGTGTGACTACAGAATCAGGGTCTAAGAAGTGGGTAATCCAGTCATGTAGGTAGTAAACTCAATTCACTTTTAAGCTGGAAAGAAAAATAAGATGCCGGAGAGAGCTGACGTTGCTCTCTTTCTGTGACAGTGGGATTTTCGGGATCCTTGGAAGCATGCTGTGGTGGCGGGCAAACATGACAAAGTTGAGTGACATGTTCTTAGGTCGTATTTACCTGATTTGGGTCACAAGAGCCATTGGCAAGATATTAATTTGAAAGACTGACTAATGATTGCACCCCAACCTTTTACAAAATAACGTCACGTAGCTAACAAAAATGGATTCAACATAACATGATAAAATAACACTTAAAGTTGATAAATGAAGACAAATCTAGACCAGAAAAGGAGGAAAGAACACATACAATTATTTCTGCTTCAATTATCTTTTGTATAAGATTGTCCATATTTTATTTTGGAAAATAAAGCCTGAAACTTCCAGACAGTGGAAATTTCTCTTTATAGTTACGCCATAGGATTTGCACAAGCGGCCTTTTCCTGTTTTTTTGTTTTTGTTTTTGTTTTTTTTCCTTAAGCTGTTATCCTATACCTGTTGACTTCTCCCTCTCTGTGTTGGGGGGTCCCAAGACCATCCTCAGCTTCTACGATCCATTGGAAAGACCTACAGGATTCAGAAAAGCTGTTATACTTACAGTTGCAGTTTATTACAGCAAAGGAATGGGAATTATTCCAGCAGAGGAATAGAGCTTCCAGGCATCCTCTTACAGTGGAGTCCCATGGACATGCTTAACTCTCCCAATATTGTGCAACAGCGTATGCAAACTGTTACCAACCACAGAAGCTTACCTGAGCCTGAGTGTCCAGGAACATCACCTGGCTCTTGGCGTCCAGAAAGCTCACCTGAGCATTGGTTTCCATACAGCTCACCTGAGTGTTGGTGTCTAGGAAGTTCACCTGAGCCTTTGTGTCCAGGGTTCTTATTGCGAGCCAGTCTTGCAGACCTGAAGCATTTATATGACTGAACTCAGATACTCAGATTCCAGTTTTCCAGGGCAGAATTAGGCACTCAGCATAAATCACACTGCTAGCATTAACAACCTGTTCAACTGGTGCCATGTGACACAAGGCCTCAGACATACAAAAACATTCTTCCCAGGCAGAACATTCCAGAACTCAAGAGTTTGCTTCCCAAGAACATAACGAAGGGTCAGCTTTCAGAAGCAAAAAGTATCATTTCTGGAATGTGCGCGGGGTTTGAGAAACTCAGGCCTCCTTCCTTCTCATCTCCCTTCTGTATTTCTCAAGGCACCTGGTCTCTTCTTTACTCCTCTCACAGTCCACGAAACAGAAGTCATTCTCTTTGATCTCAATACCTCACACAGTCCATATGTAAGATGTTTGTTAGTAGGAACGTTTTGGGAGCAGCAGCAATGTTCAATATCTAGGACAATACACGAAACTCCTTAAGAATGAGCACTAAACCTTGTTTCATTGAGAGATCTTCTGCCATTACCATACCAAGTGACTTCCATGGGACATTTACCCCTTCTCAGTTAGCTGGCCACTGCTGCTGGTCTTTTGTCACTCCTCATCCCAGCAGCCTCTGAGGAGCCTCCTCTAATTGGCCACGTCTCCATTTTCCTGCCCCTCTTCATCCCCAGACTTCCTCCCGCACTCCCCATGCTCTGGACTGCAGAGCAGCTCGGCTTTCTCTTGACTTGTGTACTTTGTCCAGCTATGCCCTGAGGTTCTCTTCACATAGTTGGGACACTCATCAGGATTGTTCTGATCCCAGGCTGAGTACCACTGTCAGGTTTAAAATAACTGATGTTTATTATTATTATTATTTTATGGTGCTTGTATGGAACCCACCCTGAATACCTCTGACGCCAAGCAATCTTTTGGCACACAATGATCTGAGCTGCCACATTCAACAGGAAATCACAGTTCTGGGCTGACTTCAGCTACTGTCATTCTCAGACTCATGAGAAGCCTGGTTTCATCTCATGAAGTTTGCTGTTAGAGTTAGATTTTAAAGCTGCAGACCCTTTCCCTAATTCTTTTAGCAAGAGCTATCTTTTCAACTTCTTTCTATCAAGGAAGTATTAATAGTTAGGTGAGGTGCAGTGGCTCACACTTGTAATTCCATCACTTTGGGAGGCCGAGGCAGGAGGATTGGTTGAGGCTATGAGTTCAAGAGCAGCCTGGGCAACATAGCAAGATCCTGTCTCTACAAAAAAATATAGCCAAGCATGGTGGCATGCACCTATAGTCCCAGCTACTCAAGAGGCTGAGGTAGGAGGATCACTTGAGCTCAGGAGGTTGAGGCTGCAATTGCATCATTGCACTCCAGCCTGGGTGACAGAGCAAGATCCTGTCTCAAAAAAGAAAGTAGTTAAATCACAATTACTGGAGATAGAAAGAGGCTTTATTTCTTTATACCTTCTGTTTTACACCAATATTCCTATGCTTACAATTTGGCTACACAACTCTCTGTACCTTTCCATTTATAAGTATCATGCACTAGGTGGGAGAATACTCCTGACAGCATAGACATTGCAAATGGATGCTTCGAGGCTCAGCAGTGCCATAGACTGGAGGTGGAGGATGACCCATCTCCTCCCAAGGGGAAGGGAGCACCTTCCCCGTGGTGCCACCACTGCAGAGCATAATATGTCTGGGCATGACTTACTCTATATTCCAAAGTGTCATGAAAAGATCATGTTGACGTTCTTAGTTCTTTGAATTTGTCTAATTCCTATTGCAAGCTTGGCTTTAGACCTGGTATATGTTCTCACCATTCCAACCCAGAAGAGGCTGTGGACTGGAGGGCCGGTCACACTCCAGCAATGCTTCTGAAAGAAGAGGTGCCTGAATGTGGTTAAGGCCGTGGCAAGAAGGTAGTGCCTAGCATTGCTTTTCTAAATGGCTTATATGGGTTTACACTTCCCTACCTCAACCCTGCTCAGACTCATCCCACATTGTTTAATGTATGAATTTTTTTGTTTTCAAATATGTCCTCTGTTTCCACCTCTATGATTACAATTTCTCTGTCATCCTGGTCTTCATCATCTTGGTGAGAAGATACATAACAGGGTGGGTGTTTTCAATCATCAATATGTGGCCCGGCAATCAGGTTATGGGTAAAAAAGGCCTTTTAATTCTTATTAATTTGCAGCTACTGTAGGATATTCCCTGCTCCTGGAGTTGGACATCAGGGTGGGAAGTTGTGGTCACCATGAGGGTTTTAGTGATGTTGAGGTTCTGCACACACCGTGTATTAGTCAGGGTTCCCCAGAGGAATTGTGTCATTTAATTAAAGATGTTGAGAAGTAACAAGATCTGCATCCAGCAAACTGCAGACCCAGAAGTGCTGATGGTGTAAGTTTCAGTCCAGGTCTGAGTCCAAAGGCAGTAAAGGACCAATGTCCCAGCTCAAAGACATTCAGGCAGGAAAACAGTAAATTCTTTCTTACTCAGCCCTTTTGTTCCATTCAGTCCCTCCGTGGATTGGTTGAGGCCCACCCATGCTGGGGAGTGCAGTCTGCTCTGTTCACTGCAACAACTCAAATATTAACTTCATCCAGAAACACCCTCACAGACCTATCCACAGTAATGTTTAATCTCATGGCCCAGCCAAGTTGTCACATAAAATTAACCATCACATGCTGCATTTCTCATGGCCCCTCGGCCACCTCCTTTTTGGGCTTCTAGGGAGACTAATTCTCATTTTGGCTGCAAAAGGAATCATGGGTGACTGAGGATAAGTCCTCTGGATTTGGGACACTCTAAGTAGTAGTGAAACATCTGCAGAGGAAATTGAAACAGGACAGGTCTATATGGCAGATCTCTATCTTTCACTGCATAGTTTTTAGTCATGTGCTAAGAAGGAAAATGCTACTTAGAGAATATAATCAGTAAAATGGGAAGAATATTTTATTCAGATTCTGCCTGAGTTACTAGAATTAGGACAGATATGTCAAAAGGAGGAAAGGAGACTAGAAATAACAGCTTCATTGTTCTAAAGAATCACATAATACCTTTGTTTTCAAGGCTCCCTCTGTTGTCCCATCATTTTTTCCCTATGGCCTTAGAATGTGTTAGGGAAATAAAAATAAATATGATTATGGCTGTATAATGGATGAGAACACTGGAGCATAGAATGGTTAATTTAACAGTCCTTCATCAGCAGTGAGAATGAGAATTCAGGCCATATTTACTCACTCCTAGATCTCAAGAGTTATCCCTTAATAATAAAACAATTTGCTATCCCCTAGATAACAGGCATTGCACTAGATGTGGGTTGAAGAATGATTCTATTCAGCTCAGCAAGAAACCCAGGCAAGAAAATGAATGTGAAAAACTACCATGTGATATGTGCTGTAATATCAATATACGATGTATATATTATATGTATATATATATACATTATTATGTATTTGCTTACTAATTATACAAAAATGTATTGAGTACCTACAATATGCTAGATGTGCTACTGGATGTGAAAAATAGAGTGCAGAATATAAAATATGTGCTGTTTGCCTTCCTGAAACTTGCATTCTGGTGGAAAAGACACGTTGAAACACAGATACTCAATGACAGTATCACAAATGTGGTGGACAAGCAGCACAGGGCGCTGTGAGAGCATTTGCCGGAGATCCCCCAGCTGGGGGAACACGAGGGATTTTGCTAGTGTTGATGCTGGAACCACAGCATTAGTGTTAGTACTACTTTCTTCTTGGCTCCAGTAACCTTTTCTGAAAGAAGCTGAAGTACAGATGGCGAGCCACTTAAATGCAACTGGAAGCGGCTTAATTCAAGGTCAATGCAGAACACATGCAAGTGAAACACTGTAAGAAAAATAGAAATGGTGGAATCTGTTTTTCATATATGCAAAAGATAGGACCAAGTCCAACAGCTTCAATATTCCTTCAAGGCCAGAAAATAACATCTTACAAATTGTAGTTCTGGGTAGGAAAGAACTAAGCACGGCACTGAGGGGTAACAATGTCTCTCAGCAGTTTATGGTCTCGGGGTATCCTCTAGTAAAAACTGTTTGTCAGTCACCAACTGCTTTGAACCAGGATGGTTATTTTGGACCAAATTGTGAAGGTAGGCTGTGCATGTTCTGAGTCTTTCCAGCGCTGACTGTTCATTCACTAGCGACATGTCTATTTCTCAAACTCTCAGGCATGTGGAAGGGAGTGCATGAGTCTCTTTGAGTAGTCTTTAGTGTTATATTACAAAGTATCCCTAATAAACTCTTGGTGGAAGGAAGATTGTGTCTTGAAGCCTGTATGAATAAACTCTCCAGCACATAGAGCAGCCATCAGTTAACGTGGCCACGTGTGACTTGGTATATGTTTTAAATGCCTGTTAAAACTGCTAAATGTTTAGACATGTCTGCCTTTACTTGTCCTTTTTGTCTGCAGACTTGCGAAGTTACCACAGGAAACTTCTGCGTGAGTCTGAACACAGGCATGGGAGAGGTGAGCACACGAGAAGGGCTGTATCTCTGGTTTCCTAACTCATTGTCTCACCGTTCTTGAGCCAACGTGCGCCTGACTGGAGTCCTCTTTCTGGTTGCACTGCCCTGCTGTGGACTCATTAATTTCAAACATTTGGAAGCAATGTTAGTTATAGCTAGTTGTTAATCAATGACTTGAAAATGAGGGATAAGTAAAATACTCTATTTGAAGATTAGCAGATTTTGATGATAATTTAGATAACCTCAAAAAAAAGTCTTCATTGGACAATTAGAATACATACAATAAGACACTTAACTTGTTCAGCAGACTCTTCATAACACAGATAACCTTGAAAATCACCTGAAGCTGTTTGTACTAGAGGATCCCCCGAGACCGTAAACTGCTGAAGGACATCGTCATCTCTCCAGTGCTGTGCTTAGTTCTTTCCTACCCAGAACTGTGATTTGTAAGACATAATTTTCTGGCCTTGAAGGAATATTGAAACTGTTGGACTTGGTCCTGTCTTTGGTATATAAAAACCAGATTCCACCATTTCTATTTTTCTTAGTGCTTCACAGGCATGTGTCCTGTGTTGATCTTGAATTAAGCTGCTTCCAGCTAAATTGTTCAGTCTCTAGGGAGTGTGACCTAGATCGGTGGTTTCTGAACTTTAGCATAGAGTAGAACCATCTGGAGGGATTCTTAAGACAAGATTGCTGCGTTCCATTCCTAGAGTTTCCGACTCAGGGATCCCGGGGTGTCTTCCAGTTTTCAGGTGGTGCTGATGTCACTGGTCTGGGATTACACATGGAAGAGCAAACCGCCCCCCCCCCG
>NW_016824661.1:209391-219536 GCF_001698545.2 Rhinopithecus bieti | reverse complement strand
ATTAAAAAAAAAAAAAAAAAAGGCCAATTCTTTTTTATATAATTAAATTTCAAATTTTTAATTGACATAAAATACCTGCCTTGGGTTTAGCTTTATTTGGGTTCAATTAAATTACATTGATATAATAGAAGCAAAAGTAGCATTCACTTACAGGCACCAATAATTCTCATAACCAAATAAGTCTTGCACTAGAATTGCTGACTTTACATTGACTTATATTATTATTTTAAATCATAGATAAATATCCCAAATTCAATATTTCTCTGAACAAATCTCTTTTTAAATTTTAAATGAAATAAAAACTCATATTCCTTGACCTGAATAGCCTTAATAAATCAACCACACACCCTGTGAAAAAATGCGCGGACTCAGGAGCTAAGAGCTTGCATTACAGTATCGTGAAGTAATGCTAAAATCATATCAACTCCACCCATTTTACTCCTTCTTAGCTTCTGCCTTAGCTTACAGGTGGCTTGCCAGAAGAATAGGAACCAATTACCAAAAGATATTCGAAATAAGTCAGGATCTTGGAAAAATAGCTGGCACAGAGAATTATTCCAGCTTTGGTCCCTCTGAGAGATGCATGTCCACAGACAGAAATAACATGCACATATTGTTCTTCTTGTGTATTTTGACACTTTTCTTTTATAACATTATAGCAAAACTTTCAAATAACTATTACTTACAGTTCAATTAATAATGATCATTGTAATTAATATTTAAATTAGTTGGTTATTTTCTATAGTTAATGAAATCCATGAGAACAAACAGAACATTTAACACTCACAAATTTTGCATTTAATTTCTGCTAGATTCTTTTATAAAGTTCAAATTTTGAACATGTAATTTATATACTCATCATCTGTGTGTTTCAGGTTCTATTATTTATTTTACAAATTACTGACAGACCATAGCACTGAATGCTTTAGTACTTATTACTTTACTTTTGTTCTCCAGAAAATTAAAGTGAGGAAGGCAACACCCTAAGCTTCTTTCCACTTTTTCAATTTCTGAGAAACCCACCACTTTATTATCAGCCATCAGATGAAACTACTTGATACATGCAAAGCAAGTACAGAAAGAAATGGACAGGCCCACCCTTGGGAAAATTTATTACACTCAGAGAGGACAGAGTGAGGGCAGCACCTCTAGATGACCATTGTGTTCCCATCATCTTCGACCAGAAGACAACATTCAGGCTGACAGCAGAGACGTGTTAGTAAGAGTACTCTGCTCCACTGCAGGGCGGGGGCAGCAAGAAAGAAGGAGATCAGATGTTCCAGGAAGCTTCAATGCTTCAGGTCCACCAGAGTCACAACACAGGGCCTTTGAGTATTTGCAGATAGGAAAGAGGAGTTATTTTTCATGAGAAAATGTTGAATTGTGAGAGAGGGGTCAGATGAGTGGAAAAGGCTAATATTTTTCCAATTTCAAAATTGGCAAAAGGATGAATTCCAGAGATGCTGGGCCGGTCAGTTCAGCATTGATCACTGACAGTAATTCAGAAGGAATTATTAACAGGCAAATGAGCAATTGAAAAGGAACAGTGATCTCCAGGTCCAGTCCAGTTAGTTTGACAACAAGCAACATGTTTTTGTATTTAGTCAACTTTCTTTGCTGGGTGCTAGTTAAATAAAGATTAATGAAGAGTGATCCTTGGATTTAAGGAGCATTCTCAATTGGTGTACCAAATAGCGTGGTGAGTTTCTGGCTTCCCACTTCACCTGGCAAGTAGCTGTCCTTTTGATATTCCTGTGTACTAGATGAAGCCACAGTTAAACAGATCAGAGCTGCCTTAACAATCTGTTCAAAGACTGCTACTAATTAATTGGGGTCAATCAAGAGGAAACCCTTAATGGCATGCTGTTGGGTCTTGATCTTTATCAAACTTCTATTCAGTGGTTTGGATGAAGGCACAAAAAACATGCTTATAAGATCTGCACATGTGGCCATATGCAGAAGATTGACACTGGACCCCTTTCTTCCACCATATACAAAAATAAACTCAGGATGGATTAAAGAGTTAATTGTAAAACCTAAAACTATAAAAACCGTGGAAGATAACCTAGGAAATACCATTCTGGACATAGGACCTGGCAAAAATTTTATGATGAAGCCTCCAAAAGCAATTGCAATGAAACCAAAATTTGACAAATCAGATCTAATTAAACTAAAGAGCTTCTGCACAGCAACAGAAACTCTCAACAGAGTAAACAGAAAACCTACAGAATGGGAGAGAATGTTTGCAAACTTTTCATCTGAGTAAGGTCTAATATCCAGCATCTATAAGGAACTTAAACAAATTTACAAGAAACAAACAAGCAGTCCCATTAAAAGGTGGGCAAAGGGCATGAACAGATAATTTTCAAAAGAAGATATGCATGCATCCAACAAGCATATGAAAAAATGCTCAGCATTACTCATTATTAGAGAAATGCAAATCAAAACTACAATGAAGTGCCATCTCACACCATTCAGAATGACTATTGTAAAAAGTCAAAAAATAAGAGATGCTGATGAGATTGTGGAGAAAAGAGAACACATATACACTGCTGGTGAAACTAAATTAGTTCAGCCATGGTGGAAAGCTGTGTCGTTATCCCTCAGAGAACTTGAAACAGAATTACCATCTGACCCAGCAATTGCATTATTGGGTATATGTCCAAAAGATTATAAATTACTCTACCATAAAGACACATGCATGCATATGTTCATTGCAGCATTATTTACAATAGCAAAGACATGGAATCAACCTAAATGCCCATCAACAAGATGATATAAAGAAAATCTGGTACTTATACACTATGGAAACTACAGAGCCACAAAAAAGCATGAGGTCATGTCTTTACAAAAACATGGATGAAGGAAGAGACCATTATCCTAGGCAAACTAATGCAGGAAGAGAAAAGCAAATACTTCATATTCTCCATTCTGAGTGGGATCTAAACAAGGAGAACAAATGGACAGAAAGAGGGGAACAATATACACTGGGCCTACTGGAGGTTGGGAGGAGGGAGAGGATAAGAAAAAATACCTTTGGAATATTATACTTATTACCTGAGTGATAGCATAATCTGTACACCAAACCCCTGTGACATGCAGTTTACCTATATAACAAGCCTGCACATGTACCCTTGAATTTAAAATAAAAGTTATAATTAGAAATTAAAAATATTTGTACATGAAACAAACTCAGAGGGATAGCTGATATAGATGACAGAACTGACCTTTAGAATGTTTCAAAAAGGAAGAGAACTGCAACAAGATACACAGGATTCAATTTAAATGAGTGATGTAAAGTTAGGAGTTTCTGGGTATTTGGGCATAGTTGTCCACACAATTGCCAGCAATCAGAGTTCCGTGCTGTATTAGGCCATTCTTGCATTGCTATAAAGAAATACCTGAGACTAGGTTATTTATAAAGAAAAAATGTTTAATTGGCTCACAGTTTTACACAATTTGCTTTACAGGGAGCCCCGTGCTGGCATCTCCTCAGCGTTCAGGGAGACCTCAGAAAGCTTACAATCATGGTGGAAGGCAAAGGGGAAGCAGCATGTCACATGGCAAAAACAGGAACAGGAGACAGATATTGTGGGAGGCGGTGCCACAAAACTTTTAAATGACCAGATTTCTCAAGAACTCACTCTCATGAAGACAGCACCAAGCCTTGAGGTATCCACTCTTAAGATCCAGTCACCTCCCACCAGGCACCACCTCCAGCTTGAGTTTTACAGTTCAACCAGAGACTTGGCTGGGGACAAATACCCAAACTGTATCACATACTTTTTCTAGACTAAACTCAGGAAACCTGAGAGTGCATTTACGGAAGCGTTAGTGGGTTGGTAGGGTATGGGACAGTGTCTGTCAGTGCTGGGCAGGGCTGGCTACTCACATCTTAAGCAGTGTGGCTTCTGCCTTCTGCATGCCCACAGAGAAAGCACTCAGTGGAGGATGTAAGGATGGACTGGAGGCCCCCTCGGAGGAGCCCTGGATACAGGTGACCTCCACAGATACGACTTGAACAAGTCTATGATGCCACAAGTAGGTGCACTTCAATAGAATCAGATCACGAATTTGCTATAAGAATTGTGCATCTACAAACCACCCCTTCAGGTGATGAGCCACTCATCATGAGGTAGATGCAAGCCAAGGCTGAAGTGCCCTGTGTCAGACACTGTAGTGTGACTCATGCATGAGATGGGAGAGGATTTCACCAGATGATCTTCCAGATCCTTCCAACTTTAAGTTTTCCTCCTTCCATGGCTGGAGTTGGCTGAGTGCTCAAGGTTCTTACCAGCATACACACACACACACACACACACACACACACACACACACACACACACTTCTGCTCAGAAGAGGGACTGACTTGGAGGAGAGGAAAGATGTCTAAGACTAGTTCCTAGCCTGCTCCTGCGGGTTCTTTAATCAATGTCTAACTCTTCCCAGAGAACATCCAGCAACACAGCTTCTTGTCTTGGGTGTTTTCCATTCACATTTGCTGCTGCCACAGCAGTAAAAGCTGGTTGGGTATAACGAGCTCTCTGTCATGTTTTAATGAGGAGACTTTGGTTTCACTATGGCTTTTCCCCTTTGCTTCTATTTGTTTCCTATGGCAGTGCTCTGCATGCTGAAGTAATGCTTGTCCCATGTCCAGCTTCTGAATTAGGATAGCATGGGTTCTGAAAACCTGATGAAAATGTCTATGGACAATTAACAAAGGAACTTTATATTGTAATTGGTGATTTTTTTAATTGCTTCCACAAGAAAGGAACACCAATTTTTTTGGATAAAACAGAAAAATACAATAAAGGAAAATATAACACATGAAAATTTGAAGATTAATTGAAGAAGACACAAAACTCATTCTCCTCTTTTTTTTAATAGTGTGAGATAACAGTTGTGAAACATTTTGAAAAGCATGAAGTGATAACACTCTGTTTTATTAAACATGGTATAATGTAGTAATTAGAGATAATAAAATAGTCATCATCCCACATTTTACCTCTGAGGAATAAACTTGCAAACCACATCAGAATTCTCAGTCTATGTTTACCCTTTTTCAGAAGGGGAAATGATTAGCCAGAACAAATAGCTGAATGATTTGTTGGTGTTCTCATCTACTTAGAATTTCAAAGTGTGGCCTGGGCCCAAGTCTCTGCAGTTACTTGACTGAATCATTCAGTCATCCATACATCCATTCATTAATCTACTTTTCACCTTTTATGTTACTCCTAAGATGTGCATTTCTTGTTGGCATTTCTAGTTTCAATGGTGTGGATGACAGTCCACACATCTTGGGGCAATTGATCTTTAAACCTCACAGAGAAGCATTCAAGGAAAATAACAGCGAGCTCCTCATTTTCAGACGGACAAAAACAAAATGGCGGCTCAGACACCAGGGCTGAGGGTGCAGGGCGAGATATCTGAAGCTGTGGTGAGGAGGGTGAACGCTTGTGTGAAGAGTGCCACAGACCACAGTTCCACGCCTTTGCTCTTCACACTCTTTCCTCTGCCTATAGAGCTGAAGACAGAAGGAAAATTGGGCCTTTGTTGTTCTGTGAAGGGAAATGTGCTTCAGTGCTTTTGAGAGCATGTTCACTACTGGGGATGAAAGCTGTACTCTCTTAAAATGTCAAGGAAACATCCCAAAGAAGATTCCAATTAGATGCATGTCTTTTGCACGGATTTATTGGTACTGAGGGAGCATAACTAAATCCTAAACCAAACATAGTGGTGTGGAATGGGCCTAAGCCAAGGAAATGTAAGAAGATGGAAACATCCTTAATGAATATCAGAAAATGTGCTCTTCATTCAAACCTCATTTGAGCAAATGTGTAAAACAATAGAAAGCAGCGGAGTTGAGCACATTTTAATAGATCCATTTATGCAAAGGGTACATAATGGTGATACAACTGGAGTTCCTGGGGACCAGAGCACAGAAAAAAGATATTTTGTAAAGAAAATAACTCTTCTTATTGATGCATTATTAGACAGACTCAGGAGAACCTCCTTATAGCACAGAGCCGGAGAAGTTCTCAAACATCCTCTTGCACTTTGTTAATCTTACATGTTTTGTTATATGCAGCTTTTTTCTTTATTTCTGACAATTTTTGACTATACTTTTGCTTTATTTTAAATGGGCAATTGTGAGCAATTAAATAAGCAATTCTGAGGTTCTCTGCACAATGCAGCTGTGAAAGTAACTTCATTTCAGTAAACCTCAGAACTTATAAAAGTGAAATTCATTAGAAAAGATGCACATTTACTAATGTGTGTCAATACTGGGAGGGGTCAGATTTAGGGTAGTCTAAACTCTAGATGCCTCAGGTTGCCTTGCTACTTTTCTTTCTTTCTTTTTTTTTTTTTTAGATGGAGTTTCACTCTTCTTACCTAGGCTAGAGTACAATGGCACAATCTCGGCTCACTGCAACTTCTGCCTCCCAGGTTCAAGTGATTTTCCTGCCTCAGCCTCCCTATTAGCTGGGATTACAGGTGCCCACCACCACGCCAGGCTAATTTTCTGTATTTTTAGCAGAGACAGGGTTTCACCATGTGGGCCAGGCTGGTCTTGAACTCCTGACCTCAGGTGATCCACCTGCCTTGGCCTCCCAAAGTGCAGGGATTACAGGTGTGAGCCACCACGCCTGGCCTGTTGTTACTTTTACGCTAACCTTCCTGTCTTCTCCATCAGTGGTCAGTGTGCTATGCCTGCAGCCCTGCCCCTCACACCTTTGCCTCTGCTGTGCCTCTCCAGCAGTGTTGTTCACCTGCATCTGGAGAAAGTCTCCCTGGTCTCAGGTTCTAATTCAAATGTCACTTCTTCTATAAACTTTTCTGCCCAACCCTGAGATGAAGCAATATCTCTGGGTGTTAAGAAAGAAGCGTTATCTGGCCTTCTCCTACAGCTGATATTATAGGGACATCCTATATTTCTCCATGGAGGAGCTAAAGTGTTCAGAGGCTGGACTATTTTCTACTTATCTTTGTATCTTTAGAATCCCACCCCAAACTCAGCACACAGTAGTTGTTGGAAAAGTCTCCGTGGATATACAAGCTCCTGAGAAGGTTTGACTGCTGTAATTTCTGCAGCAGATTCACTGTCCACCCAAGGGACACATTCACAGGCCTGCTCTCAGTGACTGAGACTTCCTCCACATCTAGGAACCTCTCTTCCACTCCTTCCTGTGCCCAGGGGCTGGGACTCTGACCCTGCTTGCCATCCTGTTGGGGTTCTCCAGCTGCGTGTGGTTGAAATGCTCCTTTTGAACTCCAGGCCTCTGGTTATACACCTTTTTCATAGCAATTTGTTGCTTTTCACTCTGGCCATTAAAGCTGACCCACGGGCCGGGAGGGGGAATGGGACCTGTTCCTGATAAGGGTGAGGCCAGGCCACTCAATGCCAAGTAAAAAAGTAAACAAGAATATTGTATTACAGATTCACATTATTCACTTAAGTAAATCAAAGCTGGTTTGAATACATGTTTTCAAGAACTTGGATGTTTTGTGCCACTGGCAGCCACTGCAAACTTCATTTGGATGGCCCATTCTTCACAAAGTCCAGCAATGACCACTTAGTAGGGATTGAAATCCATCGATTTTAAGTCTAGCAAGGAAATCATTTTGAGGCCAACATTCAGGCAATGACTATGAGACATTAGATATCCTAACCTTGAAATCTCCTTTCAATCCTCAAAACAACCCTTTGAGAGAAATATAGTTGTAGGTATAGATGCAGGAGTAGGCATAGGCATAGACAGGCTTAGGCATAAGCACAGGCATATAAGCACACCTATAGATACAGGCATTGGTGTAGGTGTAAGTATAGGTGTAGATGTAGGAGTACACATAAGCATACATAAGCTTAGGCAGAGACACAAGCATAGGCATGCCTGTAGGTACAGGTTTAGGTATAGGTGTAGATGTAGGTATAGATATAGGTACAAAAGTAGGTATAAGATTGGTATAAGTATAGGTGTAGGTGTACGTATAAGCATAGGTGCAGGTATAGGTAAAAGTATAAAAATAAGTAAGATAAGTGTAGGTATAGATATTGGTGTACATTTAGGTATAAGTGTAGGTGTAAACAAATGTATACTTGGAGGTACAGGCACAGCAGGTATACATATTGGTGTCAGTATTGGTGTAGATATAGGTACAGGAATAGGTAGAAGTATCATTGTAGGTGTAGGTATAGGTGTAGATGTAGGTGTAAGTATAGGTCTAGGAGTAGCTATAGGATTTGTATAGGTATAGCATAGGTGTAGGTATGGGTGTTGGTGTAAGTATAGACATAGGGAAAGGTGTAGGAGTACAGATAGGTATAGATAGGCTTAGGCAGAGATACACGCATAGGCATGTGTATAGGCATAGGTATACATATTGGTGCAGGTAAAGGTATAGAAATAGGTTTACATATAGTGTAGGTATATATATAGGTATATGTATAGGTGTAGGTATAGGTATAGACATAAGTGTAGTTGGAGGTATAGGTATAGGTGTAAGTATAGATATAGGTGTATGTATACATGTAGGTATAGGTATAGACATAGTATAGTTGGAAGTAGATGTATAGGTGTAGGTATAGGTATAGATATAAGTGTAGTTGGAGGTATAAGTATGGATGTAGGTATAGGTATAGGTGTAGAAGTATGTGTAGATGTCATCATAAGTGTAGGTATACGTGTAGAAACAGGTGTATTTGGGATAAGTGTAGGTGTAAATATAAATATAGTTATAGGTGTAGTATAGGTAGAGATATAGGTACAGGTGTAGATATAAGAATAGATGTAGGCATCGAATTCCATATAGGATAGGGATAGGTATGGGTGTAGGTACCAGCAGGAAGCCCATTTGAAGTGTTCTCAGAGAGTTAAAATACCTGTCTGGATTTACAACTCTCATAAGTAGCATCCACAAGAATGCACTCGGGCGTGACCCACAGACTTTCTACTAGAGGCATTATCTCCAACTCAGGAAAACCTACTTTGATGAGGAACCCAGGATGAATGAGAAACTCCCATTAGTGTGAGATGGAAGTAAGTGTATTTTCCCACGCAAATGGTCTAAGTTCATTGCAAAAACATAATTTCCCTCATTAGCATAAAAAGCACACTTCAACAGTGGTTACAAATTAGTTCTTATAAGTAACCAATATACTCTGAGTAGCTGAAAATTAACTACCAGACCCTATTCTAGTTGCTGGTTCCTGGGATATTTTCTAGTATCACCTGACATTGTTCCTTTACATTTGTTTTGTTGTTCTCTTTTATTTGTTGGCAATTTATGAAAGCTGTAGGTTAAATACTCTTAGTCAAGTAGTTTAATATAATAGAGGTTGAAATAGTCTATTATTAAACTATTTCATGCGTTTTAGCTGGCTCCTGGAAGAAAATGCTAGAGAAGTTATTTCTTTTTGACTTGTAACTATTGGTATAAATACTAGTGTTGGACAAGCTCCTCATAAATTTTATAGTGAAAGTTAATTGGCTAAAATATCTTATATGATTTTGAAGCCAACTTTGTCTGAAGACTCATGAATAACTTTGTGTTCAGAATGAAAAATTACTTCTGTTCTGGGCTATATGGGTGCCCCAAACTAAAAATTTCACAAAATATCCAGCTTAAAACTTCTAATTGAACAGCAAATGTTGTTTCTAATAGAAATATTTAGAATTTTGACGATTTATAATTTAACATTTCTAAATGACTCTTAATAATATTAATTTTTAGTATCTCAAAGTGTCATTTGCAGCCATGTAGGACATCCCTCCTGAGGAACTGGAAGATTAGGTATATGTGACCTGCATTTAATTCTAAGGCCCATGTCTACATTTTTTACACTTCTGAAGCTGGTGAGCCCAAGTTATACTCAATCCATGCATTTCATATTTATCATTTTTCCTGAAGAACTATTATTAAAGTGAGTATTATGGTCAAACGATCTATGGATTCCTTTTTTGAGTGAGTACAATTTTGGAGATCTAGATTTCATTTAAACTCTTTTAGAAAGATTGATTTGCTTTATTTTATTTTATTTTATTTTATGACAGAGTCTTGCTCTGTCTGCCAGGCTGGAGTGCAGTGGTGCAACCTCAGCTCACTGCAGCCTCTACTTCCTGGGTTCAAGAGATTCTCCTGCCTCA
>NW_016824661.1:193549-209231 GCF_001698545.2 Rhinopithecus bieti | reverse complement strand
TATTTTATTTTATTTTATTTTATTTTATTTTATTTTATGACAGAGTCTTGCTCTGTCTGCCAGGCTGGAGTGCAGTGGTGCAACCTCAGCTCACTGCAGCCTCTACTTCCTGGGTTCAAGAGATTCTCCTGCCTCAGCTTCCCGAGTAGCTGGGACTAGAGTTGCATGCCACCATGCCCGGTTTTTTTTTTTTTGTATTTTTAGTAGAGATGGGGTTTCATCATGTTGGCAAGGCTGGTCTTAAACTCCTGACCTCAAGTGATCCACCCACCTTGACCTCCCAAAGTACTAGAATTACAGGCATAAGCCCATGTCCCCAGCCTGATTTGCATTTGACTACCACTAAATGAGCAGGTATTATGAGAAAATTATGTATTTTCTGTGTAGAGAAATGACAGAAGACAGTCGGGGTGAAATTTCAGACAACACTAGTATTTTTTGAAACTTGAGTTTTCATAGCTGTTTTACTTCTTTAATTTAAAATTTGTTGAAGCTAATATTATCATAATACCATTTTTGTTTGTTTTTTTTTTTTTCTCCAACTTCCCACAGGTCACACCAAACCCAATGTAGTGGTTGACCTACAGTAGCTGTTCGGTGCTGTTTGTTGATGAGTTAATGATAGACTTGTAAATCAGAGATCCCAGATGGTTGCTTGTGCCTAGCAACAGTGCCAAATCCTTAGGCCAGATGAGATAATGTATTTGAAAGCATTGTAAACTCAAAAGTGCTCTAATAATACAAGTTATTACAAATAGAGGAAGCAAACGGAACAAAGCCAGACAAAACAGTAAGAGAAGGGGGAGGGGGGCTCGGAGACTCCCAAGTGTTTTGAGGGTTATAGGCCCAGTTGCAAATCAATATAAGATGAGGAAATATATGCCAACTTAATAATGGGTTGGGGATATTACAGAGTGGCAGAAGTTAGTGAGAATCATCCACCGATAAAGAGGAGACTCTTGGAATAGACGTCCATTTTCTTAACCTAGGAAGTCCTCAGGAGTGTTCTGGGACTGTAATTTTAACAGCAATCCTCAAACAAAATTGGAACCCTCTGAGATCCTAGAATTATTCTATTTGGAATCCCTTAGTATTGGCAATACATAATCTAAAAGATTTCCCTCAGGGTGAAACTGTCCCATTTGTGAAATGTCTCAGTTACTTAAGCAGTCATTCCCATTGTGTCCAGTTCCATGAAAACAAACGCATGCTCCAGTTTCTTTGTGAATTGCAGCTTCTTGATCAGGCACCAGCTTTTCCTCAAGTAAGTCTCCAGCAAGTCTGCCACCCACCAATGCTTTCATATTTCCCAGGTCTCTTATCTTACATCTCTAGGTAGGGGTGTCCAATCTTTTGGCTTTCCCGGGCCACATTGGAAGAATAATCGTCTCGGGCCACATATAAAATACATTAACACTAGTGATGGCCGACGAATTGAAAAAAAATCCCCCCCAATCTCATAATGTTTAAAGAAGGTTTAGAAATTTGTGTTGAGCAGCATTCAAAGTCATTTGGGACCACGTATGGCCCGTGGACTGCATGTTGGACAAGCTTGCCCTAGAGTGTGATCACAGTGGCTTCATGAACCCTGACTTGACTCTCACAGAACAGATCCTGACTATTTTTCTTGCATATTTGTTTCCTTTTGTTTCATTTCTAATCTGATAACAACATGATGGATTGCTCCAAACCTTGAACATACTTCCAAAGAAAATTCAGGCTTTGAGCTGGAGGTTATCCCTGAATCTGAAGATAGGCTTCAAGAGTTGTTCGTCAAGAGGAGTGAATCACAGGCAAGGAGTTTACCGCATCAGACCAGATGTGATTTCTATTAAATACACTCTCAGTTGAATCTTGGCAGGGAAGCTTTTGGATGGTCTATACATTTGTAATTTAATTTAACACAGTGATTATTCTTATGTATGTATGTTAACGCTTTCATGTGTGGCTCTAAAATAATGCATGTTTTATGTTTTCCTGAATACTTTGATTTAAATGAGAAAATCCAAGCACCCAGCTCTCACTAATAGACATGAAAAGATATGGCTTCTACTCTTTTGTCTCTGTCTTTTCTAGTCACAAGACAAGGAAACTACTGTTTCCTTTTATTTAATTGTTGAACCTGTCACCAACTATTGTTGATTATCCCATTCTGATTTCTTCCATATTGTCTCTCTCTGCTACTACCACCATAAACTGAGGTCAGGTGCTCATTACCTCCTGTTTGGTTGTCCCTGGAATAAGGACAGAACTGCCCCACAGGGAAGAGGAGGATTTAATCATAGTATAAACTAATGACAAAGACCTGACCTACTCCCTTTCTCTATCTCTCCCCCCATTCTTTCCTCCCTTTCTTCATCCTTCCCCTCCTTCTTTCCTTCAGTAGAAATATATTGAGGAGATACCATTATGTTCAAGTCATTGGGAGTTCACAGAAATAAACAATAAAATCCTCATTCTCAAATGAGGTGATTATAAGACACTGTCACACTGTTATGGCAGAGAAAGGGGAAGCAGTCACATGGAATGGGTGCTGGGGCCTTTACAGAGTCTTCCCAGAGAAGAGTTGGCCATTTAGGCTGCGTGTCAGAAGATGAGCAGCTGGTGAACAATGAAGGGGGAGGAATCTGCTCCACGTCCTGGGAGTGACAAAAACACAGAACATTTCAGAAGAGATATGAAACATTTGGGGAAACATGTGTCTTTCAGCATGACTTGAGAATTGAATTCCAGAGGAGGAGATAGACTAGGGGACTGCAAAGGGAGGCAGGCGTGAGATCTTGGTGGACCTTCTATGCCATGCTGATGAATTTAGATTTCTTCCTACGTAAAATGACAAACAATTGGAAGACTTATAACAAGGAGCGATATGGATAGATTATTCCTTGACTGTTTATTTATCCCTCTACCATGTAAGTTTCTAAAGAGCAAGGACCTCGTTTTGCTTCTAGAATCAAGAAGAATGCCAGGTATGTAGTAGGTACATGAGAAATAGAAGCTGAACAAATGAATGGACATGCATTTTTTTTAAGGCCTCAAGTAGAAAGAACCACCATAGTCACATCCTTTTGTTGATTCTGGAAAACAACGCTACTAATCGTATTTGGAGAGCCACAGTGAAACTCTTAATTATGTAAGAATGAACCTAAACTTGGTAACTTATGAAGATGTACCTTGAAGTTGTAGGATATTTAATATGGATGTGGTCTTCTTTGGTCACTAAAGGCATCTTTCTGTGACAATTTGGATGGCTCCTGGAATAAACTTCTACCACTGAGGAACCTTGCTGGTGAGGCAGAAGTCTCCATCGCCACAGAGAAAAAGGTAAGGTATGGAAAGTGGACAATGATTATGAAAACTGGTGCAATACAGTTGTTTCTATGACTTCGTCAAGTTGTGTTATATGCAATGGAAAATGAGAGTTAAGCTCTCAGGCTGCCTCAGCTATCCTCACATCAGTGCACTGTAATAGTTTCCTAAGACATCTTTCTAGTTCTCATCTCAGCTCTCATGCTTCTGGTCCAACCAACCTGCATTCTATCAGACTAATGCTCCCCAAGCACCCATTTCATCATGACATTTCCTGGGTCAAACAGTTACAACCTAGACAGCATTCATCTAAGAAATATTTATGATTTGGCAGTCTGGGCTGCTGAGCTACAGCAAAGCAAATCTGAATCAGCCGTATGCATTGTCCTCAGGATGCTCAGAGTCTAACCAGATGTGAGGGGCAGGGGAGCATCGTGGTTTAGGACCCAGATGCTCCTAAACTTCTCTGGGCAGAACTGAGCTGTGGTCCTCACTGGAGATACGAACTTGGACACGCGGTTGCATCTTGCGTGCTCCATTTTCCTCATCTGAAAAATAAAAGTTGTGGTTGCCTACCATAGAGTAGTTGTAAGGATTACATGTAAGAAGTCAAACAAGGAACAAGCTACCAAGAGTTCAGTAGATATCAGCAGTGCTCATGATTCTGTATATATCCAGATGATCTCTCATTTCACTTAGGACATTGTTTGTTCTGGCTTTTGATTATCTTGCCAACTTTTTGTGACTCTTCCAACAAGTCTCATTCCTACTTCAGGTAGCCACTCCAATCTAACTGCTTACTTTCTTTCACATTTCAACCAAAGGAAGGGGGTTGTGCATCTACTTAGAATAAGAGAAAACAGTTTCCAGATGGCTAATGAATTGGTTAGGTTTCTCTGTCACATGGCAACAAGCCTTACTTCCTCAAATGCTGGTTCTAAGGACTACTGTGAAATCCTACTATTGAGATTCAACTAGATCTAATTCCATCTCATTGTCATGGAGGTATGGTGCAAAAGGCAGTAAATGAATAAATACAACTGGATTCTGCTCTACTGAGTACGTTGTTATAATGGCTGAATATTCCAACACATGTTTACTTCAACTCTCACATCATCCTGAAGAGTATGGGTTATCTTCTCAAATTTTTTGATAAGACAACTGAAATGCATGGAAAAGAAATAATTAGTCACTCAATTAGCAAGTGTCAGAGTCACATTTTACATCCTTGCTTCAAAATTCAAATTCTGTCTTTTGTACTGTCCTAACTCTCATAATAGCATAAAATCGTTTTTCAGCAGTTTCTTGGGTCAGTGTAGAACATTGGTTCATTCAAAATTGGCGAATATCTTTTTGGGATTAAAGTGATGAGACAAACCTTCTCTAGAGTGACTAATTGCTGGTCTAGGACGATGGCCTGCCCATTCTGAAGAACCCTGACAAGCAGAGTTAACAAGTACTGCTCACAAAGTCATTTTAAGTAGAACCAGTCTGCTAGTTATTAAGTGTCTGGAAGCTATTTCTCAGTATTAAGTAGCCAGGATTTGCTGCTAATAGAGTCAGAGTCAGCATTACACCCACTGCTCATAAATGACTTACTTAGAAAGAGTCAAGACATGTTGTGACTTGGCTGTCTTCTCTTCTTTGGAGATAAGGTAAAAGTTCCTAGTAACGAAACATGCAAACAAACATATTACAATCATTTAACATGTGTTACAAGTAAATAATTGGAGAACACACGTTTGCCTTTTTTTCCTTTGCCTTTTACTATTTCCTTTGAACTAATGTATTCCCTCAGCTGCCAAACATATGTTTTTCGGGTGACAGAGTCATTGTAAGGAGCAGGCCCAGCACGATTCTCTACCATTTCCATGCCCGATGCTTTAGTGCTAAGTAGATGAGATGACGTTTAGAAGTGGTCCATGTGTAACAAAAGCCCTCTTGTGTTCTAGTAATTGATCCAGTTCAAAAAATTATTGTTTGTTCATTGCTACAGCACAAAAATGAAATACAGCTTTCCCAGACAGTCCCATAATATACTCAACAACTGGCAGATCCATTGCTTCCCTAAAGGTCAGAATATTGTTCTTTTGGGGTCAGGCTGCCCATCAAAAGCAGAATTGCATGGTGGATATATGCTTGCCTTCTAGAACTGGACAGTTGAAGCCTGGTTCCGTCACTACCTGACTGTAATCTATGGAAAGTAACTTAGTCTTTCTGTGTCTCAATTTCATCATGGAATATACCTCTTAGGGTGTTTGAAGGGATACCTGGAATTAATTGGATAAATCCTTGAGACTAGTGCCTGACCCACATCAGCATTATAGGAGGGCCATCATCAACACCCTCATAGCAAAGGTGACCCTCATGATGGCCCTCATGATAGTGATAATCGGATTATGTAGGAACCCTTAAGACAAAGAAAAATTAGAGATACATTAATGACTGTTCTAGCCCAGTGAACACAAAGTGATAAAGTTTTTTCTTTTGTTTGTTTGTTTGTTTTTGACACTGAGTCTTGCTCTGTTGCCCAGGCTGGAGTGCAATTGTGTGATCTCTGCTCACTGCAACCTTCGCCTCCTGGGTTCAAGCGATTCTCCTGCCTCAGCCTCCCAAGTAGCTGGGATTACAGGCGCCCACTACCACGCCCGGCTAATTTTGCATTTTAGTAGAGACAGGGTTTTTCCGTGTTGACCAGGCTGGTCTCGAACTCCTGACCTCAGGTGATCCCCCACCTCAGCCTCCGAAAGTGCTGGCATTACCGGCGTGAGCCACCGTGCCCAGCCCCATGAATCTTTTTCTACTCAGGGGATTAAATATTTAAAGTAGAATTGCTTTTGTCTTGCTTATCTCTTCCATGTTACCTCTATTTTTTTAGGGTAAGCATCCATCCTTCAGTGACTTCCTCTTCATTCAAAAATAAGGCATGTTTCAGATTTACAGAAAAATTGTGATGGTTGTACACAGAGTTCCCAAACCAGTGTTCTCTATTATTAACATCTTACATTAAAATTAATGAACCACTACTGATACATCATTATTAAGTACAGTGCATACCTTATCAAGAATGCCTTTGTTGTTTGCTTAATTTCCTTTTTATATTCCAGTTTTGTGTCTTGAATACATTACATCTAATAGTCTTGTCTCTTTAGTTGCCTCTTGGCTGTGGCAGTTTCTCAGGCATATCTTGTTTTCAATAACCTGATGAGTTTTGAGAAGTTTTAGTCTGGTATTTGGTTGAATTTCCTTTACAAGTGAAATGTATTTGATTTTTTTTTTTCACAATTAGATCGAGGTTATGGAACTTCGGAAGAAAGGCCATGGAGATAAAGTTCTATTTTTATCATATCTCATGCAGGGGCCATACTACCCATGTGACCTGTCACTGCTGGTGTTGACCTTGATCTTCTGGCTGAGGAAATGTTTCTTAGGTTTCTCCACTGTGAAGTTACTCTTTTCCCCCTTTTTTCTTACTGCACTCTCTAGAAGGAAGTCACTACATAAAGCCCACACTTACAGAGTGAGGTGTCATACCTTAGAGGTGGAGCATTTACATAGATTATTTGGAATTCCTCTGCATGGAAGACTTCTCCACTCTGCCCCATTTACTTATTCATCAGTCATTGGTATGGACTCACTGATGCTTACTTTATACTCTGGATTAGAATCTGATAGTACTATGTTTGTTGCTTATCTTCTTCCAGGTTAGTGCACAGGGAGTTCTTTTGGTTGGCTTCTATACCTCTCTGACATATCCTATCATTGTGTTTTTTGTTTGTTTGCTCATTTGTTTGCTTGTTTTTGAGAAATTCTTTTTTTTTTTTTCTGACTCTATAGGATACTCTAAGCACATCTTGCATATCTCTAGTTCCAGTCATAGAATTAGCCCTTTCTCCAAAGTTTCCTTTATAGAGACTTAACTTAGAAACGAAGATTTGGGGTATCGTTGCTTCTTGGCCCTCTCAGTTGACATAGTAAAAACTATAGTGTATTTTAACCCCCACATGAAACATCAAGTATTTGTAGGTATTTTTAGACATAGCCATCTGCTTCTATTTATACTGAATGTTTGTACTGGTATCTTCAACTCTACCCCATTATCTCATGAATAATTCCCATATCCTCCCCTTGCTCATCTGCAATTTTCCACTCCAATCATGAGAAACCTAACTGCCAACCCCTGCCATCCACTTACCTAATTTTTCAATTCCAGTATTTGTGTATGGCAATAACAGGTTTGTTAACCTGTGGCCTCCTGTAAAATAATTTTATCAACTGTGCAGTGTGGAGCTATGTCCAATTTATTGTGCCTTTTTCTTACAAACTCTAATATCCAAAGATGCTTAGGATGGAAATTTTTTCCTTATCTGTTTCAGGGAGATTGTCTCATACATTCATAATACAGTTAAATTGCTTTAACACATCATGCAGTCCATCCAAGGATTTTTTTTTTTTTTTTTTTTGACTGCCTAAAGTTTTTAAAAATAATTTGCAAGCATTGAGCTTCATTGTTTGTGCTGTAAATTTCTGTGGGTTTTGACAAAGGAGTAGTATCTTTTATCCACCATTATTGCATCATACACAATAGTTCCACACCCTAAAATATACCCTGTACATAATTTATTCAACTTTTCTCTTATTCCTTCAAGCACCTGGCAACCACCGATCTCTTCACTTTCTCTAATTTGGCTTTTTCTAGAATGTCATGTAACTAGATTCGTACAGTGTGTTTCTTGTTCAGTTGGCAAGACTCATCTTTGTCTTCTCTTTCTTTTATTGATGAATAATATTCCATCATATGGATGTACTAGTTTGTTATCCATTTATCTATGGAAGGACAGCTTTGCTGCTTCTAGTTTTTAGTGATTTTGAATAAAGCTACTGCATTCATGTGTACGTTTTTGTGTGCATAAATTTTAAAGTCAGCTGGATCAATACCTAAGAGTAAGATTGCTAGTTTGCATGTTAAGACTATATTTAGCTTTGTAAGAAATTGCTATACTGTTTTCCAAAGTGGTTGTGTCATTACCATTCCCCATAATAGGAAGGGAGAATTCTCTTCTGTGCATCCTCACCAGCAATTAGTATTGACAGTTTTGTTTTGTTTTGACCATTCTAATAGTTGTGAATAGTATCTAATTCCCTAATGACAAATGATGTTGAACATCTTTTCCTTTGCTTATTTGCCATGTGCGTATGTTTTTGATGAGGTGTCTGTTTAGGTCATTTGCACATTTTTAGTTGGATTATTTGTCTTATCATTGAGTCTCAAAAATTCTGTGATTTATGAATATTTTTTCCACTCTGTGGCTTTAATTTTCATTATCTTATCACTGTCTTTCACAGAGTACA
Source organism: Rhinopithecus bieti (assembly GCF_001698545.2). Classification (NCBI taxonomy): domain Eukaryota; kingdom Metazoa; phylum Chordata; class Mammalia; order Primates; family Cercopithecidae; genus Rhinopithecus; species Rhinopithecus bieti. The sequence goes on along the minus strand of NW_016824661.1, from coordinate 200,570 downwards.
CATTTTTCCTTTGAATGTTTTCCACTTTAATGTTTATCTTTCATGGATTATGCTTTTAGCATTTTATCTGAAAGCCCATCACCAAACCAAAAATAATGTAAAATTTCTTCTATGTTTCTGTCTACAAGTGTTAGAATTTTGATATACATTTAGGGCAAAAATGCATTTTAGTTAATTCTGGGAAAAAATGAGAGATCTTTGTCTAGGCTCATTTTTAAAAAATATATATCTCCAACTATCCCAGTGCCTTTTGTTGAAAAGACTACTCTTTTTCATGATATTAATTGTGTTTCTTTACATAAATCAGTTTACCATATTTATATAAGCCTATTTCTTGCTTCTTTATTCTGTTCCCTTGATCTATGTGTCTATTTTCACCATTGCTACACTATCTCATTGACTAATTTTATAGTCAGAGTTGAAATCAGGTCATGCGAGCCTTCCAACTTTCTTCTTCTTTTTTGGTATTGTGTTAACTATTCTAGGTCTTTTGCCTTTCCATGCAAATTGAGAATCTATTTGTCATTGTCTACAAATTGCCTTCCCGGAATTTTGGCTGGAATTATGCTGAAACTGTGGAATAAGTTGAGAAGAATTAAAAATTTGATAATATTAAGTCTCCAACTTATGAACATAGAATATCTTCCCATTTCTTGACATCTTTGATTTCTCTCATCAGAGATTTTGTATTTCACCTAAAGATCCTATATATGCTTTGTAAAATGTATAGTTTTTTAAATTTTTTGGTGTTATGGAAAATGCTACTATTTCTAAAAAATTTAAATTCCAATTGTTTTTTGGAAATGAACAATTGAGTTTTATATATTAGCTGTTTATCCTGAAATCTTGCTATTTGTTCACTTATTAGTTCCAAAAGGTTTTCTTCACCAATTATTTGAGATTTTCCATGCAGAAAAAAAATCACATAATCTGAAAATAATGGCAAATTTACTTTTTTCTTTCCAATTTCTATGCCTGATTTTCTTTTCTTGTTTTAATGCATTAGCCAGGACTTCCAGTGAGCTGTAGAGGAGGAATGAGAGATTGCATCTGTGCCTTATTTACAATCTTATGGAGACAGCATCCAGTTTCTCACAAAATATGATGTTAGCTATAGGTTGTCTGTAGAAATTCTTTTTTTTGTTTGTTTGTTTTTTTTTTGAGACGGGGTCTCGCTCTGTCGCCCAGGCTGGAGTGCAGTGGCCGGATCTCAGCTCACTGCAAGCTCCGCCTCCTGGGTTCACGCGATTCTCCTGCCTCAGCCTCCGGAGTAGCTGGGACTACAGGCGCCAGCCACCTCGCCCGGCTAGTTTTTTGTATTTTTTAGTAGAGACGGGGTTTCACCGTGTTAGCCAGAATGGACTCGATCTCCTGACCTCGTGATCCGCCCATCTCGGCCTCCCAAAGTGCTGGGATTACAGGCTTGAGCCACCGCGCCCGGCCAGAAATTCTTTATCACCTTAGGCAAATTCCACTTTATTCCTGCTTTATGGAGAGTATTTATCACAAATGAGTGTTGTCTTTTGTCCAGTGATTTTTCTTTACAACTAATATGGTTAGAACACTTTTTTTGTTTGTTTCTGTGGTTGATTAAATTGATTAGTATTTTAATGTTAAATTAGCCTTGCGTAACTAGAACAAATCCCACTGTGTTGTATGATTTTTTAATACAATGTTGGATTTGATTTGCTAGTCTTTGTTGAGAATTTTAATGCCTATGTTCAGGAAAGATATTGTCTGTAGTTCTTCTTTCCTGTAACACTTATTTGGTTTGTTAGGATTATCTTGGCCTCAGAGAATGATGTTGGAAAGTATTCCATCGGCTTCCATTTTCTAGAAGAAATTGTGGAAAAGTAGTTCTAGTTTTTCCCTAAAATTTTGGTAGAATTTGCCTATAAAACATTTGGGTGCTTTCTTTAGGTGCAACCTAACATCTGCTTCTCTTTGTGTAAGGTTTGATATTTTTGTCCTTCAAGTCATTGGTCTGTTTAATCTTGGTTATCAAATTTGTGGGCATTGAATTCGTCATAGTTAGCTTTAATTGCCTTCTTAATGTCTGTAACCCCAGTAGTGATAATGTCTCTTTCACTACTGATACTGGCAATTTGTTGTGTCTTCTCTCTTTACTTCTTTGTTAGTCTGTCTATAGTTTATGAATTTATTGACATTTTTAAAGAAGCAAATTTGGTCTCATCGATTTTCTCTGTTGTTTCCTTGTTCATTTTTATTTAGTTTTTCTTTTTTTTTTATTTTCCTGCAAATTTGATTTCCTTTATTCTTTCTTTTTTACACTTTAAGTTCTAGGGTACATGTGTACAATGTGCAAGTTTGTTACGTATGTACACATGCACTATGTTGGTGTGCTGTACCTATTAACTCATCATTTACATTATGTATATCTCCAAATGCTATCCCTCCCCCCTCCCCCCACCCCACAACAGGCCCCAGCGTGTGATGTTCCCCTTCTGTGTTCAAGTGTTCTCATTGTTCAATTCCCACCTATGAGTGAGAACATGCAGTGTTTGATTTTTTGTCCTTGTGATAGTTTGCTAAGAATGATGGTTTCCATCTTCATCCATGTCCCTACAAAGGACATGAGCTAATCNTTTTTTTTTATTTTCCTGCAAATTTGATTTCCTTTATTCTTTCTTTTTTACACTTTAAGTTCTAGGGTACATGTGTACAATGTGCAAGTTTGTTACGTATGTACACATGCACTATGTTGGTGTGCTGTACCTATTAACTCATCATTTACATTATGTATATCTCCAAATGCTATCCCTCCCCCCTCCCCCCCCCCCACAACACGCCCCCGCGTGTGATGTTCCCCTTCTGTGTTCAAGTGTTCTCATTGTTCAATTCCCACCTATGAGTGAGAACATGCAGTGTTTGATTTTTTGTCCTTGTGATAGTTTGCTAAGAATGATGGTTTCCATCTTCATCCATGTCCCTACAAAGGACATGAGCTAATCCTTTTTTATGGCTGCATAGTATTCCATGGTGTATATGTGTCACATTTTCTTAATCCAGTCTACCATTGATGGACATTTGGGTTGGTTCCAAGTCTTTGCTATTGTGAATAGTGCCTCAATAAAGCATGTGTCTTTATAGCAGCATGATTTATAATCCTTTGAGTATATATCCAGTCATGGGATGGCTGGGTCAAATAGTATTTCTAGTTCTAGATCCTTGAGGAATTGCCACACTGTCTTCCACAATGGTTGAACTAGTTTACAGTCCCACCATCATTTTTTTTTCTAATTTCCATTATTTATGTCTTTTGCTTACTTTAGACTGAATCTTTCTTATCTCTTTTCCTATGGTGGAGGTTTATATTGTCAATTTTATTTTATGTCTTTTTTCTTTACTAACATGTATATTTGATGCTATAAATTGCTTCCTTAGCAGTAATTTTGCTATATCTACAATTATGGTTTAGTTCTACTGTCATTTGAACTTGGTTCAAAATAATTTTTAATTTACCAAGAGACTTCATTTTGACCCATATGCTATTACAGGAATGTTTTTAAATTTCAAAATATTAGAGAACTTCCTAGCTATCTCTCTGTCATCGATTTATGGTTTAACCCCACTGTTGCCTGAGAACATACTTTGTACGATTTCTACTTTTTAAATTGTCAAGATACGTTTTAGGACCCCAAATATGCCCTATCTTGGTAAATATTACAGTGAGCTTAAGAAGAATATTTTCGGGTTGGGTGTGGTGGTTCATGCCTGTAATCCCAACACTTTGGGAGGTCAAAGCGAGTGGATCACCTGCGGTCAGAAGTTCGAGACAAGCCTGACCAATATGGTGAAACCCACATCTCTACTGAAAATACAAAAAAGTAGCCAGGCATGGTGGCACATGCCTGTAGTCCCAGCTACTCAGGCGGCTGAGGCATGAGAATCACTTGAACCCGGAAGGCAGAGGTTGTAGTGAGCCGAGATTGCACCATTGCACTCCAGCCTCCCTGTGTGACAGAGTGAGACCCTGTCTCAAAAAAAAAAAAAAGAAGAAGAAGAAGAATGTTTTCTGCCATTGTTGTCTGAAGTAGTCTATAACTGTCTATTATGTTCAGGCCAACAGTCTCCCTAAGCCTGCTAGAGCTCTCAATTTCTAACAGATGGTTGGCGTCTCAAACCATGATCATTTATTTGTTGATTTCTCCTACCCATACCATCAGTTTTTGCCTCAAGTATTTTTGCACTTCAGGTTAGGTGCATAGTCATTTAGAGTTGTTGTGTTAATATATTCTTTAGGGAGGACAGCATTCTGGGTATGGTGGGAATTCTAAAGATTTCCCTGCAAGATTCTCACTCCTGGTTATTTAGTCAAACATTCATCTAGGTACCATGAGACAGATCTTTGCAGATGTAATTGGGGTTACATCCTTTAAAATAGAAAGATTATCATAAATTTTCCAGCACGCCTAAGCTTAACACTTGAGTCCTAAAATGCAGAGAACTTTCTCTGGCTGGAAGCAGAAGAGAAATGTGGCAGAAGTGGCCGTTGGAGAGATTCCAGCACACGTTTTTGATGGACCCATGCTAGCTCTTACGTAACAGGTGCCATGAGCATGAATGTGGGCTGCCCCTGGATGGCAAGAACAATCTCCTCTGACCGCTAACAGGGGAAGGGTTCCTGCAACATGGAACTGACAAAGACTCTCTCCTTTGACCAAAACTTTACTCAATCTCGTAAGTCTTTGTTGAAGAGGTCCAAACTTGAGCTTCTTTCTCTGTCCTTGTAGAATGCAATTTGAATAAGAATCCTTCAAGGACACCCCCAACCCTTGGTATCTGACCACCCTCCCTATCTATCTTACAACATTGCCTTCAGCAATAATCCTACCAAGTCAGTTTAGCCAAGACCCCCTTAGGCTGGAAGCATAAGAGAAGCATCCAGCTTCTCTTAGTAATTTTCCATTTACTGAGCCCACCCTGCTCCTTGGCCATAACTCCCAACTAGTCCTTGTTGAAGTTGGCTCCAATCGCTCTCTTTTACTGCAAGACCCTGTTGCAGTGGTCCCTATACCCATCTCCATGGCTCCCCTTAGATAATGTCTGCTTTATCATCTTTAACAGTGTCACGATTGTTTTCCTTTAGCAGAACTGAATTCCACCAACAACCTGAGTCAGCTTATAAACTGATTCTTCTCCAGAGCCTCCAGAAAATAACACAGTCCGTTCAACACCAGGAGCTCTGTTTGCTGAGACCTAGGGCAGAAAAATCAGCTCCCGGCTCTTCCAAAAAACAGAAGCTAAGTCATTGCAATTGTGGCAAATACTACAAAGAAAAGCCGGGAGAGTTTGCAATAGATGAGAATGGCAGGACCTGAATAGGAGTGGTCAAGGGGGTGTTTCTGAGCCCTGGAAGGCAAGAGGGAGCCTCTGTGCAATAAGCAGGAGTAAGGATGAGCAAAGACTGAGAAAAGGCAGAGTCTAGTGTGCTCAAGGAGGCAGAAGACTTCAAGGGTGGCTGGAGCAGGGAAGGAGGGTGGACAGAGGCAAGTCAAGGAGTCCAGAGGTTATGTGGGCAGATTGTTAATCCAGGAGATTCCATTAGGTCTAATTTTCTCCTGTGTCTGCGCCTGTCCATTACTAAAAGAACAGCATGGCACAGGAGCTCAATGAGGAACACTGCCTATACTGATAGCATTTACACTCCTTCTTAGAAGTGGTTTTGTAGGAGCGTGGAAATGCTCCAATTCCCAGGCAATAAGCCTCCTCTCAGTGCCTGAGCCAGCGTCTGCGAGCCCGACTCCCTGGAGAAGCAGAGGGTGTCTGTGGTCTCATTCCGTTGATCCCTGCAGGCTGGTATTCCCACCCAGGGTCACCCTGTGACTTTGCTTGCCTGAGTGAGTTGTCAAGTGGGTGGGAAGAATTCAGCTTCAACATGAATACTGGACTCAATAGAAGCATCTCTGCAGGAGGAAACAGGCAGCCTGTTGTAATCGAGAATAGAAAGGAAGCTGTTTCTCCCTTCTCCCTTCCATTTCACAGACCTGGGGGCCTGGGTGGGAAGGTGCCAATGAGAGTTTGATCCCAGAATCACTTGCTCGTCACCAGTCAGATGGTAGAAAATGTGAGATGATGCTTCCCTTTGGTTCCCCTCCCCATTTGACAGGGCACTGGCTTTGACATTGTTTCACCTCACTTACATATTCCAGGCTTGGAGGCTGTAGGGTGAGCTTGGAGTGACTGGAGGCTGCCTGTGGCCATGTTCACACTCTCTGCCTCTGTGATTGGACCTATCGCACAACGACTGCCTACTGTTCACGCAACTTTCACCACAAAGTGCAGACACTGAAGGCATCAGTGCTCACATAAATGAAACAATCCAAGCAAAAGCACTGGGCTACATCTAATATTTCAGACAGCAAGCTGCATTTACAAAGACCAAAACAAGAGTTGAAATGCTAATTGTATAAATGTAGATAGTTTAAAAGTTGGTTCTTGAAACAAAAGTTGAAATAGCATTGTCTTCTGTATTGAAGGTCTGACTAACGCTTTGCCAGGAAGTCACTGGATACTCTAGAATGGAGTTGTTTCTGATGTTATGGTGGGCACTCCTATAGGAATGACCTCCTATGGTACAGGCCCAGGAAGAACCCACAAATACTGTCCTCAAATTTCCTGCGCTCTTATGTTTGATTGGACTTGATAACGTGTGAGCAGGACAAGCCACTTGCCCTTTTCTCACTATAGCAGTGATCAGAGCAACACTGGCCAGTGAAGATCACCAGGTTCATCTTCAGCTCGAGGTAACCTGGAAGTTCTGGGGATCAGCCAGTTTGGAAAGTGCTGGCAGGCCTTGGCATCAATGCCCTATTTCATCTTTCGCCGACAGGATTACAGGCAATGGAGTAGTATGAAATGCCTTGATGAGCATAAAGGAGGGTTAAAATATCAGCTGTTTAATAATAACTACATTAGAAGGACGTCTGGACCTGAGACCAAAAAACAGATTCTTATTTTTTCCATTCCTTTTTTTTTTTTTTTTTTGAGACGGAGTCTC
>NW_016824661.1:185200-190864 GCF_001698545.2 Rhinopithecus bieti | reverse complement strand
AAAAAAAAAAAAAAAAAGATTTACATATATATGTATATATTGGGTAGTTAACGTGTTCTTTCTTTTTTTTTTTTTTTGAGACGGAGTCTCGCTCTATCGCCCAGGCTGAAGTGCAGTGGCCGGATCTCAGCTCACTGCAAGCTCCGCCTCCGGGGTTTAGCCATTCTCCTGCCTCAGCCTCCCGAGTAGCTGGGACTACAGGCGCCCACCACCTCGCCCGGCTAGTTCTTTTTGTATTTTTTAGTAGAGACGGGGTTTCACGGTGTTAGCCTGGATGGTCTCGATCTCCTGACCTCGTGATCCACCCGTCTCGGCCTCCCAAAGTGCTGGGATTACAGGCTTGAGCCACCGCGCCCGGCCATTTTTTCCATTCTGAACCAACTTCCCCAGCATGTGAAAGGCTGCCAGGCAGAGCACCATGTCTGTCCCTCATGAAGCGCTCCTGGGTGCCAGGAAAAGCCCTGCTCTACCCAGCTGACAACTTGAAGGATGAGGCAGGGAGGAAAAAGGCTTCCTTGAGGACTGGACGATCTGAGAGAGACCCCAGAAAAGCAAAGGAGTCCATATCCAGCTTCATCATGGTGACTTTCACCCCAAACTCAAGTTAGATCACTTTCTCTTTCTCCTAGGAAAGAGCCAGTGAGGAAGAAGAGGTGAGAGGAGATAGAAACAGTCTAGTGGGACTGGGGCATGTAGAGGAAGGCTCCCCACCAGAGGAGTAGGGAACGGATGCTGACTGTTCTTTTGTGGTTGCCAACATCCCATTTTATCACTCAGCCCTATCCGTCTCTCATGCTCTAGCTTTGACCTCAGGATTCAACAGCTCCACAGGCCCCTGGTAGTGCAGCTTCAGCTGCCTGACGTGCAGTCCTTCCCACACGCCTGCTGTTTCGGCTATTTTAACAGTTTTGGCTATTTTGCTTCTCCACACATCGACATCAGAGTGGGTGAGCATTGCTGAGAAATCACATACAGCCACACCCTTGGGCCAGTGTGTGATTCTGGATTTAGTCCGTTATATCTTCAAAATGGCTTCTTCATTGTACCTCCTTTATCACTGCCCTCTCCTATCAGTCCAGCAACTGTTCCCAAGAATTGCAAGTCTGTTAGCCCCTGCTGACCTTCAGAAGTGACCCATCTTATTCCATGGAAAATGCAGGGGTGCCCAGGCAAAAAGCTTTTGGGGTGCTGGGCCTTCCTGTGACTGACTGTCCTTTGGACTTTCCCGCTGCCTTCCCCCCATTTACTCTAGCAGTCCCGCGGAGCCCTGCCCTTCCTGTTCATGAATTTGCTTCTTTCTCATTTCTTCAAATAGTTCTTCTCCATTGCTTTCTTCCCAATGGAAACACACATCTCTATTCAAAGTAACTAACTTACAAAAACACCCCAAACCGTCTCTTGGGTGATAGCTATTTTTCAGATATGATTTGAGAGTTCTCCCTCTTTTCATAGTTGCCTTTTCAGAACTACAGGGCTATATTAGTTGTCCATGAGTCCTTGACTTTGGTTCAACTCACCAGTAGCTGACTGTTTTATACCCCACACTCTACCGAGACACCACCCAACAAGGTCCACAGTGAGTACAGTGAGCCAACGACCAAAGATAGAAGAGTCAACCTCTTATATGTGTGTGTGTGCGCACATGTGTTTCTCTCTAGGTTTAAGCTACTTCTCTACTATCTTCTCAATTCTATTCCCAAATTTCTCTTAACCACCTCATGTCCTAAATGTTGGCGTTTCAGTCCCTTTCCTAAATGCTCTTCTCATGTCTCACCCTCTCCTGGGACAATTTAACCTGTGTTGCTCAATCTGCCCCATCTAGTCTCATCTCCCTCAATTCTGCTTTATTTTATTTTTCTTTGTCTGTACTCAGTCTTCCAATCTCTAAATGTATGTACCTAATTAGCTACTAGGCATGTCTGCCAGGATATCTTCAGGCTGGGCAATGATTGAACACACCCTTTTACATGACATGATGGACCTTTTGTGGACAGGGCACTGCTGTCTGCTATGTTTCCTTTTGGAGAGAAAAGGCTGTGTGTGTGGGTCATCAGACTCCCAGAGTAGCACTTGCATTCTGCTTCTCCATGTCCTTCTTTACACAGCCCACTCTGCCGCAGGTGGTGGGGCCAATGTCCTTGCAGCTGCTTGGTAAGCCACGGTTGCCACCTTTGAAGATACCCTCACTGTAGAGCTCACAATGCTGACTCAACAACCTCTGCATGTGTGTCGCCACAGGTCAGGGGCTTCTCCTGTGACGGGTGGACCGCTTTGCTCTGTGCCATGCCTGAAACCTAACCCTATCCAGCTGACAATCCCTCACGGCATTGGAAGCCTACCTGTTGAAATTTACTGAAGAGTTCCACTTGCGAATTTTGATAGACTGGGAAAAGGACTAAGCGAGGTCAGTTATAAGCTTTGATGCAGCTTGCTAAGCCCTGGCGTTCTTCTGTAGTTTGTGGTGAACGTACACCGCTGTGTCAGACTCTTCAGGGAAGTGCCCTTAGGTAGGATCTTGAATTCTATTCTCTTATCTTGTGATTGCGCTTTTGTTTTCTCCTGTGTAACCCTTTTAAATACAGCTCTTTCCTTCATGAAATTTTAACTATTTACCAAATTTTGTGGGCTTGCCCAAGATGGCCTTCACATTGCCCTCAGCTTGGCTAACTTCAGACAGGCTTCTTCCGGACTCAAGTTCCCAGCTGACCTCCCTTTCCTTTGAGCATTTTCTTTAAAAATTATTTTTCTGTGCCTGATGAGTTGTGACTGAGTTATGATCTCTCTCCTTATTGCAATCGTGTTGAATGAATTCTTCCTTGACTGTTTAATCTTGTCTGGTGCAGCTTTTGCTTTGATAGATTATTTGAACTAAGTGGCATTCTCTTTCCAGCTACATCAGGTCAATAACGTCCCCATAAAATTACAGGAGACAATCTGATTAACAGAAAATGATGGAGTCCAAGCACACCCCACTGTTAACTATGCAGGCTTCATGGAAACAATGAAAATGCACAGCAACACTCAAAAACACGAGTCCGCTGTGAAGTTTTCTTCTGTTCTCAACTGACGTAAGAGGACTTGGGGTTCACTCCCTTCTGTGTCCAGATGCCCATGTTGCTCAGGGCACTGGAGTTCGTACAGACTTTCTCTACCCCTCACTCCCATGGCAGAGTCCTTCTCCTTGGAGAAGATGCCTCTCTGTACTCTGGGCAAGTATAAGAAGCATCTCTTGTTTGCCCCCAAGGAAGATATCTTTCTGTTTCCCTTGGGAACTCACATTCTGTGATGGTTAATACTGAGTGTCAACTTGATTGGATCGAAGGGTGCAAAAGATTGTTCCTGGGTGTGGGAGTGTTGCCAAAGATTAACATTTGAGTGAGTGGGCTGGGAGAGGCAGACCCACCCTCAATCTGGGTGGGCACCATCTGATCAGCTGCCAGCGCGACTAGGATAAAAGCAGGCAGAGGAAGGAACGTGGAAAGACTAGACTGGCTGAGTCTTCCAACCTTCATCCTTCTCCTGTGCCTGATGCTTCCTGCCCTCAAACATCAGACTCCATGTTCTTGAGCTTTTGGTCTCTTGGACTCACATCAGTGATTTGCAAGGGGTTTGTGGGCCTTTAGCCACAGACTGAAGGATGCACTGTCAGCTTCCCTACTTTTGAGGTTTTGGGACTGGCTTCCTTGATCCTCAGTTTGCAGACAGACTATTGTGGGACTTCACCTTGTGATCGTGTGAGTCAATACTCCTTAATAAACTCCATTTTTTATATACATCTACCCTATTAGTTCTGTCCCTCTAGGGAACCTTGACGGATACAGGGTCCATGTGGTTACTTGTGCCACTCATGGGCACCCATGTAAATGATGGACACTGCTGACTGTCCTTCTTTAACTACCAGTGTGTTCTCTTTTCATGTTCTCCACCAAAAAGAGCTACTTTAGAGCTTTTCTTGTGTACCTCCTTCCACCTGACTTCCAAACGACCTGTCTCTGTAACGTGTGTTCTACTCAGCTAGATTAAACCTGTGTTTCACGGACTCCTCTAGAGCAAATTCTGACATCAAATGTCCTAGATTTTCAGTAAATATAACTTGCATCCTTGCAAACTATAACTAGCTGTTTATCTCCACCACTAACTGATGTTAAATTGCATATGGCAACTTGCCATGACACAGCATGATTGGGTAGCCAGGAAGAATTTTTAAAAGTACTCCAAGATTTTTGAAGTATTTTTCTGCATCTGGATTTTCCCTTGGAATCATCTGTCTGTGCTTTATCAGATTAGGTCATGCCTAGGAAGAAAAGCATCCCCACCTCGAAAGGCGTACCTCAAGGGCTTTGTTCGTGGTGAAAGGAGCATTTGTTAAATCAAATACATTTGTGATTTTTGACTAGCAACTGTATTAGACTTTGGTAATTAGAAGAATCAGCGTGAAAAAGTGTGCATCATACAATCGAATGTCCCTGGTGAATCTGAGCAATTGGAACTACATCAAGCAGCTTGATTCATCGAACAAAATGGATCCATCAGGGCCATTAGTGTTATCAGTGATTTATGCTTAAAGTAGCACAATATTTCAGATGACTCTTGGGATCAGTTTTAAACACTAAAAGCAAGTGCCTCCATCTGAAGGGGCAGCAGATTGCTCTGGGAAAGCTTCCCCACCCATAGTAATGTACATATTCAGGTTAGCATACAAGCCAGGCCATCTCTTTCTCTCTCTCTCTCTCTCTCTCTTCCCCAACCCCCCGCTTTTTGTTTTCCCTGAAAAAAAAATAAAAGTTCGTTAGCCTTCAAAAGAAAAAAAAGTCCATATCTAAAACATTTTTAATTCTGATTACTGCTTCCATTTGCCTTTTTTACCTGACTTGTCTTTTCAGTTTCAGACAGGCCACACTTTTTTGACCCGTTTTGTACATTCTATTCTTTAAGTTTAGATCAACAAAGGCATTTTAACAAAAATGTGATTGGCAGTAAAAAATGACATCTGAAATTGAGTGGTAGGTGTGTGTGTTGTGTGAATTTATTTCTGATGCAGAACAAAATGGATCTTGGTCTTCACAATTATATATCTGGACACATTCCCATTTGCACACATAGACAGCGTGGAGGGTTCAAAATGTATCACTGAAGAATGGGAGGGAGATGATCGAGTATCCTATTAGGAGGCAATGATGCATGGCTAACTTCATTAACTCCATCCAGGTGGCACGAACAGAATTATTGTATAGCTTGCCCTCAACAGAATATTCATCTATTGAGAAAATTTAAATCCAACACACAAAAATAACAGCAACTAAACAAAAGGTTTAGAAGAATTTCTTGTGCCTGTGTTTAATCTGTTTTTGGCAGCTACACATTGGGAAGGATGTTGGTCTGTGCGGGTTGTTAGTACACAGCCTATAGATGGTGTCTATAACTCAGCTGAAATCAGAAAACAACACTCACAAGAATGCCTTTTTAATTATTGTGTTGCAATCAAGTGGGCATTGCAGAGTATTAGAAATGTATCTGTGGCCAGGTGCAGGGGCTCTCACCTGTAAGCCTAGCACTTTGAGAGGCCAAACCAGGTAGATTGCTTCAACCCAGGAGTCAACTGGGCAACATGGTGAAGCCCGGTCTCTAAAAAAAAAAAAAAAAAAAAAAAAAAAAAAAAAAAAA
>NW_016824661.1:181065-184630 GCF_001698545.2 Rhinopithecus bieti | reverse complement strand
AAAAAAAAAAAAAAGAAATGTATTTGTTTTATGATTCCATTAGTTGTAATGAGATATATGGACAAAATAATGTGGAAACACAATTATTTTATTCTAATAAAATAAAATTATAAAGCCTTTTAGGTAAATACTAAAAATATTTATACATGTGCATATTCAATAACAATATCAACTGGAATACAACAAAATAGGAGAGTTTTCCAGAAATTCTCATGAATCCTGCATTGAGTTTTCCTTCCTTGTTTTCTGAACTTTTAAATGTAAAAATTCACTTGGAATTACACAATTGGTACATAAAATAGCTTAAGTGGAAGTTTTTAAAATTGGTACCAATATTACTATAGTCAGTGACCCCTGTGTGTGCCAATTAGCCTTCTTTGTTGACTCTGCTCCTTGTGAATCATCCAATTTCCTTTTTTTTTTTTTTTTTGAGACGAAGTCCCGCTCTTATTCCCCAGGATGGAGTACAGTGGCGTGATCTCAGCTCACTGCAACCTCCTCCTCCCGGGTTCAAGCGAGTCTCCTGCCTCAGCCTCCTGAAAAGTTGGGATTACAGGTGCCCGTCACCATGCCTGGCTAATTTTTGTATTTTTAGTAGAGATGGGGTTTCACCATGTTGGCCAGGCTGGTCTCCAACTCCTGACCTCAGGTGATCCACCCACCTCGGCCTCCCAAAGTGCTGGGATTACAGGCGTGAGCCACTGAGCCTGGCCGGAATCACCAAATTTTCAAGTTGCCTAATTTTTCTTCCTAACTAAGTCCAGTGGCCATTGCTGCCATGGTGGTAGTGGGATGTTCTCTGCCCATGATTCAGGCATAGAACTCAGTGTTGAATTTTTTTACCCCCTAAGTCAAAGTGTTTACCTTGGCTTATTCCCAATATGCTTATTATTTTTAACTAAACCTAAATAATCTTGTTTTTCTTTTCTCCACCTATTTCTATTTCCCACTTGGGGCACCATTTTAAATCTTTCCTTCTAGGTAAATTTTGACATATGGACCAGCGTCCCACACTTCTGTCATTGATATTGAAGTCCAGAGCCAGGAAAAATCACCTGCAGCCTTTGATTATAATTAATGTCTTAATCTTTGGTTGATAGAAAGTTTGGAAAATATCGGATGCTCTATTCCCCTGGAGGTGTGCAAGGGATATTCCTGTACTAAAGGGCTCTAGAAACTGAACTTGAAATAAAGGAGGGTGGGGAGTGAGAAGCAGAGACTTATTTAAGTTAGGGGTTTCCAAACATTTTTGGCCAAAGGATCCATGCAAAAGTGTTGATCTTTTTTTTCATACTTGTTAACTTCAAGTAAAACTGTGTTAGTTTTACAACATTTTAGGAAGTGATACATTTTGCACTGAGTTTAAGAATTTTATGAATGAATTACTGTGGTTAAATGGTCTGACGCTGTCACCAGAATCGTTGTGAGAAAAGGATTACAAAAACAAAGGAGAACTTTGTCATCTTAATAATAAGCTTTCAAATTTCAAAAAATCTTTAATAGTTCTTAAACACAGAATACAAAGTCAGATGCATTCTAATTAGAGATTTAAAAAATTATAAATCCATGTAACTGTTGATTTCAGCCTTTGCATTATTTAGAAGACTTTCACCCTCAATGTTTTTGATTTGCATGAAACCACCTAGCTATTTGAAAGAAGAGCTTTATGTCTAAAAGCTGTTTCAATTTTATCCCAGATGAGGCAAAACAGCAGCACGTTTCTGGGATCAGCAAGAGTTCCGGGATCATTTCATCTCATTAGCTCCTTGTGCCAAAGATCTTTCAGAAATTCTTGAACTGGAAGCTGGTGGTGATCTCATCCCTGTCAAGAATGTCACTGTTGATTTACTTAACATCTCTGGAGGTATTGTGGGTGACATTTCTTAATACATAAATTGGTGATAACAAAGTAATTCTAGCTACAAAGAGTTTGTTTTCCTGTTTTGTACATTCAGGAAAAATGAGCCCTAGAAGAGGAAACACTAGAACTATGTGTCTTAGTCTGCCGTAGACTATGGGTGAAGCAACGGAAATTTATTTATTCTACTTTTGGAGGCTAGAAGTCTGAGACCAGGGTGCCAGCATGGCCAGGTTCAGGTTGAACTGAATGATGTCCCCTCGAAATTCATCTTCATGTGGTTGAAAGTCTAACCTTCAATGCAACTGGATTTTGTAGATAGCTTTTGAAAAAGTAACTGATGTTAATGAGCTCGTAGCAGTGGGGTGCTAATCCAGTAGGACTGGTGTTCTCCTAAAAAGAAAGAGAGACACCAAGGATGTACAGGCACGGAAGAAAGGACACAGAAGAAGGCAGCCATCTGCAAGCCGAGAAGAGAGGCCTTGGGGAAAGCAAGTTGCTGACAACTTCATCTTGGATTCCCAGACTCCAGAACTGTGAGAAATAAACACCTGCTGTTTAAGCCTTTGAGTTCATGAAATGTTATGGCAGCCCTAGTGGACAAATGTACTCCTTCTCTTTTAAACATTTTTGATGATGCATGAGTGCTAATCTTGTGATCTCTTCTTACCTAGGTTTGGAGCTGTACCATGCTTCCTCAGAGAAAATGCCCCAGAATGGTTCATCATCCATCTGATGAAGAACCTAATCTCTGGCTTAAGCACTCGTCCCAGCCTGCTAGTCAGCTATAGGATGTTTGCAAAGATGTTTTGGACCCCAGGGGCATCTATCAACCTCTTCCAGCTGTTTGCATGTTAAGCACTATATAGAAAGAAAAAGATGACAATGTTTGCCTCCAAGGAGCTTAAAATCATACCCAACAATAGATATTAATGACCTGACTTGAGATAATTTAGTGTATGTATTGTTTTAGAATCTTTGAATGCCTTTCTAGTCCTCTGTTCCTAGAACAACCACAAAAACATGTGTGAACCCTTAGCATGGGGTCATTGAGTGAGGCTTCTTTCACCCAGCTTTCAATTTGAGTTCTTTTGCAAACTTGGACATTCCCAGTCTCTGTGGTCCTTGCTGCAGTTCTGGCATGATGGGGTTAGAATTAACCTTCTCATGTTCCTACAGCCGGGAAGGAGTGGTGAAGATGGAACCTTTCCTTCCAGCATTGGACATGCACTGGAAAAGTGCTGCGCCTGTGGATGCTGCCTCCTGGCGGCACACAGGAGACTTGCACCCGTACTTTCAGGTGATGCCTCTAAAGTGGACCGCATTTCAGTTCCTGCTGAGCCAGCTGGCACCTAGTCCACCTTCCACGTTGTAAAACAATTAGCCTCACAGATGGTGCCGCCCTTCCATTGTTGGGTGCATTTTCTTTATTTAGCCATGACAGTATGCTTCACATTGTTATCCGGTAAACAAGACGCTTGACTTCTTTCATAAAATGTGTACCATGCTATGCAAGATGATATGGCTTACTTTACACTGGCCTGGCCTCATCAAGAATATTACGCTGAGGGCCGGGCGCGGTGGCTCAAGCCTGTAATCCCAGCACTTTGGGAGGCCGAGACGGGCGTATCACGAGGTCGAGAGAACTAGACCATCCTGGCTAACACGGGGAAACCCTGTCTCTACTAAAAAATTCAAAAAAACTAG
>NW_016824661.1:119928-178504 GCF_001698545.2 Rhinopithecus bieti | reverse complement strand
AAAAAAAAAAAAAAAAAAAAAAAAAAAAAAAAAAAAAAAAAATGTTACGCTGCGTCTCAGGGAAGCTGTTACTCTCTGAAAGACCCATTATGTGTTCATAGCGTGTGGTCCTTGCCCTGCGAACTCTCATAACCCTTACTCTAGTGGGCTCAGACACATTGGAAAACACTCCCTCCTCCTCTGCATTTTTTACATTACGAATCATGATTTCACTTCTTGCCCTATTTAATAAACTAAAATTTTCTGAAATGTGAAATCCAAAGAGCTAGATTTTTAACGAAGACTTCGTCTTTCCATTTCTAAGAGGAGGACAGTGTAAATCCTGCATTTTACAGAGTGGCAATCCAATGGGAAAGTATGAGAGAGAGCTTTATAAACTGCAGGATCCATAAGACGTTGCCCGAAACCTTTTTTCTGTTGTGCATCTTGGTAATTTTTTCTCCAGAATTTCTGTCTTAGGAAGTGCTACAGAACCTGCCCAGTTTTTGCCTGCTCCAACCCCACCTGGCCGCTGTGGCCTGGCCCAGGAATGAGTTAAGTGGGCTCACCTAAGTCAGCTGTCATACCCTGCTTCTCTGCCCTTCAGTCCCTCCTCGGCCTGTTCCATCCATCCAGGCTTCACTTCCAAGGATGAGTTTCTCTGGGATGTTTGGATATGGCGGAAAAAGAATGCCAGATCACTCTATCAGTTGGTAAGCACTCTGGGCAGCCGTGTTCTGTAAAATTCAAAGCCAAGTCCCAGACTGGCCGGGATGCCCACTCATGCCTCTGCCCCTCCCAGGGTCTGGGTGTACAATGGTGCAGAGATTCTCTTAACTTTTGACCAAAAGCTGTTTGAGTTGGACTTACATTACTTGCAACCTACACCTAACAAATAAGCAAATAATTAATATAAAATCTCACAGTCCACCCTGCCCAACAGACAGACCAACTGCCAACTGCACCGATTTCTACTCTTTTATAAGAAACAAAAATTTGTAGTGGAGTTACAGACCACTGAGATACTATTGCTACTTCCTTTATACTAACACAATTTAAGGATGACATCACCATCATTTCTGGACATGTGTGAGCCGGTGGAGATAATAATCCAAGCATCATTCAGGATCTTGATAACACAGTTACTATATAATTGTTTAACTTATTGAGAGACTATCCAGGCCTATGGATTCTGTGTCAAGGGAACTTTGATTTCATTCATTAAGGCTATTTATTTCTCCCGTGGGGAGTTTCCTCTCCCGGCCTCTAATTGAGCCACCCACCTGGGATTCCCAAAACATTCACTAAGAGGAGGCTGGAGGGGGCGTGAACCACATGCAGGTGGGGTTGAGAAACCAATCGTGACTGCCCCAGAAGACTCACACAGCAGAGGCCTCTGAGTAATGCGGGAAAGACGGCTCAGCATTTTATCACGAGTCTGTGTTGAATTCGTGACAAGTGACTAAATGAAATCTTTGACTCATTCCTGGCAAATTAAAATGTTTTACAAAGCAGCACCTCTTTATGCCAAACACATTACTCTCATTGCCAAACGTTGTGTGTTTTCCAGAGCAGAAGAGCCTGGTGTCCCCATGGACAGAGGTAAGGTGCTGACCATTCTGGGCATTCCAGTTCATCTCATCATGTTGGAGCTCATGATGCTAAATGCACTTGTCATTTCTTCATTAGTAGATGAAAAATATAAAAATACAATGTGTTTTGGAATTAAACAGTGTTATTCCTCTTCAGGGAGTTCACTGCGATGAGTGTGCAGTTGCAGACCTGGACATATGATATTGAACGTTCTATTTTGGCTCCTGGCCTTTCAGAAGTCAGAGGAAAGACAGTGAAATAGAATCGATTCGTTCCTTGGAAAAGAGGGGAAAAAGTATATTTTAAATCAGATTATGGAGAGCTAAAATAAGTTAGTCCTGTTGATAATAAGAAATACTCTTGTTAGTACAGTAGTGTTCTAGAAGTTTGGGGACTCAAGCTGTTATTGAGGGAGGGGCCTCACTGAGGTTTTATGCTGCTTGGGCAATACAGGGAACCACCTTGGTCCCTTGGCTGAGTCATGACGATGCTTGTGCTGTGACTTCTGTCATGGTGGATGGTGTGGGAGTGTCTTCAGCATAACAAAGGCAGAGCATTGGGTCAATGTGGTCACCTTTAAAGAGAAGATGAACCGCTCATGTTTTCTACACACTCAAAAGGGAATTCTTGAGAAGGGATGGGCTTTATTGTAGATATTGTATGAGATAAAAAGCTGCACTGTGGAAGGGAGGGTCCCTGTCCACCCACCCCAGCTTCCTTTCTGGCCTACCCTCTCCTTTCTCCCAGGCCTTGGCCAGCCGCCTCTGAGACCGTCACACACACCAAGCCTCCACCTGCCACAGAAAATTCCTCCCTGGCATTGGCAGCTGGGGTGGGGTCTGGGACATTCACATTGCAGAAGAGGTTCTGCACTCACATTGCAGAAGAGGTTCCAAGCTATATCTCAGTAGCTTGGAAAGAAGAAATGGTAGGGGCAGAGACAGGAAATCTGGAAAAGGCCTAGGAAGGAAGATATTGATGAAGAGGAACAAGAAACAGAAATGGAGAGCTCGGCCATGTGCACTGCTCCACAAAGATCTGGGAGCCTCACAGGACAACCTTGCAAAGGTCTGAGCCATGAGGCCTGATCCCAGAAGGGCAGGAAGCCTGGGACGCTGTACCTTCTGGAACCTGCAGGTGTCCCGCACAGGTTTGCTTTCAGAACAGCATGGATGTGCTCCTGTTAAAGGTACAGAAGGAGCTTCTCCTTCCTGCTCCAGGGAGAGGCTATGCTTGGGCTGCCCGGCTGAAGAAACACCAGGCTCCATGCCCGGATCTTGCTCTGGGCTCGCTGCTGACAGCGGGGACGCTGTATTTCAGGCCTGAGGGCTGGTTATGGAAATCCGTAAGGGCAGCTAGACCGTAAACATTCAGTAAGACGGGAACGCCAATTCCCCCCACCCCCCCAAAAAAATGGAAACCAACCAAATGAATACACAAAAAGAGACTGGTTTTCATCTCTCTAGTGAACACCTAAACATGTCCCTGAAAAAGTCACAGGTAAAACTTTCTGCACGCCCAATCTCTTAGGCCACAAAACTAGAGGGAAAAAGTCTATACGTGCTTTCTATTCCCTTTGGATAATAATAGGTTTGTGATATTAGCTGGACTATTAACTCCCTTGAGCCAATTTCCTTCACAGCTGATTGGAAAAAATGATGGTTCACATGGATATTAAAGGTCATGTGTGAGCTATACAGCTAATTATCATGACTGTGATACTGTACAGTGGAATCTGAAGTCCATTAAACACACTAATGCTTAATGAGCATTTACTATATGCCATGTATTTTGCTAAACTTTTAAAGGTACTTACTCATTTAATTTTCACAAAAAACTCATGGAGTAGGTTCTTTTATTTTATGTATTTATTTTTTATTTTTAGATGGAATCTAGCTCTGTCACCCAGGCTGGAGTGTAGTGGTGCAATCTTGGCTCACTGCAATTTCCGCCTCCTGGATTCAGTGGGTTCAAGCGATTCTCCTGCCTCAACATTTTATTTTGTTTTGTTTTTTTCTTTCTTTGTTTTTTCTGTTTTAGAGAAGAGGAAAATTAGGCACAGAGAAGTAAAGTAACTTTCCTGAAGTAACTCAATATGTAAAAGAGCTAAGATCCTCAGCTCATCAACAAAAAATGGAGTCGCATCCATTTAATAGGATAACAAATTCTAGAACTATTTTCTGTAGGGGTGCCAACAGCTTTATCTTTCTGTTAAATAACTTTTATAAGCCAATTAACTTAGGAACATCTCCACACATTTCAGTGAATCAAAACCTCCCCAGTAACTGAGGGCTGCAGTGTGTCTTACCAGGAATTTATAAAGCACAGGTCAGTGGTAAAGCATGCGGGCTTGGCAGCAGGTGGCCCAATGCCAATGGCAGGCCTTGGGCAAACTACCTGATTACTCTGTGCTTCTGCTTTCTCTCTTATTTGTAAAACAAGACAAGAGAACCCATCACATGGATTTGTGAGGAGAAGAAAAGAGTTAACAAATTACAACCACTTGGACCAGTACTCACCAGCACAGACAGCACAGCAAATATTATATGCCAAGTACTGCACACTCACAGATTGAACACTTAACATTATAAAAATGACAGGCACATACTTTTAGAAATAGTAATTAATAAGTCTAGTAATTTTATAAAATAGCAAATAATCAACGTGACAGGATCCTCTCAGAGGCCTGCATGTGTCCTGACAGCTAGGACAGGGCCAGGTGGTGATCTAAGAAACTGTAGGAAGGAGAGACTCCTGAATAACCAGTGCTGGCAAAGACTCTGGAGGGAGGATGGACAGATGGACTCCCGAGTACCTAGTGCTGGAGAGGACTCAGCAGGAAAAGTGGACTCATGAGTACTCAGTGCTGGAGAGGACTCTGGATGGAGCGTGGACTTGTGAGTATCTAGTGTTGGGGAGGACTCTGGATGGAGGGTGCACTCATGAGTACCTAGTGCTGGGGAGGACTCTGGAGGGAGGATGGACTCCTGAGTATCTAGTGCTGGAGAGGACTCTGCAGGAAATGTGGACTCCTGAGTACTCAGTGCTGGAGAGGACTCTGGGTGGAGGGTGGACGCCTGAGTACCTAGTGCTGGGGAGGACTCTGGAGGGAGGAAGGAATTCTGAGTAACCAGTGCTGGAGAAGACTTTGGAGGAAGAATGGACTCTTGAGTAACCAGTGCTGGAGTTGGACTCCACAGGAAAGATGGTCTCTTGAGTAACCACCAGTGCTGGGAAGGACTCTGCAGGAAGGATGGACTCGTGAGTAACCAATGCTGAAGAAGACTGTACAGCAAGGATGGGCTTGTGAGTAAGCAGTGCTAGAGAGGACTCTGCAGGAAGGATGGACTAGCAAGTAACCAGTGCTGGAGAAGGCTCTGGAGAGAGGATGGACTTGTGAGTAACAAGTGATGGAGGGGACTCTACAGGAAGGACGAACTCATGAGTATCCAGTGCTGGAGAGGATTCTGCAGGGAGAATGGACTCATGAGTATCCAGTGCTGGAGAGGACTCCGGAGAGAAGATGGACTCGTGAGTAACAAGTGCTGGAGAGGAGTCTGGAGGGAGGAGGGACTCACGAATAACCAGTACCGGAGAGGATTCTGCAGGAAAGATGGACCCATGAGTACCCAGTGCTGGAGAGGACTCTGGAGAGAGGATGGACCCGTGAGTACCCAGTGCTGGAGAGGACTCTGGAGAGAGGATGGACTCATGAGTACCCAGTGCTGGAGAGGACTCTGGAGAGGGGATGGACCCGTGAGTACCCAGTGCTGGAGAGGACTCTGGAGAGAGGATGGACTCATGAGTACCCAGTGCTGGAGAGGACTCTGGAGGGAGGATGGACCCGTGAGTACCCAGTGCTGGAGAGGACTCTGCAAGGAGGAAGGATTCATGAGTAACTGCTGCTGGAGAGAACAATTTCATTTCAGGAAAATTTTCTCATAGATGCTCATTCCCATAAGCTAATATCTCTAATATATACACACATTCATGATTGTAAATACTGTTAGAATACATAATACCTGTAGTACCTATGTAATACTTGTATGTTTGTGTATATATTTGAGTACAAAATATACATAAGGACATAATGTATGCAGAAGTTTTTGTAATCATGAAAACAGGAAATAATCCAATGCCAAATAAAAGGGGAAGGTTAAGTAAATGTTGGTCTCTTTGTCCACTCTCTGAAACACTAGAATGAGGAAAATGCAGGGATCTTGGACCTTGGACAATGGCTGGGAATTTTGACTCCTTGTAAAACTATTTCCAGGGTCCAGCCTGCACATGCTGCCATGAAGGTTTGGATCTATACATAAATATTATTGTATAAAATGGTTCGAGTTGCCATGTGGAAAAAGAGACACAAATATTCCGGATTCAGTCTCTGTTACTCTTACATTTCTGTGTTTGTGTTAACTTACCTCTAACCTGGGCAGTTGAATGCAGGTGGCAGGCAGTGCCATCCTCCCCCTTCTTTTGGATTCCCTACCCCAGAGCCCAGACGACTGTTGGACATGGGACAGACTGTTTGACTGATTATTTTGTTCATCTGTTATTTATGGTAAGTCTTATTTTGGGGAGCACTTTTTGTTATCTTGGAAGGCTTGAAACCCTCCTTAGGTGTGAACTTCTGAGAGGATGCGGGCGTCTCCTCCTGTCTGGGGGGCAGTATGTCTTGCCTTGGGATTCACCCTTTGGCATTCATTCTTCAGTGCTCTAAGCCCAGCCCCTTGCTTCCCAAAAGCTGATTCCACAAGTGCCTGCTGCTGAACAATGAGCACAGAGACCTGGGCGACAAGTGGCCGGCAGCCTGGGCCCCAGGCAGGGCTCCTAACCAATCCCTGCATGTTGTCTTTTGTATTAATGAATTATTTTATTTTCTGAATTCTGGTGCTTGGACATTTGGGGTCTTGCTGACCCTGGAGGGACTGCCCTTGCCAGAATGAGCTGGTTCTTGGAATCCAGGGCCGTGCTTTCCAAATTAAACCTACCACCTGGAGTCCGTGCTCCAGCCACCTTCTCTGTGGCCCTAACACTCCAGGCCACCATGCACCTGCCCAAATCACCCCAGGCCAGGAACCAGACAAGAAGGGGCAGCCCCCCGGCCCTGAGCCTGCAAAGATAGTTCAGATTAGCTGATCTGAGCCTGCTCTGGCCCGCGCTCCCTTCTCTCCCTTGGCCACCTGGTTGGCTGTGCGTCTCTGTGTGGCCAGGCGTGACTCCTCTGTCCAGGGATCTGCGAGGATAAACTTCTTTCTTCATGACGTCTTTTCTGTGTCTGTGAGTCCCATCATCCCTAACTTAAAAAATTCCAGGTACCATGAAAATGCCTTTGGCTTACTTGAGGCATAGTTCTCTCTATGCCTCAAGCCCAAGGTAAGACCTTCTTCCTTCTGGTACTTCCCAGGCTCTTTCTCGCATTTCTTTTAGAAGTTGCCAATTCCCGTCCCCTCTCTGGCCTCTCCTGGCATTCCCAGTCCTATGGGTGCCTGGCACCCTGGGCAGCCACTCCAGTGCTGGCCCTGAGTCATGACCAGCTCCTCCTGCAGTGCGGGGCCTCCCTGCACCACCGTGGCTGTCCTGGACTGCAGGTCCCCATCACGGTGCTCCCAGCCCATGGGTGATGCTCCCAGCTCGACCTGGATGCTTGGTGTGGCTCAAGGCCAGCATTTACAAATGGCTGTAAGAAGAGGCACCACTCAGGTGCTCAGATTGTTAGCACCTGAGGACTGTGGGCCCGGCTGACCTGCAGTGCATACAGCAGCCCCTAGGTGGCAGCACAGCACCGGTCGCCCGGAGGGTACAAGTGGCGGCTCTCCTGGGTCCAGGGTCCTCAGAGCAGGAGGGTCCCCGAGTGTCCCCAGGCCCTGCAGCCTGGGCAGCCGTGCGGGCGCTGTCTCCAGAGGGGAGGGGACCCAACGCCTCAGGAGTGGACCGAAGCTGGAAAAACAAACAAAAGAAACACCGAGCTTTTCCTGAGAAGGATTCCCAGCCAAGGAAGGGGGTGCTGCGATGGGACTCAGGGATGCCTGGTGGGCGAGAGAAAGGTTCTCCTGGGTGGCCTTCAACGAGCCCTTGGAAGAGTCCACCCAGGAGCACCAGCAACTGAAGATGGAGAAGAAGAAGCTGCCGCAGGCCGGAGGTCAGAGCATCTCCATGGGGAAGCCAAGTCAGGGAGAGGCCACTGGCTTGGGAGAGGCAGGGAGAGGCCGGGGCGTCCGCTGTGGTCACTGGACGGCTGGTCCATGGCAGGGGAATCTCCGGAGACGCACCGGCCGCCACGGCTCGTAGAACTTAGAGCAGAGAAAGAGCGAGGACTCGCTGAAGACTCGGGTTCCCCGCACCCCGCGCCCTGCCTCATCGGAGGCGCGCCTCTGCCTTTGCAGGGGGACTGTGAGGTTGCAGCGATGTGTTCCCAAATAGCTCATGGGTTCTACTCAGTGATCCGTTTTAAGAAAACTGTTAGAAATCTCAGCCTAGCACTGAAATGTGAGTGCCGGTTAGCATTACTTTTAAGGATCTTACAAAAACAGGGACTGATTTTTACAGAGAAGTGAGAGAAAACGTATTATTGCTATCGTGTGCCAACTCAATAAGGCACTGTGGCATTTGTTTTGTTAGTAATACGACTCAGAGAAAAATACTTATTATTATTATTATTATTTGACATAGTTAGCAATTGGGCAGGGGCCCCGCTTCCTCCTCCGTTCAGCTGTTGTGGCCTGGAACCCATTGTACTTGGCTCTGCATCTGACCCCTAAAGTGAAGTCTATAAAAGATTCTTCAATTGAGTTCAAATTGAGTACGGAAATCAATTACTTTTCAAATACCCACTGCAACAATTAATCCAAAGCCGCACTGCTGAGCTCTGCTCACTGGTCCCAGCTCTGTGTGCAGCTAGCAAGCAGGGAAATCCTGATGCTGTGGAATTAAACAGGAGCTGGAGTGAGTTTGGGAAGGACAGGAATTTTCCACACCAGCATGGTTGTTACCGGTAAGGTGAAGTGGCAAAGCCGTGAGGCACAGAAAACGTGTTTTATGTGTCAGCTCTTCTGTTAATGAGGCCTGTC
The DNA here is from genome assembly GCF_001698545.2 of Rhinopithecus bieti. Lineage (NCBI taxonomy): Eukaryota > Metazoa > Chordata > Mammalia > Primates > Cercopithecidae > Rhinopithecus > Rhinopithecus bieti. The sequence continues at coordinate 169,859 of NW_016824661.1, read as the reverse complement.
TCAGTTTCCCCATTATATTCTGTTCAAGCTTCTACCCCAAATGGGGTGTGTCTCTAGTCTGAGACTTACTTATAACTACATTGTTTCTTACTCAAATTACACCCTTCATCCCCGAACTCAAGAGATGCACAAAAGAGATGAGGAAAATAACTGCTTAGTTCTAGGCAGCTCCCCTGAACTGTGCAAAACAGTTCTGACACAAAAACCACGTTTTCTGTGCCCCATGGCCTTGCCGATTCACCACACTGGGTAATGACTATGCTCCTGTGGAAAATTCCTGTCCTTCCCAAACTCAGTCCAGCTCCCATTTAATTCCATACCCTTAGAAGGATTTCCCTGCTTCCCAGCTGTGCCCAGAGCTGGGACCAGTGAGCAGAGCTCAGCAGTGAGGCTTTGGATTAATTGTTGCAGTGGGTATTTGAAAAATAATTGAGCTTTTTATTGATGAAAAGATTGTTTTAGGCTGGTCGTGGTGGTTCATGCCTGTAATCCCAGCACTTTGGGAGGCCGAGGTGGGCGGATCACGAGGTCAGGAGATCCAGACCATCCTGGCCAACAGGGTGAAACCCTGTCTCTACTAAAAATACAAAAGTTAGCTGGGCATGGTGGTGCATGCTTGTAGTCCCAGCTACTTGGGAGGCTGAGGCAGGAGAATCGCTTGAACCGAGGAGGCAGAGGTTTCAGTGAGCCAAGGTTGTGCCACTGCACTCCAGCCTGGGTGACAGAGTGAGACTCTATCTCCAAAAAAAAAAAAAAAGAGAAAGAAAGAAATAAAGAAAGAAAGAAAGAGAAGAAATATTGTTTTATATTATAAATGCTTTCATTCTTTTGTTGCCCTAAGATGTTTAAGCACATTTTGTCCATAAAGATTGTACATACAAATTAGAAAGCAGGGCAGAAGCAATGACATAAAACTTAGAAACGTAAAAAGTCATGACACAGTGCTTGTGACGACCTGTTCAAGGAATCAAGGAACTCAGTGGATATACTGACTGTGTCTACAACACTACAATTTGCATAATCATAGCACATTGATTTAGATGTGTTTGATAAACACTAAGGCTTGCCTAAGTGTCTTGCCTCACCAACATGACTGGAGTGATGTAAAAAAAAATAATTGGTAGCTGGGCGCAGTGGCTCACACCTGTAATCCCAGCACTTTGGGAGGCCGAGGCAGGCAGATTGCCTGAGGTCAGGAGTTCAAGACCAGCCTGGCCAATGTGGTGAAACCCCATCTCTACTAAAAATACAAAAATTAGCCGGGCATGGTGGGCATACCTGTGGTCCCAGCTACTCAGTAGGCTGAGGCAGAAGAATTGCTTTAACCCAAGAAGCGGAAGTTGCAGTGAGCTGAGATAGTGCCACTGCACTCCAGCCTGAGTGACAGAGTGAGACTCCACCTCAAAAAAAGAGAAAAAAATTGGTTATCTTTACCCTTAAGAAACTTTTACCAGGGATTACTGCTTGTGGTTAATAGATTTCATTTACATAAAATTTTAGATATCGAAAATGCAATTCACCTGCCATGTCACGTGGAAGGAAAACATTATCTTTATTATCCTGGCAGGAAGTAGGCCCGCCCTCTGCTTGGCAGGGAGACAATTTCTGTACGCTGTAAGGTGGTTTGCTACGCAGATAGCCTTGAAAAGATGGTCTGGAACAAAAAGAAGTCAGTGCCTCTCCTGGCAAGATGTGCAGAAGCATAAGAGACAGATGGAGAATGGTCTGGTCTCCCTGTATATACGTGTAATGCCTCAGAGTCATGGGCATGAAGAACTCATTGGCTAGGACTTTTGAATGTGTGTGTAAATGAATCCAAGGCTGGAGATGACAGAGATTCGTGATGGCGGCCTGACAGGCAAGCACACGAGCTCTGTGTCTCCGGCCCTTCTCATGTTCAAGTTGCAGGCTGAGAATATAATACAGAAATCCATCTGTGTGTCAGCTGTTCGGACATCTGGCTGCATCTATCCTTGGGGCATTTACAAGTTTGGTGTGCAACACTTGGAGAGTGCCCGTGCACGCATGCCCGTAGTATTTTTGGCCCCAACTGGTGGCATCACCTCACAGTCCCCTGGCTACCGTCCCTGGGCAACACCAGCTCTGGAGGGATTATGCCACATCCTGGCCATCCAACATCTAGGACCTGAGTCATTTGACTGAGTTGACTTTCCCCAACAGTAGGAAATCCTACGTTAGACCGTCAGGAGGAAGGAGCAGAGTTGGGCTGAGTGCTCTGGAAAGAGTCAGCTTCAGGTGTGTGCTGTCACCACTGAGTTCTTTTGTCTTTGCTGAAGTAGACAAAGTGCCTCTCCAAGATGTTTATGCTACACTTCACAATAGTGGTGACGTCCCCAAATGAAGGTCCTGAAACCTGTCGGATTTTCATTGCTGTTACATTAGCAGCTTGCCATAATACAGAGAAAAACTTTGTCTTGCAAGATCCAGTGTGGCCTCACATGACTAGACCGCTTTGCATATAATGTGGCACATGCCAGCAGACGGCACAATGTTCTCAATGACAAAGGCAACTTCTTCTTTATGCTTTTATGCCTTGGGGTGGCACCAATTGCTTGAAACACTTCCCTAGGAGGTGACTTAGACCTCTTTAAATCTTTTAATTTGAAGATGACTCTCAAAGAGAGGCATTGAGAGATTCTCCTTTATTGTGTTCTGAAATTCCATCCTGAAACTTCTTTTTGCAGGAAGTTACGTGCTCAGATATAAGGGATTTGGCCGTTGATCTGTGCATTTGTGTATATTCTTCTGAAAGCAATGACTTCACTGACTATCACTAGCACATATGTGAATAAGCAGTTGCAGCTTGAACAAAGTAGGAACAAGAAACCAGTTAGAGGGTTCTGTTTGGACTTTCAGGAACAACAACATCACAGACAACTCGTAACATGGGTTAAAATGGAAATAGCATGCTTTATGCTTACAAAGAAAGCCAGTAAAGCCTTCTGCTACTCTTAAGCAGTTTTAACAAATGCTTCCTTTAGTGTTGCAGAAAATAGCCCAGAATCATGATTTAAACAACACTGGAAGACAGTGTGTCAGTGACTTGCATGTTAGAAGATGACACTGCAGACACATGTGTTCAAGAATAGTGTATTTGTACCAGATGCTGCTTTTTTCATTCCCTCCTGTACTCATCTTGTCTTAAACCCTGTCCAGGAGGCAGGCACTTGGATGAAGCGATGATGTTGACAAAAAGGGCACTCCTCTGGGGCTGAAGCTCAGTGCAGGGATTCTCAAAGCTGTGGAGGACCTCGATGCAGGATAGTGAGTAAAAGCCAGAGGAGGCGGAGGCTGCTGAAGGAGTAGGTGGAGCATGGCTAACCGAGGCCCCGGACCAAGAAGGATGACGTCCAAACTAAGATTTGAAGAAAGTGGTACTTATGCTGGAAAAGAGGACAAGAAAGCGAGTCACCAGGGAGAAGATCTCATATAGATGTACTATGTCTTCTCCGTGTTTCTAAAATACTGACAAATAATTAAAAGAGAGAAGCTGCACTGATGACGTCCTTGATCTCTGTTTCAGGAAATGGACTGTTTTTCTGGCAGGGAAAGTGAAAGATAACAGAGTGAAAAGAAGATTAATGTTGTACCTACTGAACTAGAGGGTTATAGAAAAACGTGATGGGCGTCATCTCACTGAGTTCTCATGACGCATCTCAATGACAATCACTGTGGTCACGGCTGTTCTGAAGCGCAGAGCCAAATCACTTCCCCAGGACAGTGTCTGGCTCTGTGTTGGCATCCTGTCTGGATTCAAACACACACACACATACCTCATGCCAACATCTGGAGAGGTTCCCACTCTTTGGGTGTTCCTGTCTGAAGGTTTTCAAAACAAAATCTGAACTTATTTGGAAATAGAATGCATTTTAGTCCCACGGTACTGGTAAACATAAATTAAGAAACCCTAAGACCTCCCTGGCTTCTAAAGAATCAGAGTTTCTTTTTTATTCACAAGGATGCAGGTGGACAGGCCTCATCCTTTCTGCAGTGACTCATGGACAGGAGCTGTCTTGAGGGTCCACCATCATCAGAGGGAAAGAACCTTCAAGGTCATTACAGAAAGGGACAATGTCCAAAGAACCTTGTGGGAGATTTTCATTAGTCCCACCATTGGTGAAGAGCATTGACCACCCACTGACTGGGGCTCGGCTGCAGGGAGCTGCCCACAGCTATGGGCTGGTTTGGGGACATGCCCTCTATTGCACAAGGACATTGCTGAACCAGGCTTACCATGCATGGCCTTTACATACAGATCACAAAAATAGAGGACTATTTTGACAATATCAACATATAAAATAAATAAGATGACGTGAGACTATTACATATATTCATAAAAATTTGAAGATCTGTTCTCTGAATTTCCTACTTAAAGAAAAATGTCTACAAGGTAGTTAATTGCTTTTAGCCAGGGTTCTATTTTGACTGCCAACCAACCCCCTGCCTGAAATATGCGTTGTTAGAAAATTCAGGCACCTGTTAAGGAAAATAAGGAAGTCATATGTCTTTTCCTTGGATACAGCATGAAAGCCACACATTTTTCTATTACATTTTACTGAAAATATAAAAGTGAGAGGTACAATTTTCCAATAATTTTAGGAGTGCCTCTTTACGTGGAGAAATTGGTGAGGCTGGCACTCGCTGTGGCACAGTGTTCTTCTTGGGCAGAGCATGAGGGAGCCAGAGGGTGTCCTGGCTTTGGCTTGGTGGGGCATGGCTGTGTCTGGACTGTTAGGAAGGCACTGGGGCAGAAGCAAAGGCACGTGCTCTGCACTGGCAGGGGTGCTTTCCAATTTGAAGGAAGCCACTGAAAACCTAGGGGTAGGTTGGAAATAAAAAAAAAAAATTAAGAAGAACAACCAAGGGCCGAGGGACGGGAAAAATCCATTTGGCTGCAGTGGAATTCAGAGCTGGAGTCAGGGTTGGTCTTTGCCCAAGGAGGTCCTCAGGTTGTAGTGACAGGGCCTTCTGGGAGGGCTTCATCTTCTCCCCTGAGTCCCACAAAACCCTGGAAGGTGTTCCTGGGGCAGTCCATGTTCATCCGAGGACACAAAAGCTTCCTGGAGCACTTCCCAGCCCCAGAGCTGCTGATGGAGGTCATGGGGTTCTATGAGCATGCAAGCCTTTCCTGGTCATCAACCCTAACGCCCCGCCTGGAGGAAGAGCTGAGCCATGTGGAGAGAATGTCCACAGTGCACACTCCTCTTTTTCCTCGCTCTTGTTTCCAGTAGCTGACCCCTTCCTGCAAGGACAAAGTCGAAACGACAACAAAACACTATTGTTTCTCAGAAATGACTTTCTAGTTGGCATAAGTTCCTCCAGGTTCATTGACCTTATTGCAAATGACAGAATGTTCTTTGTTTTCAAGGCAGAGTCGTATAACATTGTGTATATGTACCACATTTTCTTTACTCATTTTCTCATGATGCACACTTAGGTTGATCCGTATCTTGCCGAGTGACCAAGAACTTGGCTGGTGTTGCAATGAGCATGGGAGTTTAGGTATTCCTTTGACTGATTGATTTCAATTCCTTTGAATATATACCCAGACGTGGGCTTGCCGGATAATATGGTAGTTCTATTTTTTTATTTTCTGAGCTCAAGCACAGAAAGACAAATACAGTACCACATAATCACACTTACATGTGGAATGTAAAACAGTTGAACTCCTAGTAGAGTGAAGATCCTGTGGGGATGGGGGAAAGGAGAAAGACTGGGAGATGTAGGTCACAGGGTACAAAGTTTTAGCTAGACAAGAGAAGTAAGTTTTAAGATCTGTTGCACAGAAAGTTGACTATAGTCAACAATAACGTCTTGTTATTTCGAATAAATGAGAGAGTAAATTTCAAAGGTCTCACCACAAAAAAAAAATAAGTCAGCAAGGTGAGGAATATGTCACTTCACTTGATTTAATCATTTACATTATTTACACATATCAGAATATCACATTGTCCCCCATGAATGCATGCAATTATTTATTTGTCAATCAAAAATAGTATTAAAAAAAATTACTTTCTTGGGATGCTGAGGCGGGAGGATCATTTGAGCCCAGGAGTTCAAGGTAACAGTGAGCTATAATCAGCCACTGCACTCCAGCCTGGACAACAGGACAAGACTCTGTCTCAAAAAAAAATGACTTTCAAAATTGCACAGTGACATGAACGATATAATGTTGAAACCAACAGGGTATGCATTAGAGTTTTGTCAACACTGTCCTGCTTCTTCTGAAGTGGACCAGTGTCATAAAAATGACCAAAGACCCCTTGTATACATCCCGGCTTCATCTTCCCCATAAACCATCCTTGGGGGAGTGAGCTAAACTTTTGTTTTGTCTTAAAATATGTATAGTTTTCCATTGCTGTGCCAAGCAGAATTCAGATGATTTCTCATCCATGATCTTATTTAATTCTTAGAATAAATCCATGGCTCTTACATTACCAATTTAAAAGTGCAGGCATCTAGATGTGAAAAGATTTCACCTTGGGGTGAAAAGACTAATTCATTGAAGAGGAAGCCATCAAAACCAAGATGCTGCAAAACTTCTCCATGAAACTTTTAATTCCATTTGCTTTTCTAAATTGAGATTTGTTCATTTTAAGAAACTGAAATGAAGTCGTTTATAAATACATTATTTATAGAAACTTTGAATTAATAAATATGACAGTAATAGCCTAAATTTGTACAGCAATTTATGATTTTAGAAACAACTACACAAATATTAACTCCGTCGATATTATGAAAAGTCTTTGTGACTCATTTACAAGTAAGCATTTTAAAATGGTATGTATTTAAGTAGAACATGCTGTTGAGGTCTAAAGATCCACAGTGAAATGGTTGCTACAGTTAAGCAAATTAACCTATATGTCACCTTTCAGCATTATCCCTGTTTTTGTGGTACGAGCACCTGAAATCATACTCTTATTGAGTTTCCAATACACAGCACATTATTTACCATAGTCCTCAGGCTGTGCATTAGATCTCAGATTTATTCATCCTCCACAAGCGAAAGCAGTGTACCTTTTTTTTTTTTTTTTTTTTGACAGAATCTCACTCTGCCACCGAGGCTAGAGTGTAGTGGTGCGATCTCGGCTCACTGCAGCCTCCGCCTCCCGGGTTCAAGCAATTCTCTGCCTCAGCCTCCCGAGTAGCTGGGATTACAGGTGCCGGCCACCATGTCCGGCTAATTTTTGTATTTTTAGTAGAGATGGGGTTTCATCATCTTGGCCAGGCTGGTCTTGAACTCCTGACCTCGTGATCCACCCACCTCAGCCTCCCAAAATGCTGGGATTACAGGTGTGAGCCTAAAAGTGCTGTACCTTCTGACCTACATCTCTCTGTTTCCTCCTCCTCCCTGCCCCTGGTTATCACTGTTCTATTCTCTGTTTAACGTATTCAACTTTTTTTTTTTAAGAGTCGCATATAAGTGAGGTTATGTGGCACTTTTCTTTCTATATCTGGGTTATTTCACTTAGCATAATGTCATCCAAGTTAATCTATGTTGTCACAAATGGCAGGATCTGCTTCTTTAGTAAGGCTGCATAGTATTCCATTGTGTTCATTCATACACCACCATTTCTCTATCCCTTCATCTGTTGACAGATGCTTAGGTTGTTTCTATATCTTGGCTATTGTGAATAATGGGGGAAGGAATATGAGAATGCAGACAGCTCTCCAAGATGTTGGTTTAATTTCCTTTGTGTATATACCCAGCAGATAAATCATTGTGGCATATGGTAGTTCTGTTTTCAGTTTTTTGAAGAATCTCCATACTGTTTTCCATAATGGCTGCACCAATCCCTATGGAAATTCCCATAGTGTTTTTCACAGAAATACAAAAATACTTAAAACTTATATGGAACCAAAATTCCCAAATAGCCAAGGCAATTTTGAGGGAAAAAAATGTTGGATGCATTACACATGCTGATTTCAAATTATATTACAAAGCTATAGTAATCAAAACAGTGTGGTACTAAGAGTATGGTAATGTTTTAAACACATAGACCAATGAAACAGAATAGAAAGCCCAGAAATAAACCATATGGCCAGCCAATTTTTGACAATGCCACCAAGAAGACAAATGGGAAAATAATAGTCTCTTCAAAAAATGATGCTGGGAAAACAATGTCCACTTACAAAAATAAATAAATAAATAAATAAATTGGGCCTTTATTCTACATTACAGACAAAATCAACTCTAAACGGATTAAAGACCTTACTTTTAAGGCCTGAAACTCTAAAAATCCTAAAAGAAAGCATAGGAGAGAAGCTCCTTGACATTGGCAGTCATCAATAATGATTTTTAAAAATTACACCAAAAGCTCAGGCAACAAACATAAAAATAAAGTGGAACTATATCAAGCTGAAAAGCTGCTGCACTACAAAAGAAACAATCAATAATCAAAAGACAGCTTACAAACTGGAGAAAATATTTGCAAATCATATATCTGAAGAAGGATTGATATCCAAAATATATAAGCAACTCACACAACTCAATAGCAAAAAGAATAATAACTGGATTAAAAACAGTCTCCAAAGAAGACATGCAAATGCCCAACAGGTATATGGAAAGATGCTCAAAATCACTAATAAAGAAATACAAATACAAATCAAACCCACAGCAAAATACCACTTCACACCTGTTAGGATGGTGGTTGTCAAAAAGACAACGGATAGCAAGTGTTGGCAAAGCTGTGCAAGGCTTGTATACTATTGATGGGAACATAGATTGGTACAAGTCAGCATTTTGAATTACATAATTACAAATCGGAGGACTTGAGCAATTCTAGTTAGACGTAATAGTATCCTCTGAATGTTTCTCCTTTGTATATCAATAAGAAAATAATATTTAAGTAATTTATTCAAGCATAACATGAGGATCAACATGCAATGTTCCTGTTTCACAGAATGAGCATATCCTGGTGACTTCTACCTGGGTCAGAAAAATCAGCAGTAGCATCCTGGAAACTTCCTTACATCAATCTGCATTACCCATTTGGTCTCTTTTTGGATTTCTTATAAATTAGATGATACAACATGTCCTCTTGTGTCTAGCATCTCTTATTCAAACTTTTATGAGTGAAATTCCTTTTGGTTGTTGTAAGAATCGCTAACCAAAGTCTTTGTACGAATTTCTACTCTATCAGTACAGATAAGCAGTGCAGGTGTTACACAACCACAGCATCACACAGTATTGCCTAGTTCATCATATACGTTATATAATGGTTCACATAGATCACATATAGTAGTATTAAGTATAATATACCATATACAGAGAATGCATGTAATATAGATTGGTTTATATGTGTGACTATGTGTGTATGTGTGTATATACACGCACACATGCACACATATATATATACAGTACATATATATATACACAGTACATATATGTGTATGTATATATATAAACATACTTTTGTTGTGGAAGATTTCAAACATGTATGACAATAGGCAGACTGGTATACTAAACTTCAATATACCATTGTCCTGTGACAACAACTTGGACACTGTGGCCAATCCTGTCCTGTGCAACCTTCATTCCACTTGCCCATTCTTTTACTAATTTGAAGCAAATATTCCAGAGTGTGTCTGTGAAGATGGATTTAAAAATTACTACATAATTATGTTAAAATAAATAATTCCTTAATACCAGTGAATAGCCAGTGCTCATATTTCCAATATTTTCATTAATGTGCTTGCTTGTTTTTTAGAGTTTATCTGTATCAGAATCCAACTTAGTTCCAACATTTTGATTAATTGGTATGTCTTTTAATACCCCTACAAATTCTTTTTGAACTCTTTTTTCTTAGCTAGTTTGTCATTGGAGAAATGTGTTATTTGTCCTGCAGAATTTGTATAGCTTCCAGTTTGCTAATTGCATTTCTATGGTGCAATTTCAATGGTCCTCTGCCCTCTGCATTTCCTGAAATTTGTTAGGTGACACACATACGTATATGTACATAGATATATGAATATACAGATATGTGAAATTTCTCAAGATCAAAATTTAGTCTGAGTCACTAACATTAAGAAAACCTGGACCAATAGAGACAGTGACACCATGAAGAGAGAGAGTTCTCACACTGTATGCCTGATAACAAAAAAGACTACAAAAACCACACACTTGCGCAAAGGTCATCTCAACCTTACAAAAAAATACTTCTGCAAGAACATCTGCCAAGCAACTGCCTGTCCAACCTTGCACTGGAACCACATTTGTTATTGATCTTTGTAGCCAAGGATAATTATTCCAAAACAATTATGTAATCTTTTCTCTTTAAAAACCCCTATCTTACTTTATCTCCCTGAATAGGCACATAGTCTGCTATGGTGTACATATTCTCATTGTAATGCTTTATTCCCAAATAAACACATTTTTCTTCTAGACAGCTTTTGTCTGTTATCTCAGTTGACATATACACATGCATATATACACACATACATACATATCATACTCATACACACACATGCATACACACAAGTATGCATCCATGTATTATGACATATACATATTTTTTCTGTCCTTTTGCTAGACTACTTTGCAGGAGATGTTATGCCTCCTATGCAATTAGTGTTCCAGCCTCCAATGCCTTTCAACTTATCTCCCTTCTTTCCTGGGGCTGCCAGAGTACTCACTTATCTGAACCCTCCTCCCCTTAAACTTGCTCTCAGGAGAGAACCTGTCCAGGTGTGGTGACTGGTGTGATGGGTAATTTTATGTGTGAACTTGGCTCAGCTGTGGTGCTCAGCTGATTGGTCCAACCTCATTCTAAACATGACTGGGGAGGTACTAATGTTTTGCAGAAGTGAATAACATTAAAATTATAACACATTAAAGCAGTTTACCCATCATAATGTGGGTGAGACTCATTTAATTCATCAAAGGTCTTACAAGACAGAGGTTTCCCAAATAAGAAGGAATTTGGCCTCAATATTCCAACAGAGGAACCCTGCCTGAGTTTCCAGCCTGCTGCCCTGAGGATTTTGGACTCAAGAAGTCCACGTCGAATCGTACCTGCATCCCCATGCTGTTGGACTGCCCATGGGATTTCAGACTTGATGAAATTGCATGAGATTATTCTTTAAAATAATTCCTCTCTTTCTTTCTCTCTCTCTTTCTACATATACACACACTCTCTCTCTCACACACACACACACACATATATATCCCTCTATATATCCTCTATATATCCTCTCTCTATAGATAGATAGATAGATAGATAGATAGATAGATAGATAGATAGATAGATATGATCTTTCCCCCACATGCAAGTGGCCTGTGTCAAGGTCCTGGATGCCTCCTTGTGAGGATCCTCTCTCTCTCTCTCTCTCTCTCTCTCTCTCTCTCTCTCTGTCTCTCTCTCTCTCTCTCTCTCTGTATATATATATATCTCCTTATATATCCTTATACATATCTCCATATATATATATATCTCCATGTATATGGATATATATAAGGATATATAAGGAGATATATATATAGAGAGAGAGAGAGAGAGAGATTGGACCCGATGTTTCCCAGATGCTCTTGCTTGCACTCATACCTCTCCCTCCTCAGTGTTGCACCCATTCCTGCTCACAGGAAAAAATGACTTTTTGTATGAAGATCTTTCCCCCACAGGCAAGCGGTGTGTGCCAAGGTCCTGGATGCCTCCTTGTGAGGAGCCTGCCTCGCATGAATGCAAATCAATGATTTTATCCTCAGATCTGCACAAGACATGTTTGATGGAGTTCTACGTTTCTTTAGGTCCTGAAGAGACACACACATTCCATTATGAGAAAAAAAAAAAAATATATATATATATATATATATATATATAGAGAGAGAGAGAGAGAGAGAGAGAGAGAGAGCAACAGAGAGAGACACAGAGAGAGAGAGAGAGGGAGAGTATATACTCCCTCATTTATGTATATATCCTATTGGTTCTCTCTGGAGAATTCTACCTAACATAGCTAATGCAACTAATTGACTCGTTGTATGTCTGTTTCTCAAAGGGAGACACAAAGCCTTGAGCTAAAGTAATAAATCTCTAACTAACTATGGGACTGGAGCATCGGTGGGAAGTCAGAAGCACACATCTCTTGGACCCTGCTGTTCTGAAGTCATCCCACCCACGAGTGGCCTCCTCTGCTTTCCATAGATCTCTCTGAATGCTGCCTCCTAATGACAGCTGGAGCTGTGCATCAGAGACGGCTGGGCTTGGAGTTGGGCATCGCTTGCTCCTGGCTTGAAGGCTGAGTGAGATCAGAGCATATTTCCATTGCTAGGGCTAAAATAAAAACTCCCCTCTTCAGACAGGGATTACAGCCTGGTCAGAGAGCGACTCACCCTCTGCTCTCTGCTTGCTTTTACTGCTGGGCTGGCCCTTGATTGGACCCGATGTTTCCCAGATGCTCTTGCTTGCACTCATACCTCTCCCTCCTCAGTGTTGCACTCATCCCTGCTCACAGGAAAAAATGACTTTTTGTATGAAGATCTTTCCCCCACAGGCAAGCGGCGTGTGCCAAGGTCCCAGATGCCTCCTTGTGTAGAGCCTGCCTCGCATGAATGCAAATCAATGATTTTATCCTCAGATCTGCACAAGACATGTTTGATGGAGTTCTACATTTCTTTCGGCCCTGAAGAGACACACACATTCCATTAGGAGAATGTTGTGAGCTATTGAGTACTGGGTGGGCAGGAGACAGGACATTTGGGACTTGGAGGGGTAGTGGTTTTCCAAATAACTAACTGCTGAACTGATGAAGTAGGAAGAGCTAGAGCCCCCCACAGCTGATAACAGCCCACCCAAGCCAGGCTCAGGAGAGCAGCCTTTAGAGTAACAAGGCTTCTGCCTTAGGAAAGGCACTATCTTCCTTGCTTACAAAGCAAATGAAGCTCTCTGTGCAGTTTTAAATATAATATACAAGCCATATCTTCTAATAGTTTTATTTCAGTGTTTTATTTTGAGGATCTTTGAAGCACCAACCTTATTCACAGCATGGTGTGCTCTGCAGCAGGCAGTGCTGTCTCCTCTCTTCAGTTTGTCCCTATGCCCGTCTGTGATCCATCACAGCCCAGCACGGTATGTCCAGGGCAGTGATTCTAAGTTTGGATTCCACCATTGGTTCACTCAAGAAAGTTACTTAGGATCCCCGCACTTCCGTTACTTCATGCGTCACATAAGAATAATAATGGCACCAGGTATTATGGGTTATTTGAATAATTACAAAAAGATAATGTACTTGAAGCAGTTGAAGTACCCATGAATGATAGCTATCATCATGGTCCTATTTTTCATTATTATCCAGTTATTTCATTATTATCCTGGAGCACTGGTTCTCAACCGGGGGCAGTCTTGCCCTCCCAGGGATATCTGGCAATGTCTAAAGACACTTTTGCTTGTCACAGTGGGTGAGGGTGTTATTGGCATCCAGTAGGTACAAGTCAAGGGTTCTGCTAAACAACCTACAGCACACGGAACAGTCCCACAACCAAGAATTATTCCATTCAGAATGTCTGTAGTGCCAAGGTTGAGAAACCCTGCTCTACGGAGAGTAATGGGAGGGACAAGGAAAACTGTGTGAGAAACCAACAGTCTCAGAGGGTGTGGGCTTTGGAACATTCTTTCATCCCTACTGTAAATGAGGACACATAGTCTCTTTATGGTCTCTGAGACTCTGGAATTCTGAGTTTCTTACTTACCTATTAATGAATCTGGAAAAGTGCAGCTGTTAACACCGTGCCTGACTTCCCTCATTGTCCAATAGAGACATGAGTATTAGGGAAGAGAAAGGGATGCAAAACACTTTCTGTAGAGGCCTCAAACGTCTATACCATGGTAAAAACATGACTCTTCCCAGAAACTTTTTTGTGACATATTACAATAGGAAAGATCATAACCACGAAATCTTCCCAATGTGTGCCTCTGAGCCATGAGCAGTACCGAGCATGTTTGAAACTTACATTTTCCAGGCACTACTCTATGTTGGACAAAGCATATGCATAGGAGCATGAGCAAAGCATTAAGATTTTCCACTAAAATAAAAGCTTGTCAAGTTCATAGATACATCACCAGTATCATTTCCATAATTATAGTTGATTTCACCACTCAAGGTTAATGATTGGAAAGATATTTGAAATGACAGAATTGGCCACTGGTCCTCTGGGCTATTGCCATAGGCAGAGCCTGTTGCTAAACTGTGTCTGCGTCCCCAGTGGCTTAGTCTTATGCAGCAAGATCCATAAAATTACACTGGAAAGAATTATTCTTGGTAATACCATAGCTAATAGCAGGTTGCCTCAGAAGTGAAGGCTCACACCAATACATCATGGCTACACATTGGCACCCACGTGGTTCTCATATAAAGCAATCTTGTAGAGCAGAGGAGTAGAAGGGAAACGTGGAACACAACAGAAACCCTGGTCCCTGGGCAGCTTTCTAGGGGAATGTTACATCATCTTAAAGCCCAACCCCATCAACCTGTAAAATTGACACATAGACACCAACTGCTGTGACATGACAGAGGGAGGAGAGAAAAGCAGGAGGCCTGCTGAAGGCATGAGGCCGCACAAAGCTATGTTTCCAGCTTGCATCACAGCCCTGCTTTCTCTTCATTTTCACACTTTTCTCCTTGCCAAGATACTGACTGCCACCACGCAGGTGTCATAAGCAAGGTATATCCTTCTCCAGGACATACTGGTGTGGGTCCTCTGCTCTTGGCAACCTGTCCAGGCTTCCAGGGCAGGAATTTATCACTAGAGCCCTCTTATAAGAGTGGCAAAGCTTTTCAGTGCTGAGAGCTTTTCCCCATCAGATAAGGCTGCTGTTGGGAACGTCTAAAAGCAGGATGCTTGGTGGTCTTAAAAAGTCTGAAACTTTGACTCAAGCCAAGACCTCAGGAAAACAAAAGTGCAACAGTTCTTGATAGAAGATGCACTAAAAATTAGTTTCTAAAAGTCATTGGAGCATTCAATATCTTCTTTCCTATTGTAATATATCTCAGAAAGTTTCTCACACTAATTACATTTAATGGTAACAACAGAAATGTTGCTTAGAAAATGTAATTTTATGATTGTGTACACCAGTACACCAGGTACATATCTATAGCATTCGACTCTGCGACTGACACATGATTGGCTGATCAAGATTTCTCACGTTATAGAGGGCAGTGTGCTTTCCTGCAGTGTGACGTTATCTTAAACTTTCTGCCTAATAGCATCATTGGTTTTCACCACTGGGTTTACTCTGCTTTCCACATCACCTGAGGATTATGAGGAAATAACAGACCCCGACCAGTAAGTGCACAGATGTAGCTGTAGTGGCCATACACTTGTCCTCAGTGAGCAACGAATCATTCTTGTAGGCTGGCTTTAAAAACACATATCCTATTAAACAGTTACAAGTTAATCTCAATGGGTTTCTTTGCTCAGATGGTCATGGTCTGCCGTGCCAAACACAAACAACAACCCCATCTTGGTAAGTAGAACACATGTTCTAGCTTCACCTCTAAAGGCAGTCTAATTAACACCTGACACTGTCTACTCATAATTACTGGGAAAGGGTAATCAGTGACAATACTCGTCCCAGGGAACAGGGCTGTGACTTAGGATGTCACAGTCTCATACCATTTATCATGAAGATGGAATTGTTGCAGCCCTGAAACTCTGGATTTTTTTTTTTAAAAAGTACATTAGAATTGAAGAAGAAATTCTTAGCATAAATGTTGCCATTAGCAAGCGATCATTATCAAGATACCCTATTGCTTGAATTCAACTCTAAGCTGCCCCAGAACAAAACGGTGAGCTGAGCCAAGTTGCCACATCACATCAGTGCACACACGGCTCTCGAGCTCCAGAACGCTCCTTTTCCTGCTTTTCTCAAAAAGGGCCTGGAAACTGTTATCAGTACTTCCCACAGTAATGATGCTTACATCATATCTCTGTTGAGGTATGCATTAAATAATGGATGGTTCCAATTATCTGTCTGGTGGAGATGACTCAGGAATCTGTGCCTACAGTTGTGGCTTCTCTTTGGAGCTCTGATTCTCTTTGTTTCTCCCTGCTGCTGTGGATCACCACCCGGATACCTGTAGCCACCAGGGTTCAGGGTGCAGAGCACAGGAGTGAGCCCCAACCCTCTTCCCTTTACGCGTCTTTCCCATCACTATTCCAAAACCATCCTTCTCAATGAAGCGGAGCCATCGTCTAGGGATGGTCCTTGTTGTGCCTCACTTTCATGCTGTGATTTGGAGGTCACTGCCCTGATCACAAGTTAACTCAGCCTGGAGGTCAACGCCTTGAGCTCTTGTCTCCATCTGTCATTCAGCCTCCACTCCTGCCATCCCATCCATGGGCCCTGTGTTAGCCAGGGATCACCAGAGAAGCAGAACAGAACCAATAGTGTATGTGTGTGTCTACCTGTCTACCTATCTATCGATTTAGGGAGAGAGAGAGATTGAGAGAGATCATAAAAAGTGGTACACACAATCAACAGGGGCCAGAAATCTCACAATATGTTTTCTGCAAGCTAAGATCCATGAAGGCGAGTAGCATGATTCCAATCCTAATCCAAAGGACAGAGGTCGAGGAGTGCTGATGGTGTGAGGACCAGCCTGAGAGTCCCAGGACAGGAGAAGACAGATAATCAACTCACACAGTCAGGTAGAGATGCTGAATTCTCCCTTCCTTTGCCTTTTTGCTCTATTCATGCCCTCAGTGGATTGGGTGAGGCCCGTCCACATTTGCTTTACTCAGTTTACAGATTCAAATGCCAATCTTCTCCGGAAACACCCTCATAGACACACCTAGAATAATGTTTGGCCAAATATCTGGGCATCTCGCAACCCAGTAAAGTTGACACATGAAATTAACCACCACAGAACCTCGCTGCTGAACTATTTTTTTTTTTTTTTTTTTTTTTTTTTGAGATGGAGTCTTGCTCAGTCTCCCAGGCTGGAGTGCAGTGGCTGGATCTCAGCTCACTGCAAGCTCCACCTCCCGGGTTAATGCCATTCTCCTGCCTCAGCCTCCTGAGTTGCTGGGACTACAGGCGCCCGCCACCTCGCCCGGCTAGTTTTTTGTATTTTTTAGTAGAGACAGGTTTTCATCGTGTTAGCCAGGATGGTCTCAATCTCCCAACCTTGTGATCCGCCCATCTCGGCCTCCCAAAGTGCTGGGATTACAGGCTTGAGCCACCGCGCCCGGCCTGAACTATGCTTATTCTTCCATCCTGGTGACTTTTCTCTCCGCAATCCCAGTTTCAGAAGTGCTCTGCCCTTGTTTTCTGAGCCCTCTCTGCCTGCCTTGCAAATGCATTTCAGGTGAGCATCTCCTTTGCCAAGTCTGCGGGGTCTCCCTTCCTGCAGGGCAACCCCTGTCCTTTAGCCTCCCTAATATGTTACTGTTGTATGGTACTTTTGCATTTCTACCTTAAGTTATCAGTATTATGTGCAGCCTTCTCTCTCCTCTAAGGCCAGGAGGTCATTGAGGACTTCACCTCTGTGTTTTCTACAGGACTCTGGGTGTGGGTAAGAACCCAGCATCTGGAGGTTGAAGGCATGCATAGGGAAAAAGCCATATTTCTCCAACAACTTTCCCCGAAGGAATTCCCTCTGTCTGTCCAGCTTGAGATTCAGTGTTTTATACTCTCACGGTGAGTGTTGAACCAAGCATCACACACTGTTTTCTGCCCATACCCTGGCAAGGCCTGTATCTGGGTCTCACATTGATCCTTTTCCAAGCTTGTATGGTTATTGGCAGAACTCAGTCTTTGCGGTTACAGAACCGAGGTCCCTGCTTCACTGACAGTGGTTTTCCAGGA
Organism: Rhinopithecus bieti; assembly: GCF_001698545.2. Classification (NCBI taxonomy): domain Eukaryota; kingdom Metazoa; phylum Chordata; class Mammalia; order Primates; family Cercopithecidae; genus Rhinopithecus; species Rhinopithecus bieti. Next base: position 152,037 of record NW_016824661.1, on the reverse strand, counting down.
GCTGCCCTGAGAATCTAAAAGCCCCACAGCTTCTTGGATGAGGTCCTTTCTAGGTCTTCAGAAAGAGTGACTTGCTTCTACTTGCTTCAGCCTGCTAAGACGATGGCTTCTTCTATAATCATGAATTGGCATCCTGTCACCTTGGCCACATTCTCTTGGCTGAAGTCAAGTCACAGATCCACCCAAACTCAAGGGAGGGGATTGCTGTGTGCCTGTTCCCCACCAGAAATGTTCCTCTGTCCACCTGTGGCTTGTACATTGACACCATCACACCATTCACATCTGAGCTCCGCTGGCACCTCCTGACTACCCAGTGGATGACGGTTGCTGAATCACTCCACGTAGCCTCACCCTTTAGAAAGTCTCTGCACAATGTACACTGCCTGTCTATATTTGCATTACTGTGGTGTTTATATGTTTATTTATTTGCTATCTCTCTCCCTGCAAGAATGTGATTCTATACAAGGAGGGACCACCCTCATCAGTCTTGCTCATATATAGTGCCTATAGTGCCTGCCTGGCACGTATAGGTTTCTATTAAATCAGCACCAGCAGGCTGAGAAAATGAATGAAGGTCAGGGTCCTGGGCCTGTTGATGTGGGAGGGTTCCTGCTTTGTCAAGAGCCCATAAACAATCAGTCATGGGACTTGCAGGTCAGAGCTGAGTCCCTGGACTGTTCTTCCTTCTGTGAGAGGGGGATCTATTTTTCAGAGGTAAATAAAAGCAACTCCAGTGTTAATATTTCAGGTGTTGTGGTTATTGATTATGGTGTATTATATTGCCTCCTATAGAACAGCAATCCAAAGCCACTAGGCATAAAAGAGAACAAGAAGGGTGTTTTCATATTTCTTAACATTTCTAACCTGTACATGTGCATGCATGCATGTGTGAGTGTTTTGTGTGTGTGTGTGTGTGTTTGTGTGTGTGTTGCGTGTATGTATGTGTGTGTGTATGTAAGGAAATTCTATTTTTTCCTTAAGTTCTTTTGTCCATGAAAGAAAATGTACCTAGCCACAAAATCCCTTAGTCTTGTCCAAGGGATTGAGCTTGGGGCTATCTGTTCATCCCCATGGAATCTATCACCAGGAGAGAAATGACTGATCAGGTCAGAGTGAAACACAGATGCAGAAACAGAGAACGCAGAGGCTGCTCCCTTTCCAACCACACAGAAATAATCATATTTCTCACATGAAAGCATTAAAGCAACTCTTGCCTCAAGAATTATTTTTGGTTGTATAGAAGAAAACTGCGAACACAAGTCCAGCCATTATTATCAAAGCTTAGTTAATCTTTCCGATGATGGATGCATCAGTTTATCTAATAACTTGGAGGTTTCTTTGAGCTCCTGGCACTGTTTTATCGAAACGAATCATGGATAACACGGTCAATTTATCTCAGTCTCCTGTCTCCAGAAGTTTCAGTACATGACCAGACATTCTGAGAAAGGCAAAGCGTCTTTGTTGCAGAGCTGAAGATGATACTCCTCCATGGGGAATGCTCTCATCATCCCAGCTGGGCAGTAACTGAGATCCTAAATGTGATCATTAATGGGCTTTGACATTTTATCATATTTAGAGCAACTACAGATGCTAGTCTGATTCCAGTGTTGCATATGTGATCCATTATTTACTGTGTCTAAGGAATTTGCATTCATATTTTATTGTGGTGCAAATAGCTACAATAGTGATATATTCTACACCCTCTGCAACCCTGGGGGTGCACTTTCTTTTTTACCCCCTTTGATCTCTCAAATCACAGTTTTTCACAGTTGAAGAGAGAATCATTGGCCCTAGCTAGGTTTACCTCCCCACTAACTTTGACAATTTTAGAACTGTCTATTGCTTTTAAAGTGCACAAGAAAATATTATTGTTCTCTTTCCCAGAGCACTCTATGGGGGCTGCCAGATCCTGAATTTAGTTCTGGGAAGTAAATACTAATTCACACTCCACCATTCTGTCACACGCTTCAAATTGCTTGTTCATTTTAGAGTCTTATGTTTGAAGCTCAAGCCACTTTTCTGGCCAAGGATATAACTAATAAGCACCTGCTGTTCAGCTCCACTGTTCTGTATTTCCTTATCAGAAACTGTCTCAGTTCCCAAACAGGAGGATGTAAATTGGCACCATGGCTTCCAAGACATTTTCAAGAATAAGTTGGGCTTTGCACATTAAAGAAAATACCTCCTTTTATAAATTCTATTTTGCATTTCTCCACCTAAGGTGGATTTTAACTGAAAATCTGACCTCTACGAATTGCCCATGGCATCCTTCAGCCACCATCCCAAGCCCGGGGAACCACTGATCTGCTTTCTGCCTGTCGCTATAGATTAGTTTATTTTCTTTAGAATTTATAAAAATGGAATAATGCACTACGTACTCTTTTTTTTTCTTGCTTCATTCACTCAGCATAATTATTTTGAGATCTGTCAATGTTGTTGCATGTATCAGTTGTTCCTTCCTTTTCATGTCTGAGTAGTGTTGCACAGTATAGTTATACTGTGTTTATAACTTGTTTATCCATTTACCTATTGACAGATATTTGGGATGTTTCCACTTTTTGGCTATCACAAATTAAGTACCCATGAATGTTTGTTTACAAGGATTTATATTGCATGTATACTTTCATTTATCTTGAGTGAGTGTCTAGGAGCAGAACAACTAGATCAAACAGCAGGTATAGGTTTAACTTTCTAAAAAAGAGAAAAATTGTTTTCCAAAATGGTTACACAATTTTATACTTCAATTAACAGTGACAGACATCCATCTCTTACTACTGATTTCAATGGGAAAGCATTTTGTCTTTCACCATAACTGTGATATTACCTGTTGCATATTTTTGTTTACAAACACATATTATCAGGGTGAGGAAGAAGCCTTCTATTCCTAGTTTGCTGAAAGCTGTTATGAGAAAATGGATGCTGGATTTTGTGAAGGGCTTTTTCTACTTTTACTCAGATGTTCAAATAACTTTCCACTTTCAGTTTGTCACATTTATTTTGGTGTATGAAACTCACCTTGTATTCCTGGGTAAAACTCACTTGCTCACTTGATCATGATGTATTTTTAAATGTTGAATTTAATTGGCAAGATTTAGCTTAGGATTTTTGTTCTTCCATGCTCCCGAAGTCTGTAGTTTTCTCTTCTTGTAATGTCATTAACTTTTTTTTTTTTTTTAAGTCAGGGTAATGTCAGTTCACAGAATGAGAAGCCTCTTCAGTTTTCTAGTGAGTTTCTATATAAATAGAATAATTTCTTTTATTAATGTTAGTAGAATTTACTAGTGAAGCCATCTGTCTCCGATATAATCATTGAAGGGAGGTGATCAGCTAAAAATTCACTTGCTTTAATAGGTAAGAGGCAGGATAATAGGGAATAAGGGAACCAAGGGTTAAGGAGAAGGAGAACAGCAGGTGTAGCCAGCTTCAGACAAGATTGGGCAACATCCAGGCCACATCCTCCCTCCTGTGATAACAAGACAGAGGATTCCACTTCAGCCTGTGATTGACTGGGCGCCAAGTCTTCATTCACTTCAGCCTCTCATGGGTCACAGGCCAATCCTTCCTAGGGTGTAACCAACTGGACACCTCTAAAGGGCACTTAGGGATGTTACCAAATTCTTTTATCTTAATAAAAACCCTAAAGAACATTGTCATCCAGGGGGTTCTTGAGGCTCTTACTTGAGCCTGTTCCCACTCTGTGGAATGAACTTTTGCTTCAATAAATCTGTGCTTTTGTTACTCTGTTATTTTCTTGTTTTGTTTATCTTTCATTGCTTCATTCTTTTGTTGCTTTGTTTGTACGTTTTGTTCCATTCTTTGTTCAACATGCCAAGAACGTGGACAACTTACAGTCAACACATTCCATCCAGTAATAGGGCTCATTCAGGTCATCTCCTTCTTGACTGAGCTTAGTAGTTCCTGTCTGTCAAGAGACTTATCCATCTCATTGTGTTGTCAAATTTGCTGGCACAAAGTTGTTCATAATATTCCCTTATTATCTTTAAACAAATTAATTGTAAAATGCACATAACATAAACTTTACCATCTTAAAGTATGTTTTAACCATTTTTAAATATATCCACATTGTTGTACAACTACTTCCAAGACCTCTTTTAATCTTGTAAAACTGAAACTCTGCTAGTTAAAAAATAATTGTCTATCCGTCTTCACAGCCCATGGAGGCTAACATTCTACTTTCTGTCTTTATGAATCTGACTACTCCAGATACTTCCTGTAACTGGCATTATACAATATTTATCTTTCCTGACTGGTTTGTTTCACTCGGCATGCTATCTTCAAGGTTCATCCTGTTGTAGCATGTGTCAGAATTTTCTTCCTTTAATATCCATTTGATGCGTATACCGTATTTTGTTTATCCATTGATTCATTGATAGACGTTTGCGTTGCTTCCGCTTCTTGACTATGGTGAATAATGGTGCTATGAACATGGGCACACAAATACTTTTTTGAGACCCTGCTTTCATTGTATTGGATATATCCAGTGGAATTGCTGGATCATATGGTAATTCTGTTTCTAATGTTTTGAGAAACTCCCATACTGGTTTTCATAGCAACTGCACCATTTCACATCAAAAATGCACAAGCATTTCAGTCTCTCCACATCTTGACGAATGCCTGTTATTTTTATTTTATTTTTTTTGATAGTAGCTGTTCTAATGGGTGTGAGGTGAAATCTAATTATGGTTTTGATTTGCACCTCTCTAATAATCAGTGACATGCATTTTTCACGTGCTTCTTGGACATTTGTATGGAATCTTCAAAGAAATATCCATTCAAGTCCTTGCCCATTCTTTATTGTCTCTCATTATCTATATCATATGTGGTGATGACACCTCTCTCATTCCCGATATTGGTAATTTGTAATTCTCCTTTCTTAACCAGCCTGGTTAAGGGCTTATCAATTTCACTGACCTCAAAAAGTAGCTTTGGCTTTATTTTCTGATTTTCATTTTATCTATTTTCTGTCTTCTCTTTCATTGATTTCTGTTCCCATCTTTATATTTATTTCCTTCTACTTAATTTGGATTACATTCCCTCTTCTTCCTCTGTTTCTTGAGGTAGATACTGGTATTATTAATTTGAGCTCTTTCATCTTTTCTAATGTAGGCATTTAATGACATAAATTTCCCACAGATTTCAGGGGCATTTGAAAAAAGTCCATAGGTTGTACTTGTATTCACATTCAGTACAGAATATTTTCTTATTTTACGTTTATTTCTTGTTTGACCTATGGTTTATTTAGAAGTATATTATTTAGTTTCAGAGTATTGTTTTTCTGGAGCTATTTATGTCATTCATTTTTAACTTTATTACAATTTAGTCTGAGAATAGCCTGACTTCAGTCCTTTCAAATATATTGAAACTTGTTTAGAGGCCCAGAATATGGTCTGTCTTGGTAAATTCTTTTGTAGCCACTTAAAAAGAATGTGCATTCTGCTATCGTTGGATGGCATGTTCTGTAAATGTTAATTAATTCAAGTGGATTGATAATTTTGTTCAAATCTGTATCTTTATTGATTTTCTGTCCATATATTCTCTCAATTGTTGAATGAAGGTATTGAAATCTCCAGCTATATCTACTGATTCATCCTTTTCTTTTTGCAGTTCTATATATTTTTGTTCTGTGTATTTTGAAGATCTCATTGTGTTCACACATGTTTAAGATTCTACATCTGCTTGATAAATTGACAACTTTATCATGATGAAATGACCTTTTCTACTCATGGAAATATTCTTCGCACTGAAATGTACTTTACCTCAAATTAATACATACTTCTAGCATTTTTGGATTTGTGTTAGCATGATATAGCACTAACAAATTTTTTAACCTACCTGTGTACTTATAATTAAAGTGTGTTTCTGGTAGTCAATATACATTTGAGTTTAGACTTTTTATCTTATATGGTAAATTCTGCTTTCTAATGGATGTATTCAGGTCATTTACAGTTACTGTGAATATTGATATTATTAGGTATAAATCGACCAACTTGTCATTTATATTTTATTTTCCCACTTGTTTTCATTTCCTTTTTTGTTTTGTCATCTATTGAAGTAATTTAATATATTTATGATTTCATATTATATCAATTCTTTTTTATTCTCTATAACTCGTTGTTCTGTTACTTTAGTGGTTTCATTTTGGTTAATAAAATAAACCTCTAATTTATTGCAGTTGACATTCAAATGATGTTTCATATATATATTTCATACATAGCATAGGAAACATAATAGTATACTTTCCTTTGTTCCTTCTGATTTTGATGCTGTTTTTGCATATATTTTAAATGTATATTTGTTGAAAACTTAACACTGTTATATTTTATTAATGCTTTCATTAAATGCTCTCTAAAAGAGGATTTGATAATCAGAATGGTCTCATGTATCTACCCATGTAGCCACAATTTTTAGCACTCTTTATTCTCTTGCCATAGATCCAATTTCTATCCCGTCATTTCCTGTCTTCTAGAAGAACTTTTAAAAATATTTCTGGTACCAATATTCTATTGGTAATATATCTTTACAGCTTTTTATGTCTGAAAGTCTTTATTTAAGTTTTACTTTTGAAAGATCTTTCCTCTAGGTATAAAATTGTTGGCTGACAGTTTTTTCTTTTAGTACTTTAAAGATGCTGTTACACTGTCTTCCTGGCGGTGTTGTTTCTAACAAGAAACCTGCTGTCATCATAACTATGTTCTTCTTTATGTAATCATTTTTCTCTCCAGTTGTTTCTAAGCCTTTTTCTTTATCATTGGTTTTCAGCAGTTTTATTATAAAATGTCTTGACATAGTTTTTTTTATGTTTCTCTTTCTCATGTTTCTGAGTTTTTCTGAATCTATGTGTTTGTAGTTTTCGAAATTAGAAAAAATTATGGTCATTTCAGTTTCTTCTTTGATTTTTCTTCCTAATGTCCCTCTCCTTTTTCTCCTCTTCTTCCTCCTTACTGTTCTTATTCTTTCAGGAACTCCAATTACTTATATATTATTCTGTTTACATGTTTTCCAGAGGTCACTGGTGCTTCGATAATACTTTAAGTCATAGTTTTTTTCTTGTGTTTCATTTACAGTTTCCAATAATGTGTTTTTAAGTTCACTAGTGTTTTCTTCTTATCTGCCATTATTCCAATCCAGTGTATTTTACAATCTCACATATTACACCTTTCATCTCTAAAAATTGGTTTGGGTCTTTTAAATACCTTTCATGTTTCTACTTAGTACCTTTAACACATGCACATTTGTAACAGCTTTTAAAATTATCTGCTAATTCTAAAACCTGCATTAATACTAGGTCAGTTTCAATTATTTATTTTTTTGTGGGACATGTTTTCCTTTTTATTTGAAAATGTAGTAATTTTTATCTAATGCAAGATTTTGTCATTTGATTTTGTTAAGTTCTCGGTATTTCTGTTCTCTTAGGAATATACGTGAGCTTTGTCTTGAGATGCCATTAATTTTACTGAAAATAGTTTGAACTCTCATATCTTGCTTTATAAGATTTTTTTGTAGAACTGGAGCAGTGATCAATCTAAGTCAGTGGTTTCCAACCAACGTTAATTTTGTACCCAGGAGACATTTAGTAACATCTATAGGGGTTATGGTTTTGGCATCTAATGGGCTAATATTACGGGTGCTGCTAAGCATCCATAGTGCAGCATACAAAGTTCCCACAGCAAATAATTATTCAGGGCAAAATATTAGTGGTGCTGAGATTGAAAACGACTGGTGTAGGACTAATTGTTCTTCATGACTTGCACAAGAACTGTGTATGTACTTTGCCCAGTACTCAATGAATTCTAAGTTTTTCTTATCTGGCTGGCAGGAACAAGCACTATCCTCAGCCCTGTGTGAGTTTCTGGCACTCTTTCCTCTCATCCATCGGGTGGTTCTTTCCCCAGCCTCAAGAAGTTTCCACACATGTGTGCATTCATGAGTACTCAACTGAATACTCCACAGGGACCTTCTTGACACCTGTGAAACGCTCTCCATGCGCTCAGTCTCTCTCTGGTATTCTGCACTGTGGATTCTGTGTGCCTTTGCCTAACTGGATTATTCTGTCTTCTCCTCAACTCAGAGAGTCTGAGGGCCTCCAGCTAGGTTCCCTGCCTTTACCCGTCTGGGAACTCCCTCAAGGCAACATGCTAGGACAGTTGGAGAGCTCACATCGTTTGTTCTTCATCTTTCAGGGTTCATAGCCTTTGTTTCCTGATGTCCATTCTTGACAATGTGGGTTTCACATGTTTTATCTTTTCTTTTGTATGCTTTAGGTAGCAGGGTAAAATAGTCTCTTTCCTGACAGAAAGCAGAAATTTTCTCATATATTTATTTATGCTATGAGTCTTATAAACAAGACTTAAAAACTGTGTTCTCTTTCTTGTGGTGCAAAAAATTATCAGCTAACTCAAATATATGACTTATAAGAAAATTTTGCTATATGGGTGATCTATTTATTCAACTGTAGAAAAATTAGAACTCAGAGAATGATGTTACTATAATACATTCTGAGTTGTTCATCTGGTAGAATGTAATTTTTACTAGGTAAAATGCAATAAAATAAAATATTTGCTCTTTAAAATATAGGGCAAATTTATTAAGAAAATATAAAATATAGTCTAAAAAAAAAATAGTACATACCAGTAAGCAAATAAAATAGCAAATTTCCTTGGCATCAGGACACCTCTTGGGTGTATTGAATGACATATCATCTCATGCCAGTGCTCCAACTTTCAGTTTCTTAGAGAATGACTCAGAGGGGGACAATTTTACATTTATGTTCATGAAACCGTAAAGTGCCATCTACATCAAACACATCAGGAGAATCGTCCCTCTCATCTGGCCTGTGCCCCACTTCCCCAACCTATTCTGCTGAAACATATCATGGTTTGTTGAGGGTCTTCTTGCTGTGTTTAGTCATCTGTTGGGAGTGTGTGTGTGTGTGTTGGGGACTATTGGCGTCCGCCTAAAAAATCCCAGGGAGGGCCCAAGACTTACAAAAACTACTTCTTAAATTTCATGGGTTGTAGAACCAGAGAGAAGCTTGGGATGAAACACTGGTACAATGATCAATCACAAGACTAAATTAAATCAGATTTGTCTTTTTATTAATACATTTAGCTTGTGTTTATGCCCTTTTGTCAAGATCTACTCACAGCTTACTAACTGATTCACACAGAAATGCTTCTCAACATTAAAAGTCCCCCTAATGACAGTACAATTTTTTTCTTAATATTATGTTAGGCTTTCAAGAGACTCAACCAAGAGCACAATTCTTACTTGCATGTAAAGTCACGTTTTTTAGTATGAAAAACTGGTCTATATTATCATGAAATCAGTTTACTCAACTTGATAATTGAGTTTAAATATGGAAATATTAAAGGATTCAGTTTTAAGAATTTGAAAATTGAAAACACATTATAACCATGTCCCATTCAGGGTTCTTAAATATTTTGCTTTCATTGCTGCATAGTTGTGTGAGGAAATGCTGAAATGCTGATCTTAACTCACTCCATATTCTCCTCGTACTTTATAGGCTGGAAGGCATAGATTCGGTAGTTTCAGCATTATTTGTGCTTTGGCACTTTCTGGTTGTTTACTTAGCTGAAGAAATTAATATGACTCTAACAAAACCACGGATGTTAATTAGTTCTAATTGTTGAACTACTCCTCCCTTGGTGTATTGCAAAAACATGGAAAAGATATACCGCAGAGAGTTGAAAAATTCAATGGCATTTGTCTGTATTTTAAAAGAAAATCTGAGGAAGAATTTGGGAAGGAATGGTAAGGGAGGAGCCATCACAATCAAACATAATAAGAATTCAAAGGTGTGGAACTAGCTTGCTCCAGAGTCTTCCTTCCCCATGTCAAACCTCCCTTCTCCCTCGACTCAGTGACTGGACCCAGAATAAACACTGATGTTGCCTTCCCTTCTCTTCCCTTCCCTTCCCTTCCCTTCCTTTCTTTTCCCTTCCCTTCCCTTCCCTTCCTTCCATTCCTTCCTTCTACCCTTTCCTCTCTTAATCTTAACATATTCTTCCCTTCTTCCTTCTACTCTCTTCCTTCCTTCCTTCCTTCCTTCCTTCCTTCCTTTGTTCCTTCCTCCTTCCTTCCTTCCTTTCCTTCTTCTTTCTATCTTCCTCTCTCTCACTCTCTCTCTTTCTCTCTTTTTTCACAGGGGAGAAAGGGAACAGAATATGGATGCTCTTCCAGACCAAAACACAAATCTCCAACAAAGAAGAACTCTTGGCTGACCAGCAGTATCCTCACAGCTTCTCTCAGCATCTGAATTCAAAGCTGTCATGAACCAACTCTGGCTGAACCTGAGACCCAGGCCCAGTGCCCAGCAAAAGCCTGCAATTCTGTGGGCCGGGTTCATGGAGACTGCCCCGCAGCATAGAGCCCAGGGGACTAAGTCCCCATTGTGTGCCACCGGCAACTGCTGGCTGGTAGGCATGGAGGAGGTTGGAACCTGTGGCAACCCAGGGTGGGCTGGCTGCTGACTGGAGAGGAGATGTGTCAGGGTGATGACAGGAGAACAAAGAAGCCCAGTGCTCCTTCTCCATGACAAATCACGAAGATGCAATCTTCTATTGAGAGAGAAATGCCCAACAATGATTCTGACTCCCCACAGAGGAATGTCTCTCAGGTCTTCAGCATCTGTAACTGACAGCGGGGGATTGTGACCTCATGCTAAGTTTGGGACTTTATAATGTTAAGTAGCTAACTGATATTGAAAGTGACAGGCACAGAGTGTCTGGTCCCCACCAAATACTGATTGCTGGGGTAAGAACAAGTGTCAGGGTTATAAAAACTGTCATCTTTTGGCCTGTGTTTCTGTTGTATACAAGCTGGTCACATTCTTTGTCCCCACATGTTTTAAATCAAGGAAAAAATATAAATAAAATATTTAGCTCCAAATCTCCCTCACATTTGGCACACAATGTCACCACAAAGCAATCAGATCCCAGCTCTCTTCTCAAGGTTAGATGCTCTGGAGTCTGTCAGGAGGCTGCAATCTGACCAGGGCTCCCTCACCACAGCCAATGGGAGTGGAACCTCCGAGGTGCCTGAGCCCATTCTCTGGCTTATTTTCTCTCCTGGTCCATGCCTGACTTCTTTCTCCAATCCTAGAACCATAGCTCCCAAGCTCTAAGGGAACAGAATCAGGACAGGCCCCTTTCCTTCTTCACCCTGCATGAAAAACCATGAGGACCTTGATATGGTTTGGCTGTGTCCCCACCCAAATCTCATCTTGACTTATATGGTTTGGCTGTGTCCCCATCCAAATCTCATCTTGACTTATAGTTACCATAATTCTTATGTGTTGTGTAAGAGGGACCCAGTGAAAGGCAATTGAATCATGAGAGCACTTACCCCCATACTGTTCTCATGATAATGAGGGCGTTCTCATGAGATCTACTGGTTTTATAAGGGGCTTTCCCCTCTTTATTCGGCACTCATTCTGTCTTCTGCCGCCCTGTAAAGAAGTGCCTCCTGCCATGAATGTAAGTTTCCTGAGACTTCCTTATCCCTGTGGAACTGTGAGTCAATTAAACCTCTTTTCTTTGCAAATTACCCAGTCTTGAGTATTTCTTCAGAGTAGCATGAGAACGAACTAATACAGTAAATTGGTACCTAGGAAGTACGGTGCTGCTACAAGGATACCCAAAATGTGGAAGCAACTTTGGAACTCGGTAACAAGCAGAGGTTGGAAATGTTTGGAGGCCTCAGAAGAAGACAGAAAAATGTGGGAAAGCTTGGAACTTCTTAGAGACTTAAAGGGTTCAGAAGACAGGAAGATGTGGGAACGTTTGGAACTTCCTAGAGACTTGTTGAGTGGTTTCGACCAAAATGCTGATAGTGATATGGGCAATAAAATCAGGCTGAAGTGGTCTCAGAGATGAGGAACTTACTGGGAGCTGGAGCAAAAGTGGCTCTTGATGTGCTTTAGCAAAGAGACTCGCAGCATTTGGCGCATGCCCTAAAGATGTGTGGAACTTTGAACTTGAGAGAGATGATCTGAAACTGAAACTTATGTTTAAAAGAGAAGCAGAGCATACAGGTTTGAAAAGTTTGCAGACTGATGCTGCTACAGAAAAGAAAAACCCATTTCCTTGGGAGAAATTCAAGCCCTTGCAGAAATTTGCATAAGTAAACACAAGCCAAACTTTAATAGCCAAGACAATGGGGAAATGTTTCCAGCACATGTCAGAGATCTTCAGAGCACCTCCTCTCATCACAGAGGCATAGTTGAGAAAAATGGTTTCCTGGGCTGGGCCCAAGGCTCCCTTGCTCTGTGCAGCCTCAGGACATGGTACCCTGCATCCCAGCTGCTTCAGTTCCAGGCGTGGCTATAAAGGGGTCAAGGTACAGCTTGGGCCATTGCTTAAAAGAATGCAAGTCCCAATCTTTGCTGGCTTCCATATGGTGTTGAGCCTATGGACACACAAAAGTCAAGAATTGAGGTTTGGGAACCTCTGCCTAGATTTCAGAGAATGTATAGAAATGCCTGGATGTTCAGGCTGATGTTTGCTGCAGGGGTGGAGTCGTCATGGAGAACCTCTGCTAGGGCAGTATGGAAGGGAAATGTGGGGCTGGAGGCCCCATGCACAGTCCCCACTTGGAAATGCCTGGTAGAGCTGTGAGAAGAGGGCCACTGTCCTCCAGACCCCAGAATAGTAGATCCATCAATCGTTTGCACCATGCCTCTGGAGAAGCCACAGACACTTAATGCCAGCCCATGAAAGCAGCCGGGAGGGGGGCTGTACCCTGTGAAGCCATGGAAGCAGAGCTGCCCAAGGCCTTGGGAGCCCACCTCTTGCATCAGCATGACCTGGATGTGAGACATGGAGTCAAAGGAGATCACTTTGCAACTTGGAGGTTTAATGACTGTCCTGTTAGATTTCAGACTTGCACAGGGCCCGTAGTCCCTTTGTTTTGGCCAATTTCTCCCATGTGGACTGGGTGTCTTTACTTAGTGCCTGTACTCCTCATTGTATCTAGGTAGTAACTAACTTGCTTTCAGTTTTACAGGCTCATAAGTGGAAAGGACTTGCCTTGTCTCAGATGAGACTTCGGACTTGGACTTTTGGATCAATGCTGGAATGAGCTAAGACTTTGGGGGACTATTGGAAAGGGATAATTGTGTTTTGAAATGTGAGGACATGAGGTTTGGGAGGGGCCGGGGTGGAATTATATTGTTTGGATGTGTCCTCATTAAAATCTCATATTGAATTGTAGTTCCCATAATCCCCACATGCTGTGGGAGGGACCCAGTAGGAGGTAATTGAATCAGGAGGGCAGTTACCCCCATGCTGTTCTCATGATAGTGAGTGAGTTCTCACAAGATCTGATGGCTTCATACGGGGCTTTTCTCCTTTGTTTGGTGCTCATTCTCTCTCCTGCCGCCCTGTGAAGAGGTGCCTTCTGCCATGATTATAAGTTTCCTGAGGCCACCCCAGTCCTGCGGAACTATGAGTCAATTAAACCTCTTTCCTGTATAACTTACCCAGTCTCAGGCAGTTCTTTAGAGCAGCATGAGAATAAACTAATACAAATCTCCTGACTCGACCTCCCTTCCATGGAGCAGTAGTTCTTTGACTCTTCACCCCAATGTGTGATAAGGTCATCTGCTTACATTTGCTTCCTTATCATTTCCACTGAGGGGCTATTCAGCTCCTCCAAACCCTGAAGTAGGATAAGCAGGTTCTTCAAGCTCCACTCAGCATTGTGATAGACTGACTGACATGGCACACCTGGGCCCCACGCTTGCTTATTTCTCTCCAAAGAAAATTATTCATGAGTAAAAGCTGGTGGGGCACAGTAGCTCATGACTGTAATCCCAATGCTTTGGGAGGCCAAAGTGGGAAGATCACTTAAGGCCAGGAACTTGAGACCAGCCTGGGCAACATAACAGACTTCATCTCTACAAAAAGAAAAAAGATAGCCAGGCATGGTTGTGCATGCCTGTAATTGCAGCTGCTCAGGAAGCTGAGGCAGAAGGCTTGCTTGAGCCCAGGAAGGGACTGTGCAGTGAGGAGTTCCAGAGCAAAAGCTGCCTGATCTGAGTGCTTTCTGTCTTTGCCATGGTCTTATTGCTTCTCGGTTTTGATATGTTTGGAGTACATGTGCCAGCAGGAAGGGAGGGAGGGTCTGCTGCTCTCCTGGAGCCTGTAATCTACTGGCTTTGCTTAAGACAACCTGGTTTGGGAGTCAGTGAAGCAGACAGGCTGAGCAGTCCTTTCTCTCACCCATACCTACAGGGAGGGCAGAAGGTACATTCTAGAAACTGTGCCTCCCCTCACAGTGGCTTCTATGGCTGGGCCCCATCAGTCAGACCTCACTGGGACTCCAGTAAGATTCCCATGCCAAGAGGAGTGCAAGCAGCCACCACGTCTGAGAGCAAATGCAGTGCCTGCCTTCCATTCAGCATGAACCTCTACAAGAGTGTCCTTGTGATTTTTAGTATTTAATTCGTGTTCAGGATTTGTGACCTGTGCTTTTACCTCCTAATTTTTGCTATATACTTTTCTAGGAAGGAGAAGTACCTTTTTTTTCATGAAGCAGTGCCAACATGCATTGCTTTGAGAATCTCCAGATCTTCTGATTCCTGGCACCTGCAATTTTAGCCTCAGAGCCCAGGTCTTCATCAAGACAATTCTATGTCTTAACAGGATGTATATGAGAAACCTTCTTTTTTGGTTCCATGACTCAACAGATTCTAATGCTGTGGTTTGCAAGTTTGATATTATTATTGGAAATTGTGTCAAATGCCGGGGAAATAAGGAAAGGGTCCCTTCCTTGACTTTTGGTAGGTAAGTGCTATTGTAGTTTATACAACATGAACACGTCACAGGCAGTACAATCTCCACACCATGACTTTCTTCTCCATTCTAATTGGACCCCATTCTAACCCACCTGCTGAGTTTCCCTTGAGGTGCTCCCTGAGGTGCAGGACAAAACAGTCCAAGCCTTCCATTGGGACCAGACAGTCGTTAGGAACTGCAAGCGGCTCGCCTTCCACTCCTTCAATAGACACCAGGCCTCAATCAATGGACTGTCCTGTAATGGGCCAGATGATCAAGATTTTCAACTTCAAGGGCAGCGTGGTCTCTGCTGCCGCTCTGCAGCTCTGCAGGTGGCAGGGAAGCAGCCGCAGCCATGTGTAAATGAATGGGCATGGCTGTGTTCCAAGAAAATATATTTATGGACTCTGAAATTTGAATGTCATACAATATTTATGTATCACAAAACATTATTTTTCTTTTGATTCTTTAGAAAAACATTTTAAAACTCATTCCTTGCTTGTGGACCTCACAAATGCAAGGATTTTTCTCTGAACTCTGCCAGAGACTAACATGAGAAGAAAATGGTCATGTATATTTTGAGCTTGCCCTCCTCAATGCTTTTTTTCCTGGGGTTTTGGGTCCCAGGCTCCAGCAAGAGTTCTGTTTGCATGCAGACAGTCCCTGAGCAATAGATGCTGACACACTATCAAGTGATAACTATAACTTCAATTAATATACTGAATTAGGCCTCGTATAAGCATATGTAGCCATAACAGTGATCTCAACGTTTATTGAAAATTATCTAGGTGAGATGTCTACAAAGGTTTTACCATGCCTTGGTAAACAGCAGATGGTTTATCAATAAAACTTTTTTTATTCTGGCTGTTTTTGATGACGAAGTTGTTTTGTCTTTAAATTAGCCCAAATTATGTTAGGACACATCAGCAAAAGAGCACCTTAAATGTTAAAAGCATTTAATTTATGTGAGAATATCTGTTCCTTTGGAATATGTGGTCTTACTTCCCTATCTTTTATGTGCAATAAATCTCCATGGGTTGTGTTGCTAATCTCATGCCTTGGCAGGTCCCTCCTTGGCCTTTTTCCATGGCTCTGAATGGGGAATGCATATTCATAAAATAATTCACTATTTTGAAAACAGTCCAGGATGAAGAAGGGGAGGAAAGATTTCTTCCTTTAGTTTTCTATCAAATATGGCTTTAAACCTCCTTCATTCTCTCTAAGTTCCTACAGTGTTTGCAGCCATCTGCTCCCTTCTGCCCTGAAATTATGATTTCTTTAAACATATTTAGGAAACATTAAGCTGTTTTAAAATTTTGTTTGACATAGTTAAAAAAAAGATACACTTCATGCAGATTCTGGATTCCACTTGGTTGGCAATTTTTATGGATTTACTTTCTGATATATCACCTTTATTTCAAGAATAAGACAATTTTCTTTGTATGGAAATGTTTGGATAGAATATATTTCAAACAAAGGTATTGATCTTTTTCTGCCTTCCTGTTAGTGCCCTGAGAAATCAGCAAAAGCTGAATAAATTTCAGAAAGTAATGTTTACATTAACTTAATATTAATTTCAGGGTTATGCGACAGTAAAGTCTGACTTTTCTTTCTCATCATGCTGAAATCCTCATTTCCCTAAGAACATGTTTTGCGGTGTCTCCATATAGCGACGTCAAGCTTTTGCGGCTGCAGCTGTCACCATGCCAGTGGCCCATGTGGTGGCCTCTTTTCTCAGGCTCCAGGCAAGAGAGGCTCTAGCACAGTTGTTTAGCACACGCCATAGACAAGGCCAGTGCCTTGGGAGTCGTTGCTGTGCTGACCGTTTTTCTCTTTTGCTCTGTTTCGTGATCACCCCTTTCACCCCCTGACAATATCCAGCTCTCTCACAAACACATGCCTTTGGCCACAAGGGGGACTGGGTGGGAGACTGTGGCCGGACCGGTTCAAATCCATCATTCCCAGTGGGAGACAACTCAAACCACATGGCCTGGTGGCCGCGAGCCACCCAAGCCAACCTCGTGGACAAAGGCGGCAGGGTCACAATGACTAACACAGGGCGGGCTGCCAGGAGGCTTTATGCTTCCCTGAGCCTGGGCTCACGTGTGTATTCCTTTCCAGTGCTTTCGCATCATTTTCTGCATCATTTTAAGCATCATTAAGAAATGGGCAAAACCCACGTATCATTTTAAATTGCCCAATTCTGAAGTGCTCTGTCAGCATTCTAGAGAAGTGAAAATACAACGATTCCAGGAAGGAGTTATTCCAGTCCATGTTTTCATGCATCTGTTCTAACCATAACCATGAGAACCCACTGACAACTATCTAGAGCCTTTATTTGGCTCTGAATAATTTTTTTATCAAATAAGGTAATTAGTGAAGCATGACTTAAATAGGTCAGCAAAATTGTTGATCTTAATATAATTTTTCTTAATAAAGTAAGATCTATGGATTTGATTCTAATTTAAAGATGTTCACTTTTCTTTGTTACTCTTTGCTATTTTGCTAGCTTCTCTTTCTCCCAAATGTCTTTTCATTCAGAGGTTACAGTTTTTTCAGTGACTACATTCTACACATTTCTTTGAACATCTCCATTTGCTGTCTTCATTTTCTAGGGTCCTGTCTGTTCAAACTAAGAGAAGGAGAAAGGGAGTTTCTCTCTTATGGCAGAGAAACGGAGATGTTGTCTGGCCCATCTCCTTTTTCTGCAGGGCACAGAGCTAGTCGACACTTTCCACTCCCGGGGAGCTCACGGTGGCGGTGGGGACCGGGGTGTGGTCAGTGGAGGCCTGGGCTGCCTCTGGGCCTGACTCCTGGAAGCTTCCTGAGTGGCCATCTGCACACTCTCCTCCATCAGCTGGATGTGCAGCCTCCTGCAGAGGACTCTGTTGGCCATGAGGTGTGGCAGCCGCAAGAGGAGAAGACCCCAGGTCCCTGGAACCCCATGGGAAGGCCACCTTCACAAGCACATCTGCCCTCATGGTTTTCTGGGACCATTTTCTTTGGCCACGGGGCAGTGCGGGTGGGCGAGCATCCTCTGCTGAGTGATGTACAGGAATGTACTTGCCTCTGAGGGGCGAGGACATCACTCGGCATGTGCGGGGTGCTGCGTTCCTCTGCAGAGTGAAAGGTGCTTTCACATACCCACGTACAGGTGATCACACAGGCTGCCTGCTGCGGTGCCACCCTGCGCACCCCACCTCCTCCGGCCACCCCACCCAGCTAGTGTCTTCCTGCCTGGCTCCCAGCCTGGGGACCCTAACATGGGCGTGAAGTCGTTGCCTTCTCTCTCCTCTCTTTGCTAATATGGATTCTTCTCCATGCCTTGTTCATCAAGGGCCTTTCCTTTTCCCTTTTTGAAATTCTAAGTAGAAGAAACAGGCAGCAAACAGGAAAGCATCTGGAGGCTGCCTGCTTCTTCTCTCTGCAGTACAGTTAGGGTGCTAGCACAGCCCTCACTGTTTCCAAGACTGATGGGGGAGAATGAGAATAAGGAAGTTCTGACAGTCTCCAGGTAAAACTGTGAACTGGAGCTAGGGTTATTCCCTCTGAAAATCCAACTAGAGCTACAGGAAAGGTGCAGATCTCCCTTTTGATGAGAGAATAGTGGATTCCGTATTGTCTAAGCCACTGTTGTTTGCCTCAGTCTTTGCAGCCAGTTCTAACCTGGCCTGAGAGAGAAACCATGAGGGAAGTGATGCAGGTGGGGAAGCAGTGAGAACAGGTGAGGCAGGAGCCATGGGCACATGCTACAGTGCAGGACACAGGGAGGGGTCGGCCAGGAGAGGTGGGAAGCAGAACCAGAGACAGGCAGGCTGGTTCTTTGACCAGCTAGGAAACTGTCCTGAATCCAAGATGGGCCATGAAGGGATCTAATCCAATGCTCAGACAATGCTCTGATTTTAGATGTTTAGCAGCTTCACATTTATTTTCACGGGGAGAATGTAGTGTGAATGAGTGTGTGCATGTGTGAAGAAGTGTGTGTTTCTGGGTGGGTACATGTGTGTGTACATGAGTATGCGCATGTCTTGGGGAGGCATGGTCCAGCATATGATACAGAACTTGCAGGTAGGAAGTAACTGTGGCAATAAAGAAGAGAAATCATGAAGGTCAAAACTACAAAAACTATGAATTGTCAGACCACGTGGGAGATACATTGAAGGGAGAGACAGGGAGGTAAAATAATCAAAACTCAGTTATTGATTAGATGAGGTGGCCACACCATTTGCCCCAGGCTTGTTACACAATAAGCAATCAGTATGCAGGTATTGAGCACAGGAAAGAGTCAATTAATTTTAATTCATACTAAAGATTTTAATTTGCAATTTTGATTTTCTACTATCTGGGAGGGATAATAAATTGAATGCATACAGCTTTAAGGAATCTATCCACTTATTATAGTGCAGTCCATTGAACCTGCAGAACAGTTTGTAAAATAAGTATGAATTTTAAAACCCTTGAAATTCAGTGCATGCTATTTTAAGAAAATCTATATTTGTCTTTTTTGTAATGCTGATTTCACTGCTGTTAGACTGCATCTGTGTCCACCTTGAGCTCTGAAGCCTTGTGTACTCTGCAAAACACTCATTTGTCCCTTGGTTTGTTACCTGCTTGGGAGACCCATTTGACCTGAGGGTCTGCCATGGCACAACTAAAATTGAAAAGTAGTTATCTCTCGGTTATCGGTTTTCTATCATAATAAATATGTTCACACACAGTAGGATGTTTTCCTGTCACATTCCCATGATTAAAAAGAACACTACTATTTTCTCCATAAAGCTTGCATTGGGGCTGCCCTTGGAGTTTTTCATCTTATGTACTTCCCCATTTCTCCTGCTAGTGATATTTTGACACAAGGGCCAAAGTGCTCATTGAGGGTGCGCCAAACCACATTTTCCTCTCTATATTTACGTTTTGTAAAATAGTTAAGGCAACCCCTTCTCATGTTTTCAGGGTTTTGTTTGTTTTGTTTGTTTGTTTTTTCTGAGACAGAGTCACCCAGGCTGGAGTGCAATGTCCCAATCTTGGCTCACTGCAACTGCCGCCTCCTAGGTTCAAGCAATACTCCCGCCTCAGCCTTCTAAGTAGCTGCGACTACAGGTACATGCCCCCATGCCCAGCTAATTTTTGCATTTTTAGTACAGACAGGATTTCGCCATGTTGGCTGGGGTGGTCTCAAACTCATGTTCTATGTGAAAAAACAGAAAATAATTCAAGAGCTATTAGAAGTGTGTGCCTTTCCCTTCCACAGTGAAGAGAATGCCCCTTCCAAATGGATTCTAACCTCATCCAATTCTGTGTAGACAGCAAGACCACATTGTTCTCAGGATGCATCTGAAACCCTGAGCTGATGGATCTTCCACAACCTACATTCTGTGCACTGCCATGTCACTATCTGATGATTGACAAATAGGGTCCACATCTTTCCATCCCGTGTGTCTAAATGCTCACTGGAATCATGCTTGATTACAGGAGTATCTTCTTGCTCTGTGCAGTCCCAGCCACTGTATCTTTCTGTAAGAAAGAGCAGTTCATAAGTTCTTGGAGGTTTGCCCTGGGGAACTGTGGAGCATAAAGCCCAGATATGAGTTAGCAGTTGATATTTGAGAATGCAAATTGAGTGACATAGATGTCCCAATGCAAGACAATTGTTACTTTTGAGGTCTGGATGAGTATCGGGTTTATCAAGCTGATGTGAATTGGGAATCCCTGGAAAGGAAGAGTGGTTCTTGTACACTGTGAGGGGACTGGATTCTAGCTGTGCCAGGTGGAATGATTAAGGCTTGCATTGTAGAATTACAAGGAACTGTATTTACAGAGACAGGAAATTGAAAAGCCGGGAAGAGTGGATCCCAAGTGGGGAGCCCAAGTGGCCTGGAAGGAGATATGAGACTAGAGCAGAACTAAGTATGCAGAAAAATAACAACTGAGGTTTGGGGAATGATCCCAGAGGCACCAGCCAAGTGTGTAAAGCAGCGTGAAAACTGACCTAAGTGAATTTCTCCTCCCAGCAATTGTCAGTTCTTTGGATAAACAAAGTCTCTAGCACTCAGTGTTCCATGGGGGAACATGTCTCCTCCTCTCCCCACAGCCTTGCTACCAGATTATTATACAAGAAAAGAAAGTCTTAGTATCAAGTTTGCAAATCATATAGTCACTTTTTGGCACACATGCACAAATGTACTCATTCAACCTATTCTAACAGCTGAGGAAAACTTCCCATCCCTGTCTTTAGGGTCTCCAAACCACACCTCACGTGGACACTTCACTTGGGGATGGACCCAGGGATACGCTGATGGCAGGACCAGCCATGCTTGGAGTTGCAAGAGAGGACAGAGACCTGATGGGGTGGAGGGATGTGGGAACGACTGGCTTCAGACCTCGGGAAGCTTTGGCCATGATATGAGGTGATGAGCTTGCCAAATTTGCATATGGAAGATGTCACTGGTGTGCAGGGAGTGAACGAGGATAAAGGCATAAGTGAGTCTTGCCAGAGATCAAGGACAAGGCATTGGATAAAAGTCCAAGAAGAGCATAAGCTGGTCATTTGCAAGGCTCAGATATCCCAACCAGGGGACTGGAGAAGAAGCAGGTATTCTGTTATGCCCCTGAGCAGTGAGGTCCTGAAAACAAGAAAAAAGAGTCGAGGTCACAAAAAGTCCCGGTAGGCAAACAGAGCCTTGCATTTCACAACTGGGGGAGCAAGAAACAGCAGAGCCAGATGGTGCCAGATGGAGCCGTGTGTTGAAGGCTTGGTGCCCAAGCAGGGAGTTATGGGCAGCCTGCCTGTCTCACTCAGCTAAACATGGTACAAATAAAAATATTTGTCTGGAATGAGAAAATAAATCACATCAGATTATAACAAGTGGAAACACACACACACACAAATAATAAACTGCTAGATGTCTACTATTATATTTGCCTACAATTTTCTGTTGCATATTCTTTGATTGTCTTTTTAAGTGACAGTGATTTCCTAGTATATTTTTATAGTAAAACTAGAAAATTGTTTAGTCTTTGCTTTAACTTGCTTGTTTAACATTTATTTATGTTTATGTATTTCCTACAGTAAAACTAGAAAAAATAGTTTAGTCTCTGCTCTAACTTGCTTGTTTAAAACGTATTTAGTTTTATATATTTTCTACAGAAAACTAGAAAAAATAGTTTAGTCCTTGCTTTAAGTTGCTTGTGCAACATTTATTTGTTTTTATCATTAAACATGGAAAAGCATAAGACATGCAGGAACTCTTGCATTTGCACTACTGATGTGGGCTTGTGCTTTACAGACACAGGGATCTTAATAAATTCTATTTCATAAGATTTCCATCAAAAGTCAAAGAAAAGAACTATCAATATATTCCTAAATATTAGTGCTGCCTAACTGGATATGTTTCTGACAAGAGAGAGCATCCATTTTGCTGAGGAAATCTGTTTACAGTTTTACACATCTGGGGATTGGACTGGCTTCTAGTGCCATATATATACACATATATATATGAAAAATATATATCTGAAAATATATATGTGAAAAAAATATATGAAATACATATATATGAAAAATTTTGTATATTTATTTGAGACAGAGTTTCGTGCTTGTCACCCAGGCTGGAATGCAATGGCACAATCTCGGCTCACTGCAACTTCTGCCTCCTGGGTTCAAGTGATTCTCCTGCCTTAGCCTCCCAAAGTAACTGGAATTACAGGCCCATGCCACCATACCCAGCTAACTTTTTTGTATTTTTCGTTGAGATGGGGTTTCATCATGTTGGCCAGGCTGGTCTTGAACTCCTGACCTCGGGTGATCCGCTCGCCTCGGCCTCCCAAAGTGCTGAGATTATAAGCGTGAGTCACTGCACCCTACCATAGTGCCATATATTTTAAGACTTTTCTCATCGGCCCCACAGGCTTTCATGCCAACACCTTGAGGACACACTCCTATCCTAGGACCTCTGTCCAGCCCCTTCCTATGTGTCTTATAGGAGGGACAGGTAACAGTAACTTGATTATACAAGTAAGTTACTGTTACATCCATTTACTGTATCAGGTTAATTACAATCTAAATGTATCTCTAAAGCAACTCCACTTTCTGAGATCCCTAACTTGTTCATAGCCTGTTCAATACCAGCCGCCATGAAGGGAAGGTGAGCAAGGGATAGATGGAATGTAATTGATCTCAATTGCAGTGACATTCTTAGACTGGCAAATTTTATCACACATGTGGTCCACAAACGCATTGCAAGGCCACCCTAAGGGCTGAAGCTCTGTGAACTGCACCATCAATGGCTTCCAGTTCCCAGAAACTGCCTCAGGCCTCTGAAGCAGGGGTCTCAATCATCATTCAATGGACATGTGAATATTCATCAATGAACGTATCAGGAGGGACTTCATGAGAAGATAAGGCCTGCCCACTTCAGACAAAAGCATCCAGTGCATTTCCTGCTAGACCATCTTCTAGCTTCTTTGAAGCTGGAGGCTGTTCAGTGCAACCATATCACATGCTGTGCAGGACAAATCCTGGCAGAAGGCCCACGTGTGGGGAGGCTCCACGGCAGGTGCTGACTCACAGGAGGTTATCCCCCTTGTCTCACCTGCAGGCAGGGAAGTCAGAAGGACCAGGGAGAAACAGAAGAAATCGGACTCCTCCTTGACCAGCTGCTGGCCTGCGTAAAGTGTGATCCCCGTCACTTTGAGACTTTATATTATTCTGCAAAGTAGGGACATGAAAAGAAACTTTTTTAAAATATTATTTTTTATTTTACTTTTTCAGATGGAGTTTTCCTCTTGTTGCCCAGGCTGGAGTGCAATGGCGCAACCTTGGCTCACTGCAACCTCAACCTCCCAGGTTCAAGCGATTCTCCTGCCTCAGCCTCTTGAGTAGCTGGGATAACATGCCTGGTTAGTTTTCGTATTCTTAGTAGAGATGGGGTTTTACCATCTTGGCCAGGCTGGTCTCGAACTCCTGACCTCAGGTTATCCACCTGCCTCTGCCTCCCAAAGTGCTGTAATTATAGGCATGAGCTACTGTGCCCAGCAGAAAGAATCTTAAGTTAAGAAAACTATCTTAACCAAGAGTTAGCCATGGAGAAGTCAGTTAAGTTTATTTAGGAACCATGGAAACACAGCCACAGGGTAGTGGATAGAATCAGCTGAATGTCTTGAACTTAGATAAAATGCATGCACATAAACAAACACCAACATTTCTTTATTGACTTTTATTTATTTTTTTATGTGAAAAGTGGGAAACCTGCATTTTGCACCATTTTAGCAGCATGTGGCCAGGTTTTATGATAGGATGCCGCTCTGCACGTGAGACCTGAACTGTTCTCTGGTTCTGTTTAGACCATACACCTTCTCTGTTTCTATTTTGTTAGTGCCTAGAGATGAGATGACATATATTTTACCTTTTGTGTTGTGGTGGCTGAAAATTTCCAGCCACAAAGACATAGTTGGAGGATGAAATTTTTCCCAACCGAAACCAGGTGCACGTATATGACCCAGGGTATTTCCTTAGAGACCAAATGCTTAAGTTCTCATCAATAAACTTAACAGTAGGCGGCACCAACAACAGACCCAGTTCACTAACAAAATGGAATGCAACATATGGGATAGACATGGTTTCACTGAAATAATCTGTGGTCTGTGATTGCATTTCCAAAAGAAGTTAATAACCACCTTCACAGGGCTATGGATTGCAGCTCCAGTTCTGAAACAATAGACCTGGGACATTCAGACTCATTTCGGGTGAACTAATCATTTTCTGAAAAGAAAAGTAAAAGAAATTATTTGTAACAGATATATAAGTATCATGGGGACAGACAATATACTTCCAAATGCACTAAATCACATTTCTTTCAACTTACAAACCACCCCACAGACAGTGCAATATTCTACCGAAACCCTTTCTCACAGGGGAACTCAGGTGGAGGAGACCAGCTTCTTGAAAGATGATGGTAGGAATAAAGGAATCAAGTAGACAGTATTGAGTCAGTGGAAAAAAAATAGTTTGTTTTTATTTCCCCAAGGATGATTTAATTTAACTGAGATAATTTGAAAAAAAAAAAAAAAAAAAAGCTTACATACATGTAAGAACGATCAGACTGACAATGAGAAATGCAGCTTCTAAAATAATCATTACCACAGATGATCATGTTTGTAACAAGATGGAAATTTGAGAATACTCAAATGAGAGTAGTGGAAATAATTGAAGGTTGGAGAATAGGTCTACAAAACCAAGGGCAACTGAATTATGATGGCTTCAGCTGAGAGGAGTATCATCAAACTGGGTTGATTGTTTTTGAAGAGTGAGTCCGGCGAAATCTACACTGAGGAGAAGAACGGAAATAAATGAACATTTATAATAAAGAAGAAACAATGGATGTTAGAACTAGAAAAGACCTCAAAATCACATTAAGGGGCCCCATTATAACTGACGGTTAGAATCCCTGGGGCTAAGATTCAGAAATCTGTTTTTAAAAATCCCTAATGAGTTCAATTGATCCTCAAAACGGAAGCCCGGCATGGAGTCAGCAGTTCACTTTTGGTCTCGCTTCTATTACAGAAGAGTTAAGGTAGCAAGGTAGCTAAAAGGCAAAAAAAAAAAAAAAAAAAAAAAAAGCTCACATTCTGACTTCATGTTTAATTAGAAATTAGAAAGCTCTCCTGTGTAGATTCTGTAATAGCTGTAGTTTCTAAACAGCTGAAAGAATCCCTCTTCCATCTTGTACATGCTGAGGATCAGAGTGCCAGTTTAGGATTTATGTTTGACATGAATCAGAGGATCTGTGCAATCCCACTGAGTCAAGGGAGGTGAGCCCAGACATGAAGCTTTATTGCCATCGGGAAGAACGTATGCTCTATACGTCCCTCTGGACTCGGGTATGGGCTTTTATTGTTTTCTTTAGCACTTCTCAACTCAGCAGCAAGAAGAATCTGTTACTTGGGACAGATTTAATTTGGCAAAATCCACCCGTTATCCTTATCAGAGTACTTGGGAAGCACCTACTTTGCATAATGAAGTGCTTGGCACTGAGATTCCCACATGCAGGCGTTGGGATGGTTAGGGTTTTGTTCCATTCCCCTGGACTCATGTCCAGTTTGGAAATTGCATTCCGAAGAAATATGCAGTCATCATTCTTGTCTTCATTCATATCAGTTTCAATTGCTGATATTGTAAAGATGCTCCTTATTCGCCTCTGTGGGTTCAAAAAAGTGGCAGGCTATGGGAAACACTTGGAAACTATCGCATTCACTTGCTTCAATAATGACTGGATAAGAAACATGTACAGGTTACTCTCTATGCCCAGGAATTGCAGACAAAGCAAAGAGAACAGAAGAAATTGGCTCCATTTTGCAAGTTGATGGGTCTATTAAAGAAAAGCATGATTATGTCTTCATATTAATTAGCAAATTGTATTTCACCTCTTCTCTATTCTTGCCTCTTGGCCTATACAGCCATTAGTTAACCCAAAATCTGCTTTCTACCCATCTCTATCTCTGCCACATGCTAGCTGAGAAATCATGAGCAAGTCACTCACATCTTGGACTCTTAGTTTTCTCAACATTTAAAATGAGAACAGTAATACCTAACTCAAAGAGTAGCTGTAGGAATATGAAGTGTCAGGCACACAACTCTCAATCAGTGTTGCTTTCCTTGGTTTTGAAAGGATGGGTGTATTAGTCCATTTTTGCACTGTGATAAAGAAATGTCTGATACTGAGTAACTTATAAGGAAAAATTTAATTGGCTCCCAGTTCTGTAGTCTGTAGAGCAAGTCTAGCAGCTTCTGCTCAGCTTCTGGGGAAGCCTAGGAAACTTACAATCATGGTGAAAGGCAAAGTGGTAGCCATTGCTTCACATGGTGGGAGGCGGAGAAAGGGTTGGGGGGCAGTGCCACACACCTTTAAACAACCAGATCTTGTGAGAACTCTATCACAAGAACAGCACCAAAGGGATGGTGCTAAACCATGAAGGATCCACCCCATGATCCAGTGACCTCCCTCCAGGCCCATCTCCATCACTGGGAATTACAGTTAAACATGAGTTTTGGGTGGTGTCAACTTGGTTGGATTGAAGGATGCAAAGTATTGATCCTGTGTGTGTCTGTGAGGATGTTGCCAAAGGAGATTAACATTTGAGTCAGTGGACTGGGGAAGGCAGACCCATCCTTAATGTGGGTGGGCACCATCTAATCAGCTGCCAATGAGGGTAAAATATAAAGCAGGCAGAAAAATGTGAAAAGGCTAGACTGGCCTAGCCTCCTAGCCTATATCTTTCTCTCATGCTGGATGCTTCCTGCCCTTGAACACTGGATTCCAAGTTCTTCAGTTTTGGGACTTGAACTGCCTCTCCTTGCTCCCTGGTTTGCAAATAGCCTATTGTGGGACCTTCTGATGCTATGAGTTAATACTTAATACACTCCCCTTTCTTTCTATCTATCTATCTATCTATCTATCTATCTATCTATCTATCTATCTGTCTATCTTATTAGTTCTGTCCCTCTAGAGAATGCTGACTAATACAGATGGGACAGATATTCAAACCATATCATTGGAATATTTGAACTCATTATAGGAATATGTATAAAGCAGTGATAAGACCAATACTCTTTTCTGTAGTGTTGGAGTTAATGTCCAGCTAGCCAATATTCTTTAAATATTTGTTGAAATATATAAATAATTGAGTCCCCAGCTCAATCACATTCTGGTGTTAAGGACTTGTCACTTCCCTTATAGCTTTTCACCATTTGATCTTGAAATACTGGAAAAGAGTCAACATGTAATGGGAAAGGTGTTGGAAAGATGCTAGGAACTGTTAAAGAGCAAATTCTTTTGCTGTCATGACTGCATCTTCCAAGAGTCACCAGGAAGCAATGGCAGCCACAGCCATCCTTCTACCCCAGAGCTCCTTCGCTATTACTTGGGCCCTTTAGAGCTTGGGACTCAAGACAGTGCTGCAGAAATGGGGTGCCCCTGAGGCCCATCTGCCAGCATCCCCACTGTGGGCTCACAGGTGTCTCAGGATGGACCCATCCCTCTGACTCTCTTCTTCTTTGGAAACTTTGGGCTGTTCCTCTGTGGCCCACTGTGACTCCCACCCCCCTCTTCTGTGCAATTTTTCTCCAATGAAGAAAATGATAATCTATGAAGTTTCTAAATCATCCTCTTGGGTCCCCAGAATCAATAAGAGGCTGCTTGAGTTTCCTAAGCATTCGAGGCCAGTAAATATTAGGAAAGAGATGGGGTCAAAATTAAAACAAGCAAAAAACAAGGACACCTAGGAGACCTCTCCCAAACTTCGTAAGATGTTATTTGAAGTAAATTAGGGCAAGGACTCACTTACCTGTTTTTTTTTAATCAATGGAGTTAAAAAAGAAAACTTATTTTTTTGGAGAATCCAACCCTAGCTTACTCTCTGTGCATCCTGTTTCCTTCCTTTAGCTGAGTCCTTGTGACTCCCAGCACCTTCCTGAAAAGTCCTTTGTGGTTTTCCCTCTCCCCTCTTTCCTCTTGTGCCACACAGCACAATAAGACAAAGGTGAATGGCGATTTACTTACATACCAAGTATAACTCCAATAAAATACCTTTCACAGAATCCCATATTTCATGTAAGAAAATATCTTTGTAACATTCATAAAATATTTTATAGGCCAAACAACTAAATACAAAACAAAATATAAAATCATAAAGATATACAAACATTAGTTGATAAAATAATCCTTCACAGAGAATTTGAGTTATATCTATATAATTTCAATTCTATGCTTATTAGTGAAAATACAAGTCATTTGGATACACTTTTTAAAATTGCAATTATTGGATTCTGTTCCAAGATGGCCAAATAGGAACAGCTCTGGTCTGCAGTTCCCAGCATGACTGATGCAGAAGACGGGTGATTTCTGCATTTCCAACTGAGGTACCTGGTTCATGTCATTGGGACTGGTTGACAGTGGGTGCAGCCCATGGAGGGCGAGCTGAAACAGGGCAGGGCGTCGTCTCACATGAGAAGAGCAAGGGGTTGGGGGATTTCCCTTTCCTAGCCAAGGGATGCCGTGACAGACTGTACCTAGAAAAATGGGACACTCCTGCTCAAATACTGTACTTTTCCCATGGTCATAGCAACCAGCAGACCAGGAGATTCTCTCCTGTGCCTGGCTTGGCAGGTCCCATGCCCACAGAGCCTTGCTCACCGTTAGCACAGCAGTCTGAGATTGACCTATGAGGCTGCAGCCTGGTAGGCGGCGGGCATCCGCCATTAATGAGGCTTCAGTAGGTAAACAAAGTGGCTGGGAAGCTCGAACTGAGTGCAGCCCACTGCAGCTCAGCAAGGCCTACTGCCTCTATAGACTCCACCTCTGTGGGTGTGGTGTAGCTGAACAAAAGGCAGCAGAAACTTCTGCAGACTTAAACAGTCCTGTCTGACAGCTCTGAAGAGAACAGTGGTTCCCCCAGCATGGTGTTTGAGTTCTGAGAATGGACAGACTGCCTCCTCAAGTGGGCCCCTGACCCTGTGTAGCCTAACTGGGAGACACCTCATAGTAGAGGCTGACTGACTCCTCATACAGGCAGGTGGCCCTCTGGGATGAAGCTTCCAGAGGAAGGATCAGGCAGCAACATTTGCTGTTCTGCAGCCTCTGCTGGTGATACCCAGGCAAACAGGGTCTGGAGTGGACCTCCACCAAACTCCAACAGACATGCAGCTGAGGAATCTGATGGTTAGAAGGAAAACTAACAAAACAGAAAGGAATAGCATCAAAATAAACAGAAAGGACATCCACACCAAAGCCCCATATGTAGGTCACCAATATCAAAGACCAAAGGTAGAAAAAACCACAAAGATGGGGAGAAACCACAGCATAAAAGCTGTGAATTCTAAAAACCAGAGCAGCTCTTCTCCTCCAAAGGATCACAGATCCTCACCAGCAATGGAACAAAACTGGATGGAGAATGACTTTGACGAGTTGACAGAAGTAGGCTTCAGAAGGTCGGTAATAACAAACTTCTCCGAGCTAAAGGAGTATGTTCTAACCCATTTCAAGGAAGCTAAAAACCTTGATAAAAGATTAGATGAAGGGCTAACTAGAATGAACAGTGTAGAAAAGTCTTCAAATGACCTGATGGAGCTGAAAACCATGGCACGAGAACTTTGTGACTCATGTACAAGCTTCAATCGCTGATTCGATCAAGGGGAAGAAAGATATCAGTGATTGAAGATCAAATTAATGAAACAAAGTGAGAAGACAAGTTTAGAGAAAAAAAGAGTAAAAAGAAATGAACAAAGCCTCCAAGAAATATGGGACTATGTGAAAAGACTACATCTACATTTGATTGGTATAACTGAAAGTGATGGGGAGAATGAAACCAAGTTGGAAAACACTCTTCAGGATATTATCCAGGAGAACTTCCCCAACCCAGCAAGGCAGGCCAACATTCAAATTCAAATTCAGGAATACAGAAAACGCAAAGATACTCCTCAAGAAGAGCAACCCAAAGACACATAATTGTCAGATTCACCAAGGTTGAAACAAAAGAAAAATTATTAAGAGCAGCCAGAGAGAAAGATCGGGTTACCCACAAAGGGAAGCCCATCAGACTAACAGCAAATCTCTTGGCAGAAACCCTACAAGCCAGAAGAGAGGAGGGGGCAATATTCAGCATTCTTAAAGAAAAGAATTTTCAATGAAGAATTTCATATCCAGCCAAATTAAGCTTCATAAGTGAATGAGAAATAAAATCCTTTACAGAGAAGCAAATGCTGAGATATTTTGTCACCACCAAGCCTGCCTTACAAGAGCTCCTGAAGGAAGCACTAAACATAGAAAGGAACAACCAGTACCAGTCAATGCAAAAACATATCAAATTGTAAAGACCATCAACATTATGAAGAAACTGCATCAATTAACGGTCAAAATAACAACTAACATCATAATGACAGGATCAAATTAATACATAACAATATTAACCTTAAATGCAAATGGGCTAAATGCCTCAATTAAAAGACACAGACTGGCAAATTGGATAAAGACTCAAGACCCATTGGTGTACTGTATTCAGGAGACCCATCTCGCATGCAGAGACACACATAGGCTCAAAATAAAGGGACAGAGGAAGATCTACCAAGCAAATGGAAAGCCAAAAAAAGAGCAGGGGTTGCAATCCTAGTCTCTGACAAAACAGACTTTAAACCAACAAAGATCAAAAGAGACAAAGAAGGCCATTACACAATGGTAAAGGGTTCAATTCAACAAGAAGAGCTAACTATCCTAATACAGGAGCACCCAGATTTATAAAGCAAGTCCTTAGGGACCTACAGAGAGACATAGACTCCCACACAATAATAATGGGAGACTTTAACACGCCACTATCAACATTAGACAGATCAATGAGACAGAAGGTTAACAAGGATATCCAGGACTTGAACTCAGTTCTGCACCAAGCGGAACTAATAGACATCTACAAAACTCTCCACCCCAAATCAACAGAATATACATTCTTCTCAGCGCCACATTGCACTTATTCTAAAATTGACCACATAATTGGAAGTAAAACACTCTTCAGCAAATGTAAAAGAACAGAAATCACAAAAAACTGTCTCTAAAACCACAGTGCAATCAAATTAGAACTCAGGATTAAGAAACTCATTCAAAACCACACAATTACATGGAAACTGAACAACCTGCTCCTGAATGACTAAATAACGAAATGAAAGCAGAAATAAATATGTTCTGTGAAACCAGTGAGAACAAAGACAAAATGTAACAGGATCTCCGGGACATTTAAAGCAGCGTGTAGAGGGAAATTTATAGCACTAAATGCCCACAAGAGAAAGCAGGAAAGATCTAAAATCAATACCCTAACATCATGATTAAAAGAACTAGAGAAGCAAGAGCAAAACAATTCAAAAGCTAGCAGAAGGGAAGAAATAACTAAGATCAGAGCAAAACTGAGAGAGATAGAGACACACAAAAAAAACCTTCAAAAAATCAAGGAATCCAGGAGCTGGTTTTTTGAAAAGATCAAGAGAATTGATAGACTGCTAGCCAGAGTAATAAAGAAGAAAAGAGAGAAGAATCAAACAGATGCAATAAAATTTGATAAAAGGTTTATCATCACCGATCCCACATAAATACAAACTACCATCAGAGAATACTATAAACACCTCTACACAAATACACTAGAAAACCTAGAAGAAATGAATAAATTCCTGGACACATACACCCACCCAAGACTGAACCAGGAAGAAGTTGAATCTCTAAATAGATCAATAACAGGCTCTGAAATTGAGGCAATAATTAAT
>NW_016824661.1:105109-117656 GCF_001698545.2 Rhinopithecus bieti | reverse complement strand
AAAAAAAAAAAAAAAAAAAAAAAAAGAAATACCATTTGATCCAGTGGTCCTGTTATGGGGTATATACCCAAAGGATTATAAATCATGCTACTATGAAGACACATGCACACATGTTTACTGCAGCACTATTCACAATAGCAAAGACTTGGAACCAACCCAAATGTCCATCAATGATAGACTGGATTAAGAAAAATGTTGCACACGTACACCACGGAATACTATGCAGCCATAAAAAACGAAGAGTTCATGTCCTTTGCAGGGACATGGATGAAGCTGGAAACCATCATTCTGAGCAAACTATCTCAAGGACAGAAAACCAAACACCGCATGTTCTCTCTCATAGGTGGAAATTGAACAATGAGAACACTTGGACACAGGGCAGGGAATATCACACTTCAGGGCCTCTCGGGGTTTGGGGGACTCAGGGAGAGACAACATTAGGAGAAATACCTAATGTAAATGACGAGTTGATGGTGCAGCAAACCAACATGGCACATGTATACCTATGTAACAAATCTGCACGTTGTGCACATGTACCCTAGAAATTAAAGTATAACAAATAAATTAATAAAAACAAATAATAAATAATAAAATCTGAAGAAAAAAAGAAACAGCTAGGAGTAGATCCCATATCTTAGGTATGTTCTCACTTTGTTAGGGTTGACACTCTAGTATCACATTAAATGAAGTCTTAAACGAACAAACAAAAAAACTGCAATTATTATCTGATCTTTCCTACAAATGCACACAGCATGTACCTACATGGCTCAAAGCAAAATAATAGCCAATTTTGATCTGAATTTCTTCAGAATTACAATACTAATCTTTCAATTGTATATTTTATTATTATTAAATTAATGTAATTGAGATTAAATGTTAAATCTGAATGAAAACTGACAGGAGACAAAAATGTAAAGTAAATCCTCTTGTATTCAGAGTCTACTCTACCAGATACCATTTTGATAAACAACTTAGGCCCCTTGTCCAAGTGGAAAGTCCACTGTGCAAAGGAAAGCTAGAGACGCTCCCTACAGAAACGCTCCAGATGAAGGGGAGCGGGGTTTCAAAGATGAGGATAAGCTCCTCCAGCCATCAGGCCCCTTGGAGCCTGAAACGCAATGTCCAGCAGGCAGTTTCAAGAATGTGTCTGTCCTTTCAAGCAGAGCACATGGCATGGAAGATGCATGTAGACGCATGTGTGTGTGTGTGTGTGTGCACGCGCACGCGCGCGCACTCATATGCATGTGTTATTGGGTCACAAAACCCTTTTTGCTGGCCTTGAGGAATCCCTGGATCCCCCAGGTTGTCAAGAGCACAGATTGAAAACCGCTGGCCAACAAAATTTGAGATGTGAGGTGGTTAAACTCAGCCAACCCTCTGAGCTATGACAGACATCAACGGGCAACACCCCACCACGTGGCTTGGCACTGGGGAGCCATTTCCATTTTGGATCCTAACAGAAAATGCCCCTGTTCTATTCAGAGGCCTGCACTTAGCCCTCCTTGTTCATTTGCAGGATAAATGATGAGAATCCTGCTTTGGCTGTTTCTCTGGATGTTAACTCTGACGCCCACGTTGCCATGACTTATGGCCTTTTTTCATGGCTTATCTTAATGAACTGTTCTTCAGAGAATGATGTTTATTGCATTTTCTTATCACTCACCCTTGACGGCTTTGGGGACACTCCTCTCTCCTGGTTCTCCATGGACTTTGCTGTCTGTTTCGTCTCATTAAAGAGTTCTTTTGCTCTGATTGCTCTCGGTAGACTGTGGTGATACTAAGGGCTCCATCCTCAAGCCACTACATGTGGCTGCTGTTCCCTAAGGAAAATCTCTACCAGGGGAGCCCAGGCCTTCCTGAGGTTTCTTCTCTTGTAAAGTCACAACACACACATGCACACACACACACATGCACGGAAGTGCTTACACACACACACACACACACACACACACACGTATTCCACGCCATGGGCTCTCCCTGAAATATCAGAGGCATTCTTGGAACTTCCTGCTGGACTCTGTGCTTCAGGCTTGAAGGGGCTCTTGGCGGCAAGAGCTTATGCTCACCTGGCTACAGGTGATGAGCCTCCCTGTCCAGCACCCATCCTCACTTCTCTCTGCCTTCTCACACTTG
This sequence comes from Rhinopithecus bieti, assembly GCF_001698545.2. NCBI lineage: Eukaryota > Metazoa > Chordata > Mammalia > Primates > Cercopithecidae > Rhinopithecus > Rhinopithecus bieti. The sequence continues at coordinate 115,523 of NW_016824661.1, read as the reverse complement.
CTGTGATTGGTGAGCTTGTGCAGAAACAATAGACCACATGGGGCTCCAGCTCTGCTGAGTCCTCCTTGGAGCTCCTGTGTTTGCAGAGATTCTAGGTTCTCGCTTGCTCTCTGGGCCATGCAAAGCAAGAGGACATATTGATGAGCACACCTGAATCTCCTTCTAAGCCCCATCTTCCCGTAGAACTCCTATCAATATCTCACACATTTCCAACTGGCTGACACCTCCATTTATTTATCAATGGATTCCAAGCTCAAGTAAGGGAGATTTTATTTACTGGGACCCTAAATCCTCAACAATTATTCAAACTCCAAATAATAAAGACCAGGCATGTCCTCCTTCTCCCAAATCTGTCATTCTATCACTCTATCCATGCTTACCTACTTCAGCAACCTGAGGTCAATCTCTCTCTCTTTTTTTTTTTTTTTTTTTTTCACCTGAGGTCAATCTCAACATCCCCTGCACTCATGCTCTTTACCTCTAATTGATCTCTAACTTCTATCCTTTCTCTAAGTATTTCTTTAAACTTCTCTCTTCCAATTTCAATTACTAGCACCCCAGTTTAGAGCCTACAAGACGACTCAAAATAGCTTCAGTCAACACAGGAACCTACTGGCTCATTTGACTGAAATGCCAAGGGGTTGAGCTCACTTTTCATTTGCAGGCTGTAAGGACCCCTGCGTCCGGCTCGCCCCGCTGCTGTGGACAGGAGCTTGCACGCTTGGTGGCTGTAGAAGGCCTTCTTACAGCCCCCATCCTGCTCCCCACCTTCTACCTTTTTCAGTTCTTTGCATTTCAACCCCTCATGCTGAAGCACCTCAGGCAGGACAGCCATCCTCTGGGGGCTTTCTATAGAGAAGGCCCCTCGAGAGCATGCACAGAGCCTTGAACAGAGAGGGTGTCCTTCTGGTTGCCATGTCAGATGTTATGTCTTCATGGTGCCTGGGGGGTGACACAGCCATCTTCAGTGAGTGCTGAACTGAACTGATGATGGACAGATTGTTCAAATAAAAGAGAGAGAAAGGCATGGAGAAGGCAGCACACAGCAATATTCCCAGCGAAATCAGACAAAGAATTTGCAAAGTCTGTTAATTAGGGAAAAAAGAAGCCCGCTATCACAATCAATAAATGTGTAAAGGTTGTACTGAAAGCGCTTGAGGAACTGAAAATGCATATGTGAAAAACTCTCATTGGAAAAAAAGAGTGTGAATCAAAGAAACAAAACAATGTAATCACATATTGTGGAGAAGCACAATGTAGGTCCAGAGAGGATGTGAATCTGGAAGACTGGACCTCTAGCAGACAAAGTGCACACCAGCCTGCAGAGCCCCGAACACTGGAACGCAGTGTGTGCCTGAGGGTTGTGTTACCTATAGCTGGGTACATGCAGGTCTCACTGCAGAGTGTGGGTGCTGTTATTCTCAAGAGTATTGGCCTTTTCATAGATTGCTGGGTTAAAAAACCAAAGCAAACAAACAACAGTCCAGAAAGTGTTATCTGAAACACTTGGCTGGACCCCAGGCACAGGAAGCTCTGGTGCTTAGGGGCTGTCACAGCCCCGAGGAAACCCTGGCTCTGCTCTGTCTCTCCTTTGTGATGCTCCCCGTGCCTTGTGGTCACCTAAACCCTTCCTTTTCTCTGATTCTGTTGTAACCATTCACTTAAGGGTCCGAATCATCTGTGATGTTTTGGAAAACATTGTTCCTTCTCCTGACCGGGTTTCTGGCTTTGTTAGACCAGTCATAAACAGTGCGGTCATAAGTAACACATCCACTGCAAACCTGCCTCTCCTCCCTGTTGTCTGCAAGCCCCAGTTAAATGTTAGGACCAATATTAATTCATTTTCAATATTGTTTTCTTAAATTTCGTTACTATTTCTTAAAAACAACTTTTGTCTCCCTTCGGTTGCTCACTCTTGGGTAAAAGGGTTAGTCATAAAACTTGCTCCTGTAATGCCTACTTTAAATGTCAATCTGAGCAATTTTTATTTGGGGCATCAAATTAAAGCGATTTGCGTATTTGTTTTCTCTTTTTCTCCCCACATGCTCAGCACTTTTCCTCACCACAGGGAAAGGTCCCCAGGAACACTGATGGCCACGCTCATTGTCATGAGGGTAGAGTTGGGCCATCATAGCCAGGCTGACCTGTGGGAATGCCGAGTTCCTCCTCTGGAAGGGTCGGTGCAGGCAGCGAGTGTGAGCACAGAGTCCTCTGCGGATGCTGGAGGAAGCAGCCGGCCAGAGAACTGAGCTTTTCCAAGGAACGAGGGAGGGGAGGCAACAGCTGTGACGGATCTGAAGTGGCCCTTGACACGTGGGCTTATTAAATTAAAGTTATTGGCACAGTAACGTGAGCGAGAATCATGCACTGAATGTGAATCCAGGATTCACATCCTGATTTATGCACGCATCCAGCCCTGCCTTGCCAAGGTGACAGTTATATTACCCCGCTGAACTCTGCTCCTCTGTGATCATAACAGGGTACCCCTTGGCTTGCACCCTTGAGATGTGTCTTGTTCCCGGCAATGGATGCCTCAGGACATGGCTTTTCTTTGCTTGTGTCCCCATTTGTTTTTAAAAATTTGCCAGAATGCAATCCCCTCACCTCCCTCAGACTAGTATTAATATTTCATACAGATTCTGAAAAGTTACTTCTACAGTTCTGTCAAAAGTGAGACGTTGAAGGTGAGACGTTGAAAGTGAGACTTTCTGGTGCAGGTCATCAAAGACCCTGTGAAGATATCAGGAGGTCAGTGAACAACACCGTCAACCTACAGTGCCTGGAGTCAAACATTTCAGATAAATCTCTACCCTGTACCATTTCATGATGACAAGCAAAGTCCAGCCACCCTATTCGCTGGACACTGGCAGATTCTTGTCAATTAGGCCTCAGAACCATCTTTAAATGTTTTCCTGCCACCTAGAGTGATGCTACCTCTGAGCTTATAACCAGATGCTGCCCCCAACAGTGTGGACTGAAGAGACACTGCCAGAATCTGGATTCAGATACGTCCACACTGCAGAGTGCTAAAGGGCACAACAACAGGGCCCTGAGCTGCCTCCTGGTTGTCACATTCATGCACATGTTGTCCTGTGACTCAAATGCCCTTCCAGCCTGGCCCTCCAGCCCTGTGTCTGTCTGGGGACCACCTCTTTTGGCTTCAACATCCATCTCAAAGGTCACCTCTTCTCTAAGCTTTCCTTCAGAAATCACTGTTTTCTCTGCCCGCCATTAGCACTGGACTCCTGTTGGCCTCACACAGCTGGGATGTGATAAACTTGCTTGCTCAGGGCCCCATCATTGCCAGGGCCAACCCGACCACTTCCCTTCAGAGTAGAGAGGCTGAGCATTCCCACTTCCACCTGCTGTTTGCATGGGACCACCTCTATCTGCCCGTCATCATCCCCAGTCCATCACGAAATATGCCACTGTCGAAATAAACAGGGCTGATTCTTGGCCCTTTCTTTCCACTCTTGCCAAAAAGGGAAAAAAGAAGTTCACTTAATAATTGTATTGAAAATGAGATGAGATAAACTACTTTTCTAGCAATTCAAATTTTCAATCAGTCGAAATGTGCGTGGTGCAGCACCTAGTTTATGTTTCACAGGCAACCCGTTGCCTTTGGTTTGGAATCAACTGAGAGCTGATGGTTAAAACTAAAACAGGACTCCACATTGCACTGTAGACATTTCTCCCTGTGGCTACTTCCCGAGGGACTGTGAGTTTCTGCAGGACCTAGTGAGTAGGGCTTCCAATGGCCTCCTCCTCATCCTGTTGGTGAGGGAGGAAGCCCTGCTCCAGGCTTATGAAGATGGCCAAATACACACCAGCACCAGGCAGATGCAGCTGGCAGTGGTATGTTTGTCACATCCACTAGCATTCCCAGGATGGAAGACAGTGTGCATCATGTAGTCCCACAGAGTCACATTCAGGAACTGAGTAACCACCCAGGGGCTGGGGCAGGCTGGCTGTGTATTAACAAGAGGGTGGGATGACCTTGGTTCCAGAGGGAAGATGCAATTGGCCCATTTGCATAATTTCACAGGCTGGAGGTTGTGGAAGGCCACTGGTCAGGGATCAGCAGACACTGCACCCGACTCCTTGATTCCAAGCAACAGGATGGCTTGCCCAGGGGACCTCATCCACAGGAGCAGATTGGGGAGTTATCTATGGCTATGCCGTTCCAGACTCTCCTAACTTTACCAGCGCAGTAGTACCCCCGTAAGTGCCAGGGAAGGGCTGGCGGTTAGTGTGGCTACCCTTGTCATGCTACTTGCATAGCTAACGTTCTACATAGGAAGTCTGTGAAGCTCAGAATTTGTGTATAATTTGTTTTGCCCTCACTTGTCATGCTCCTTCAAATTATAGCAAACAGTTTAGGAAGATCTCATCTTTGGCATACTGAGGAATCTAAGATCAGTGAGAACTCCCTCTGGTGTGTGGCAGGCCAAGTATTTTAGAGTGGGATGGACATCCACATATCAACAGCTGGTTTTGTTCATCCTCTATTAGTTTTCTGGATAGTCCTGCATTTTCAAAGTAGTCACAAAAAATAAAACTTCAACTAGTTCTAACCATCTATTAAACATGTCCTGGGGCATTTTCTGGCAGAGCTGAGTGCTGAGTCCATCTGGAGGGGGCAACACGGGGCAGGAGCCGAGTGCTGAACCATCTGGAGGGGCAACACGGGGCAGGTATGGCTGGGGCTGCAGTGTTCAGCTGGCTCATGTCTATTTGGAGGCCATCCTTGGCTCTGTCGCCTTTTGGCTTTCAGACCTTGGACAGAGGACATAACTTGCCTCAGTGTCTCTACCTGTAAAATGGGAATGGTCATAATAAAACCTACTTCACAGGGTGACTCTGATAATAAAACGTGAAAACACAAGTAAAGCATTTAACATAGGGCCTGCCTGTGCTAAGTCGGCAGCCACAGAGGCTGCTATCTCCGTGTGTGTAGTGGGTGAATGGTGTACTCCAAAATTTCATGTACACTGGGAACCTCAGAGCATTGCCTGACTTAGAAATAGGGTCTTTGCAGATGGAATTAAGGTAAGAATTGAGATGAGATTATACTGGATGAGAGTGGGCCTCAATCCAATGAGAGTGTCCGCGTAAGAGACAGATTTGGACACAGAGACACAGGACAAAAGAGGAGAATGCCAGGTCAGGAGGGAATGGAGGGGTGCAGCCACCAGCTGCCAAATGCTTACAGGGATCAGAAGCACGGAGAGGTAAGGCAATTTTCTCCTCAGGAGGCTTCAGAGGGAGCATGGCCCCTGGACACATTGATTTCAGAATTCTGCCCTCCAGCACTCCAGCCTTTCTGTTGCTTGAAGCTGTCAATTTCGTTTTTAGGCAGCCCTGGGAACCTAGCAGAGCACAAGACAATATAAAGTACTTAGGGTGCAAAACAAGGGCCGAGCACTCCCAGGAAAGCTGTTCTAGAAAGCAGCGCTAGTCAGTGGCCATAACCCTTCATTCAACAAAGGTTTATTAAGTGCCTCCTGCATGCCAGGCACCCCTGTGTTAACGAATAAAACCAGCTGATTTCTTGGCCTCGAGAGCGCCTGGCCTTGCCCCCCAGTTGCCAAGCAGTTTGCATACCCCACTGGTGCCGGAAGGGCGTGGCCTGGGGAATGGTCTGCTTCCTGGGCACAGGTCCTGGTTTCTGGAGTTAGCTCCGCAAGTGGGTGCTACATGAGTCGCAGCCCCTCTGACCTCAGCCGGCACGGCACAGGGGCATCCCTGGTGCAACTGCCATGGTCCCCCATGTGCTGGGGGTGAGTCCTTCCCCTTCCTGTCTCTCACTCCCTCTGCCCCAAGGAAGTGCTGCTGCACTAGCACTGGCAGGCCTCAGATAAGAAGAGGAGGATGTCCCTGTGGGCTCCTGCGGCTGCTGTTCCCATTGGGGTTGCTGCCTCCTGTCCATGAGCCATCTCCACCCCCAGACAGGGATGGGCTGATGGTCAGGGCAGCTGCACGCCCTGCCAATGTCAGCACAAAAAATACCAGCAAGACTTCTAAAGGCTCCCGTGATTCTTCAAATACTTAACAAAAAGGTGTAATGTTGTTTTATTATTTCTTCCAAAACCACAGCTGTCATTTTTGTTAAACAAGAAGCCTTCATTCTTTACATCTAATAAAAACAAATAATGCTGAGGAACAATTTACACTGAAGCACATCAGAACGGGAGACCGGACATCAGAGATTTCACAAACACCGGGACCATGGGTTCATTGGACCTATGTTAGAGTTCTATCCCCTGGAAGTCTACACTCCACTGCCCTGTCCATAAAAGAGGCTTCGACCTGGGAGGTGGACCAGGGCCTGTGTTTGTGGAGATTCCTGGCAACGCCAAGTCTATTTTACAGTCATGGTCCTTGGCTGCCCTCTTCTGGTCAGGTCTGGAACAGCTTGGCTGAGAGGCCCTGGGGTTCCTGTCCCTCTGCACTGGGTGTTGGGGGTGTGAACGCCAGCCTACAAGTTAGGGTGAACAACTGTCCTGGTCTGCCTAGGACTGGGTTGGGGGCTTTCTGGGGTGCAGGACCTTCAGTACTAAAATCAGAACAGTCTTGGACAGATTTAATTCGCCCTTCTAGGATGAATACATTCTTGCTAGGACCTCATGGGCCTACGTCAGAGGAGCAGCGGGCTTGGAAATGAGCCTCGGTGTGGTACATTGCTGTGTGACTGCTGCTGGGGACTGTTGGTGCAGAGTCGACTTTCCTCTCTTCTGTTATCCTCTATTAGAAAGTTTTAGCATCCATGTTTTGTTTGCTCTGGGCCAGGGCTTTATATTGGTTATTTAGGTTAATTCGAAGGACTCTTATGAGCAGGTGCTGTCCACAACCTGGACCCAGCCCACCTGCTTGAGCCCCGCATTCTAGGAGGCCAGGCTGTTACAGTGCATCCTCCTGATGTACTGTTTGCTCCCCAGGGAGCTCACGCTCCCAGCTGGCCCTGCCACCCTCAGGAGGGCCCCAGCTACAGCCACTCTTCAGACCAGGTGACAATCTGTCAATGTGTTGGCCTCATGCAAGGTTACACGTCCATCGAGGGCAGGGCTGTGTGGCGTCCTCATTACCTAACACAGTGACCATCTCAGGGAGAAGCCAAACCTCCCAGCCCAGTCATCACCCAAAGCCAAGAGCAGGCCACCTCCGTTACACCAAGCTTTTCTGTAACAGCAGAAGTTCAGCTGTGGCCCTGGCTCTGGCCGCCCCCTCTGATTTTAGAGGCGGGGCAGCTGCCAGCTGCAGGGGCCAGTTCACCATCAGCGACTGGGTCCTGGGAGGCCTACAGGCTCAAGCTTCCCCCGACTGCAAGGAGCTCAGCAAGATGCCCTCTCTCCCCGCCTGGTCTCCCAAGGACCCTGCCTGAGACTGCTGCAAGGGTGGCTTAGGCAGAGACACAGCTGGGATGTGATAAACTTGCTTGCTCAGGGCCCCATCATTGCCAGGGCCAACCCGACCACTTCCCTTCAGAGTAGAGAGGCTGAGCATTCCCACTTCCACCTGCTGTTTGCATGGGACCACCTCTATCTGCCCGTCATCATCCCCAGTCCATCACGAAATATGCCACTGTTGAAATAAACAGGGCTGATTCTTGGCCCTTTCTTTCCACTCTTGCCAAAAAGGGAAAAAAGAAGTTCACTTAATAATTGTATTGAAAAATGAGATGAGATAAACTACTTTTCTAGCAATTCAAATTTTCAATCAGTCGAAATGTGCGTGGTGCAGCACCTAGTTTATGTTTCACAGGCAACCCGTTGCCTTTGGTTTGGAATCAATTGAGAGCTGATGGTTAAAACTAAAACAGGACTCTTCATGGCCGGCCAAGTTCCAGGAGTGGGGACCCTGGCACTTCCCCAGGAAGAAGTAGGAGTTGGGGGAAAGGAAAGTCACAGGAGGTCATTCTCTACTGAGTGGAGTGGAGACCAGGAGGGGGATTAACCTTTTCATCTGCTCACCCAGTTGGCTGTGTGCATGCTTTTGAGGGTAAAAGCAAATGAAGGTCTATAGTTCTCCTGTTATCAGGTCTTTGTGAGAAGGAGCTCGGGGACGCCCCGGGCTGAGCAAGGTTGGATGGACATTTCTTTGTATAGAGTGAGGTACCAGGAATGAAGCCAAAGGCTTTGTGAGTGGCCGGTTCTGATCCCCCATAGAGGACAGAAACCCCTTTAGCCAAGAATTCCTCATCTTGATGCTATAACAACCTGAAAGAAGCATTTGCTGGGCAGATTAATAGCATCAATAATTGCAAGAAGGCAGGGTGGGGAGGTGGGGAAGATTTTGGGCCATTTCTTCTAAACTAAGACAATAATTTCAAAGCTCCTTTTAAAATAGAACCTTTTTTTTAAAATTAAAAAAGAAAAAGAGCCAGCAAATATTTACAAGGGTGAAGTTAAAATTTTTTTTAAAAAGTACCCGTCTCCAAATGTGAACCACTGACCTTAGGTAAACAGGTCAAGGCTGTGGGCAGTTGCCGGGAGACTGGCCTCAGGCATCAGTCTCTGCCAGCTCCTCACAGCAGGGCACCCTGGAACCTGCACATGCACAGATATTCTAAAACAGAGCAAGAAAAAAAGAACAAAAATTTGAGTCAGTGAATACAAACAGCAAACACAGCAAACTTTGATTAAGGGGAGAGGGGAACCAATATTTATAAAAATGACTGACTCCCAGGGAACAGCAGTTTCGAAAGGCCTACAGTTTTTCCATTCAAGTCCTAAACAAAATTACAGACAAATGGTCAAAGTTCCTTTTTATGGCAAGTAAAATAATTTTTAAAAAGCACAAGTTACAAATGGATGCTATGCACAAATGCGTCTTGAATTGTTGCATATGTGGCCCAGCCTGCGAATATATATACTTCTAAGTGTATAACGTATGCATTACCTAATAGAAAACTGAGACGTCCCCTGTACACTAACTTGGCACATAACTGAAGTTTATTTTTCTTTCAAGGCGGTGAAGTTTAAGCATTTTTGTTAAGCAAGGAAATCATTATGTAAATGCCTTTCATATCCTTCCCAGTTTCTTTAAACACTTCATGCCAAGCCTCTTTTCATGTCATTTGAAAATTCAAAGTTGTGATCCTGGACCTGTGAGTGTCTCCTGCACTGTGGTAGCGGGAAGGATGCCCAGGGGTGTGAGCTAAGCTGGGGGCTTTGCTGCCCACTGGAATTGCAGCACACCACTGGCTTCTCTGTCACCATCCTCCCGCTGAGTGGCCGTTCATTGCAGAGAAGTGCCTGGGCGCTGGATTCAGCGACTGATGTGGGTTTGAATCCCAGTAGAGTCCTTATTAATTCCTGTTCCACAGAGCCCTGGAGTGCTGGACAGCGATGCAGTGGGGGTGCTGGCACCTTGTCGTTAATGCCAAGGCAGACTTTGGTAAGAAGCTGCCTCTGTGCAGCCTAACTCATGATTGTCATCTGTCCCCGCCACAACTCTGTGCTGGCCCTAACTCATCTGTCCCTGCCAGAAGCTCGTGAGGTCCTCCTGATGGGGAGGCTCTGGAGCTGGTTTGACCTGCAGAACCTCAGGCCTCGTCCCCGCCTGGGAACTCAGAATCCGCAGGGGACACGCATGCACGTCAGAGTTTGGGAAGTTTTGAGCCTACTAACCACTTCCTCGGTGACATTGGGAGGCACTTCTTTTAGGACTTCAGCTTTCCAGTTGTAAACTGGAAGTAGAATGAGAGAATCTCAGACTCCTACCTTTTAATGAGTGCCTAATGGAACTTGACACTAGGGAGTGGCTGAAGTGTTTGGGAGGAAAGGAGGAGTTCCCCAGCCATGACTGCTAGGTGCTGTGCCCCGCTGCCCGGTTCACTCTCACAAAGGACAATGCCCCCTTGACTGGGCACATGTCCCCTTGACTGGGGAACACCTGGGTACATAAGTCCCAGATGGCTCACACTTGCTATATGGAGATGACAACCAAATCCTCCTGGTTCACATTTCCGGGCTCAAATCAGGAAAACCCACCTGCCTCCAGGCTAAATCTCTAGTCAACTGACTTCCAAACACGGGTGAAGGATTCCATTCCCCATCAGAAGCAAGCTGAGCTCAGGCTAATTGGATGGCTCCTGAACAGAGGGCCGTGGGGCTGGGTGAGGGGCCAGGCCTTTGGAGCCTCCTGGGTGCTGCAGCTCGTGGGGAGGCAGCGTCATCTGGGACCTCTATCTTTCCCCAGGGGCTCCCTGGCCGGTGCTGGTTTCTATCTTCCTTATCTCTGCTCCCTCTTTGGCTTCTCTAAGGGGTCCCCTGTCACTGCTTCTTTATGACAGAGCCCTCTCTCCCTCAGCTTCTTTACGACGGAGCCCTCTCTCCCTCAGCTTCTTTACGACGGAGCCCTCTCTCCCTCAGCTTCTTTACGACGGAGCCCGCTCTCCCTCAGCTTCTTTACG
>NW_016824661.1:0-102177 GCF_001698545.2 Rhinopithecus bieti | reverse complement strand
GCTTCTTTACGACGGAGCCCTCTCTCCCTCAGCTTCTTTACGACGGAGCCCGCTCTCCCTCAGCTTCTTTACGGCGGAGCCCGCTCTCCCTCAGCTTCTTTACGGCGGAGCCCTCGCTCCCTCAGTTTCTTTACGACCGAGCCCTCTCTTCCTTAGCTTCCCTTCCTTCCTGGAGAGCTTCTCCACCCTCTTCTTGGCTAGCGGCGAAAGTGAAAGATGACTAGCAAGACACAGCTGGGACCCTACAGCTTCATTCTGGGCTTTGGGGACTCTGTTCAAAATTTGCCAAATTCATGAGTTGTTTTAGATGAAAAATCAAGCAAACACTTTAAATTTAGAAATTTATCATCAGGTCTGTTCCATTTGCACATTAATTTTTAAAAAAAATCTCTTTAATTCCATTTTCACTTTAAAAAATTCAGAATTGCCTTCTCTGCTATATTGTTGCCTTTTGGTCTCCTCTCATTTCTCTGTTATGCAAGGACACTTAGGATTTGCAAACCCAAATCTACTGAACTTTGCCAAAGGATTGAAACACATTGTCCACGTGATATTCTTTTCAAAATGTTGCCGCATTTGAACCATCACCCTCCCCACCTGTGAATACACAGCAATACTCACATGTAGTTGTTTTGCTGATTGGAAGAAGTATTTGAGAGTAAATCATAGGTGTCATAATCTTTCACTCCTGAGAGCTTTAGCATGTATCTCACAAAAACGAGAGTATTCTCTGAAATTACCTAAGTGCCTTTATTAGTCTCAGAAATTTAAACATCAATACAAAGCTAATATCTAATATACAATCTATAATTGAGCTTTACCAATATGCCAATGGCATCTTTATGGTAATTTTTTCACACATTGACTTTCGTTGCCATGTTCTTTAGTCTCCTTTGTTCTCTAATGTTCTCTAGCCATTATTCATTTTTCACCATATTGGTGTTTGTGAAGAGTGCCAGCATTTGTAGACTCAAATTTGTTGCTCAATTTGAGTTTATCTGCATCATATAATTATTTTACAAGCCAATTCCTATTAAGTTTTTCATATAGAATTAAATTTATAGCATAGTATTTGCAGCTGGGATCTCTCGGTACCCAAAACTGCATGTATCAGTTAGTTCTCACACTGCTATAAAAAGCTGCATGAGACTGTGTAATTTATAAAGAAAAGAGGGTTAACTGACCCACGGTTCCGCATGGCTGGGGAGGCCTCAGGAAACTTACAACTGTGGCAGAAGGTGAAGGGGAAGCAAAGACCTTGTTCACCTGGCGGCAGGAAAGAAAGAGCGAGGAAGAGCATGGAAAACTGCCTTATAAAGCCATCACATCTCGTGAGAAGTCACTCACTATCACAAGAACAGCATGGGGGACATCACCCCCATGATTCAATCACCTCCCACCTGGTCCCGCCCTTGACAGGTAGGGGTTATGGAGATCACAATTCAGAATAAGATTTGGCTGGGGACACAGAGCCAAACCATATCAGTGCCTTTATGTTTAAATGTGGTCCTCTCCATGCAAGTCCTGTGCTTTGTTCAGCATCCTTTGGTCTCTGTTCTCTCCTGAGAGGGAGATGGGTGCTGCTATTGAAGGCCAAGACACCAGTGCTAACAATCTAGGTGGGGACAGGTCACAATGGGCTCCCTCCCTGACCGCACTGGAGTGAAGGAGAAGCTGTGGGCCAGACAGTGTCCACTGCAGGAAGATACAGCCTGGCCCACAGGGAACTTTGGCAGACAGTTCCTGGCATCCTGGCCTCCATGGTCCTGAGGGCTTTCGTGGAATAGCTGACTTTGCACATGAGTTGGTGGGTCCTCCACTGCTTCAATGTTCAGCTACTAAACGAAGCTTCAGATGGAGACCCCAAGGCGCAAAGGCATCCATCGCTTCTCTGTGCATGGTTCCCCCTTTGCCAGACGCTGTATTGTTCACGCTGGTGTGCCCGTTGGTTACCCTAGGTGGGTCGGAGAATTTTCCACATGAATTTGCTCCCAGGAAGAGTGGCACAAGGAATGCAAGCCTTAGTCCTAGTCCTGCCCAGCACACACCCATTTCTTGTCAAGGAGGCATAGCACTTCCCTGCATCTGTCCTGAAGCTCAGGAGAAGCCCCATCCTATGTGTCCAGACAGTCTGTCTAGTATTTAGCAGGACAGGGCTGGCACAAAACGCCCTGAGGCAGAATGGAGGGCCCTCTAAGCACCAGGGAGACCCAGGGCCATTGAGGATTTCAGAGCCCGAATGCAGCGTCAGAGACATTAAGTGCCCAGATTGCTGGGTTCTCATGCCTCATGTGAGTCAGAGGGCTCTGGAAGTCTAGACTAGTCCTGACAATAATGTTAGATAACTCAGCAGCAAATAACAAGGAGTTAAATTGCATAGTCTTAGCTGCCAGGGGAGAGGCAGTCAGTGAAGGCTGAGGATTTGGGGAAAGCAGCTTCTTCCCAGACCTGTGTCTGCTCCAGGGTGCTGACCCTGCAAGGCTGGATTCTCACCCACTCCTGCTGTGGCTCTCACCAGCCTCGCTCTTCCTGCTTTTCTCTTGTTCTGCCTTTCTGTGCTTTATCCCTTGGTCAGGGATTTGTGGAAACACCTTTCTAGAACCACAGAACAATGGTTCTTTGTTCTTTCTAGAAAAAAGGTTCTAGAAATGGTTCTGTGTTCTAGAACACAGAACTTTCTAGAACAATGGTGCTCTCAGGGCTGGAGTTCTGAGCCCTACACAGGGCCATTTGGCCCAGCACCTGTGAATTTGCACTGGGAAAACCAGCTACACATCTATGGATGCGACCCTGTACATTCCAGTCCAAAAAAGATGATAAAAGGGTTTTTTTCCCCCAATAAAATCTTATTAGGGAATCTAAATAAATCTAATTAGAGAATAAAAGAGAATAACATCTAATTAGGGGATAAAAGAGAATAACCCATTTGGAGATTTTTAAAAACTAGTGATGAAAGCTTCAGCCAAATTAAATTTAAAGGAGTTTACGTGAGTAACAAACAATTCATGAATCAGGCAGCCTTTTGAGCTAGGGTGGGCTCAGAGGCTCCAGTGCAGCTGCGTGATGGAAGAAGATTTATGGACGGAAAAAGGAAGCGAGGTATAGAAATGGCTGGGTTGGTTATGGCTTGGTGTTGGATTTATTAGAACATGGTTCAAAGAGTTGGCTACATTTGATTGGCAAAATTCAGTGATTGGCACAGGTATGGGCTGTAGTCTGTTTACACAGTTATAGTTTATGATGTACCAAAAATCCTTTAGGTGAAATTTGAAAATATGTAAGAAGGCAGCTTTAAGCTCAACTTGATTTGACAGTAGTGAGAAGAAAATTATCAGAAGTAAAAATTGCCAGCCTGGACAACAAGAATGAAACTCCATCTAAAAAAAACAAAATGGCCAATGATTTTTTTTAAGATGTTAAACTGGCTTGGATAAAACCCTTTTCAACACTGGCTGCTCGGCCCCGCCTCCCCCTGCCATCTGAATAAAGTCTTGAATAAATTCCCTGTCTGCTTTTCGCCTTAATTACGGAAGCTGGGAAGTGGCCTTTTCATTTGGTACGTTTTTTGGACCGCAAAGTCTTTCTCAGCTCATCAGTGCCCCCTGGTGGTACGCAGGACGAGGGGACATGAACGAGTTCCATTGTTCACCGGCTGGTGACTGAAGGACATTTTCTCAGAAGCCCTGCACCTCCTCGCCTGTGACTCAGGTACACCTTCAATATTTTCTTGATGACAATATTTACTGATAGATTGTACTAAGTTAACAGCGTCAAGCTCAAAAGAGGCACAGTTAAAAAGCAAAGCCATTTCCCCACCCTCCTAGGGTCCATTTCTTGAGACCCTAACATGTGTTAGAGAGTTTACTGGATTTACTTTTCTGATTTTTATTACATTGTATTTTCAATTGTGTGGAATGGACTACAAATTTCATTTGTGCGTATTCAAAGCACACTGTGAATAAAAGGAGCTCCCAGGAATCCCTGGCAGGAGAGGGAGCACAGAGTGGCAGAGCCAGGGCAAAGCAGGAGGAGGGAGCACAGAGTGGCAGAGCCAGGGCAAAGCAGGAGGAGGGCAGCCCTGGCAGGAACAGGTCAGCATGCAGTTTGGATCAATAGGGAAACAGCACATCCCTTCGTCTGCACAGGCTTCTAAACTTCATGTGATTGTTTTCAGCATCACATGAGATCCTGAGTAAAAGGCAGCTCTCACTGAGCCTGGGATATCGTGAATAGTGCACACATGGTTGTTATTATTCACTTGGCAATGCCCTGGTCTTCCTGTTCCCTAATACTTCCTCAGTGGCAAGGAAAGGAAAGCATAGGAAGCCTCTTTGCAACCAGCTGGAGGCTGCGCTGAGGCCTCCGCCATCCTAGGGCCAGGCTCCCAGTGTTCCAGCTTTTTGATGTCCTGGCTATTTCAATTATACCCCACTCATGCAGGGAGTCCCGTAAGTACCCAGGTACATTAATTTTCCCTCAAAGTGCATCTGCAATGCATGGTTGGCTGACATGCAGACAGCCCCATCGCCAGCCAGGAGCCGTGGCAGAAGCAGCCCCGGAGTCAGACCACTGAGGTTAGGCTGGGAGTTGCTTGGACGCTCACTACTGCTTCACCGTGAGGTTCTTCCCTGGACCAACTGGTGTGTGTCTTGCCTGAACTCGGGTCCATTAGACGTTGACTTCACATTGTCCTAAGAAGTTAAATGAAAAGGGTCTCTGGCTAACGGGGGCAGGAGGCAGGGTGTGGGAACCGGCCTTGCGGGAAAGGTGCAGTACGCACACACAATTGACTGAAGAGGACAGCTGAGATTTATACGGAGGATTGCACCTACGCCTCCAGCCAGCCTTACGGTTCTCCCACTGCTGCCAACACTAAGGGTCCTGGGAGAGCGGGCGCTGGCGGCCGAGCTCTGCCCATATCCACCCTCTCACGAAGCCGCGGAGAGGACTCGGCCTGGGAACCCTTGTAATTCAATTGCGGGAGGAGGTGCCGGGAGTGACCCCTCCACCGCGGGCTGTGGGCTTGATGTGAGGGTCGTTTCACCCCAGGACAAGGGTGAGCACTTAGGAGCTGGAATAGACACTTCGAAGCCCGAGATGGTCACTGTCTACGGCTGCCTCAGTCCCTTTCTCCCTGAACAACATTTAGCTGTTAAGCTAAATCATCCACTTGGCCCCTTAGAGCCTCGACCTCGTCACAATGAAGTAGATGAGGCCGCAGAAGCCTTTGTTACTTCCACAAGCCGCTGGAGCCTGGCTTTGGCTGAGCCCTGGCAATGCCTGCCACACCCCAGACCAAGGTGATAGGTGGATGGCTGCTGCGATCGGAATGTTTACACCCGCCTCGCCCACCCAAATTCATCTGTTGAAATCCTCACCCGCAAGGTGATGGGGCTATTAGGCAGAGCCTCTGGGAGGTGACAAGGTCATGAGGCCGGAACCCTGCTCGTGCACGGGAGGTCCTGACGCCGGAACCCTCCTCACGCACGGCAGGTCGTGAGACCGGAACCGTCCTCGCGCATGAGAGGTCCTGAAGCCGGAACCCTCCGCGCGCAGGGGAGGTCGTCAGGGCGGAACCCTCCTCGCGCATGGGAGGTCGTCAGGGCGGAACCCTCCTCGCGCATGGGAGGTCCTGAGGCCGGAACTCTCTTCGCGCACGGGAGGTCGTCAGGGCGGAACCCTCCTCCCGCCCGGGAGGTCGTCAGGGCGGAACCCTCCTCCCGCCCGGGAGGTCGTCAGGGCGGAACCCTCCTCCCGCCCGGGAGGTCGTCAGGGCGGAACCCTTGTACATGGAATTCATGCTCTTATTAAAGAGACCAAAGAACGCCCTTGCTCCTTCTACTACGTGAGGACACAGAGAGAAGACAGCCACCATGTATGAACCAGGAAGCCCCCACCAGGCACTGAATCTGCCCTGCCTTGATGTTAGACTTCCAGGCTCCAGAACTGTGAGCAATGAATTTTGTTGTTTATAAACCACTCAGTTTTTGGTATTTCGTTATGGCAACCCTAATGAACTAAGACAGTAATTTATTTCCCCAAACCTTTCCAGCTAACATGGGCACTCGAGCGGATTTTCAGAACATAGAACTTTCTGGTTTACTCCCTATTCCCCAGGTACCTACTGACAGCAGGCCCAGCATGGAAGCCAGTGCTACCGTTTAAGTACAAATAAGCTGACTTCAAGTTTACAGGCTGGGAGTAAAGTGAACCTTAATCAAGTAATCAGTCTAGCAGGGTTATAATTACAAGACACATATTCTCTTTTGTGTGTGTGTCGGATTTGAAATTTGGAGGGTGCTGAGGTGAGAGGGAACACGGCGCCTTTGAGGAACGTTCAGTGTGGACAAATGCGGGAAGTAGGGGACCCATAGGGTAGGTGATGGCGAGACAGCCAGAGGGAGCCCAAGAATAGGGTGTGTAGATGGTAAAGGGTCAGTGGTTATCCCGGGAGGAGTGGAAACAAATAACAAGCTCCCTCTGCACACACGTTCAAACCTTGGGAAGGCACAAGAAGGCCATGGAGTGGGTGCTGGGTTGTGTGGCACTGACCACTGCCCATGTAGACAAGGAGACTGCAGGCCAGCTACAACAAGCACCCGGCCCAGCACCCACCTTCAGCAGCCGCCCTCCCTTCTAAGTGCTTGTGTTCAGCCCTACGAGGAGGGGGAGTCTGGAAACGTAGGTACCGCTTGGTTTCATTGAGATGGACAAAACCACCCACACGAGTGCCTCTCAGCTCGCTTCCATACCCACCTCTTTGAACTTTACTTTTGGGACATATTTTTTTAAATTTTTATTTTAGTCCATGGATACATGTGCAGGTTTGTGGTATAGGTAAAGTCATGTCACAAGGGGTTTGTTGTAAAGATTATTTTGTCACTCAGGTATTAAGTACCAGTGGTTATTTTTTCTGATCCTCTGCCTTCTCCCATCCTCCACCCTCAAGGAAGCCCCAATTTCTGTTGTTCCCTTCTTTGTGTCCATGTGTTCTCATCGTTTAGCTCCCACTTATAAGTGAGAGCATGCAATATTTGGTTTCTGTTCCTGGGTTAGTTTGCTACGGATAGTGTCCTCCAGCTCCATCCATGTTCCTGCAAATGACATAATCTCATTCTTTTGTTTTTTTTTTTTAATGGCTGTGTAGTATTCTATGGTATGTATGTACCTCATTTCCTTTATTCTCTCTGTCACTGATGGGCATTTAAGCTGATT
Organism: Rhinopithecus bieti; assembly: GCF_001698545.2. NCBI lineage: Eukaryota > Metazoa > Chordata > Mammalia > Primates > Cercopithecidae > Rhinopithecus > Rhinopithecus bieti. Next base: position 94,962 of record NW_016824661.1, on the reverse strand, counting down.
CCCTGTCTCTACTGTTGTGAAGAGTGCTGCAATGAACATTCATGTCTGTTTGTCATTATGGTAGAACGATTTTTATTCCTCTGGATATATGCTCCGTAATTGGATTTCTGGGTTGAAAGGTATTTCTGCTTTTAGCTCTTTAGGAAATGGCCATCTGCTTTTCACAATGGTTGAACTAACTTACACTTCCATCAACAATATGTAAGTGTTCCCTTTTCTCCACAACCTCACCAGCATCTGTTGTTTTTTGACTTTTTAATAATATCCATTTTGACTTATGTGAGATGGTATCTCATTGTGGTTTGATTTGCATTTCTCTAATAATCAGTCACATTAAGTTTTTTTTTCTTACGTTTTTTGGCTGCATATCTGTATTCATTTGTAAAGTGTCTGTTCGTGTTCTTTGCCCACTTTTTAATGGGCCTGTTTGTTTTATTCTTGTAAATTTAAGTTCCTTATAGATGCTGGATATTAGACCTTTTCAGGTGTATCGTTTCCCAAAATTTTCTCCCATTCTGTAGATTGTTTATTAATGGTTTCTTTTGCTATACAGAAGGTCTTTAGCTTTAATAGATCTCATTTGTCAATTTTTGCTTTTGATGACACTCTCATGTATAGTTGAAGTGAGTAGAAATTATCACAGCCTTCAGGAGGATTCTTTGTTATTAACTTCCAAAAATTAAAAGGCACACATGCTTTTGCTAGCAATGTCCTGTCAAGAAATTTTCTTCATAGATGCTCACTCACATAACCTAATATCTACGATTTATACTGATATGGTTTGAATGTGTGTCCCTGCTCAAATCTCATGTCGAATTGGAGCTGATTGGGTCATGGGTAGATTTCCCCCTTGCAGTTCTTGTGACAGTGAGAGAGTTCCCATGAGATCTGGTGGTTTAAAAGTGTGTGGCCCTTCCCCCTCACTCTCTCTCTTCTGCTGCCATGTGAAGAAGGTGCTTGCTTTCTATTGGACTTCTGCCATGATTTTAAGTTTTTGAGGTCTCCTAGTCATGTTTCCTGTTAGGCCCACAGAACTGTGAGTCAATTAAACCTATTTTCTTCATAAATTACGCAGTCTCAGGTAGTTCTTTATAGCAGTGTGAGAACGAACTAACACAGAAAATCGTTGCCAGAAGAGTGGGGGACTTTGGAGCTGAGTAATGGGGAGAGGTTGGAACAGCTTGCAGGGAGGGCTCAGAAGAAGACAGGAAAATGTGGGAAGGTTTGGAATTTCTTAGAGACATGTTGAATAGTTTTGACCAAAATGCCTATAGTAATATGCACAATGAAGTCCAGGCTGTGTTGGTCTCAGATGGAGATGATGAACTTATTGGGAACTAGAGTAAAGGTCACTCTTACTATGCTTTAGCAAAGAGGTTGGTGGCATTTCGCCCCTGCCCTAGAGATCTGTGGAACTTTAAACTTGAGAGAGATGATTTAGGGTATCTGGCGGAAGACATTTCTGGGATTTCTAGGCAGCAAAGCACTCAAGATGTGACCTGTTTCTAAAAGAGTATGATCATATGCATGAACAAAGAGATACTCTGAAGCTAGAACTTACCTTTAAACAGGGAGCAGAACATAAAAGTTTGGAAAATTTGCAGCCTGACCATGTAGTAGAAAATAAAAACCCATTTTCCAGGGAGAAGTTCAAGCCTGCTGCAGAAATGTGCATAAGTAAAGAGAAACAGAATGTTAATTGCCAAGACAATGGGGAAAATGTCTCCAGGGCATGTCAGAGACTGCTGTGACAGTCCCTCCTATCACAGGCTTAGAGGCTTAGGAGGGAAGAATGGTTTTGTGAGCCACACCCAGGATCCAGCTGCTCTGTGTGGCCTCATGTCATGGTGCCTTGTGTCCCAGTGGCTCCAGCTTCAGCCATGGTTAAACAGGGCCAAGGTACAGCCTGGGCTGTTGCTTCAGTGGGTACAAACTCCAAGCCTTGACCGCTTCCACATAGTGTTGGACCTGCAGATGTGCAAAAGGTAAGAACTGAGGTTTTGAAGCCTCTGCCTAGATTTCAGAGGATGTATGGAAATGCCTGGATGTTCAGCGCAGTCTCCTGCAGGGGCAGGACCCTCATGGAGAACCTGTGCTAGGGGAGTGTGATAGGGAAATGTGGGTTTGGAGTCTCCGCACAGAGTCCCCACTGGGACACTGCCTAGTGGAGCTGTGAGAAGAGGGCCACTGTCCTCCAGGCCCCAGAATGACAGATCCATCAACAGTTTGCACTGTGTGCCTAGAAAAGCCCCAGGCACTCAACACCAGCCTTTGACAGCAGCCCTGGGGGCCGTACCCTGCAGAGCCACAGGGGTGGAGCTGCCTAAGACCTTGAGAGCCCACCTTTTGCAACAGCGTGTCCTGGATGTGAGACATGGAGTCAAAGGAGATTATTTTGGAGCTTTAAGATTTAAAGACTGCTCTGCTGGTTTTCTAACTTGCATGGGGCCTTGTAGCCCTTTATTTTGACCAATTTCACCCATTTGAGGTGGGAGCATTTATCTAATGCCTGTACTCTCATTGTATCTTGGAAGTAACTAACTTGTTTTGATTTTATGGGCTCATAGGTGGGGACTTACTTTGTCTCAAACAAGACTTTGGACCTTGGACTTTTGAGTTCATGCTGAAATGAGTTAAGAATGGGGGACTGTTAAGAAAAGATCGTTGTAATTTGCAATATGAGAAGGACATGAAATTTGGGAGGGGCCAGGGGAGGAATGATATGGTTTGGATTTGTGTCCCTGCTCAAATCTCATGTTGAATTGGAGGAGGGACCTGGTAGGAGGTGATTGGATCATGGGGGTGGATCTTCCCCTTTCTGTTCTCATGATAGTGAGTGAATTCTCATGACATCTGATGGTTTAAAAGTGTGTGGCACTTCCCCCTAGCTCTCTCCCTTACCTGACACCATGTGAAGAAGGTTCTTGCATCCCCTTCACCTTCCCCCATAGTGTAAGTTTCTTGAGGCCTGGCAGCCATGCTTCCTGTTAAGCCTTCAGAACTGAGTCAGTTAAACTTCTTTTCTTCATGAATTACCCAATCTCAGGTAATTCTTTATAGCAGTGTGTGTATATATATATATATACACACACAGAAATACACACATAGGCACATACGTAATGTATTGCAGCAGTATTTGTAATCATGAATAACAGGAACTGTGCAACCCTAAGTGTGTGGTTTTAAGTGATTTGATTTTTGTAGGCAGTCATAGGGAACTTATAAATTCCAAATATCCACTGATATATTCATATCAAAATTAGGAAGCAACCTCATGACTATCACAGTCTTCACATCTGCAATTTCATCTGCTGTGAGAAGAGTTTCTGGGCAGAAGTGACGTATAAAATACCCCAGCTGTAGATAAGGCATTGGGTCTTTCTACTGCTAGAAACTGAAATGGCTGCAACAGATACATGGCAATTGTTCTCAACGAGACAGAAATTTAAGCTCTAGCTTTTCTGATCACCCAGCTGTGTGTATAACTGTGTGTGTGTGTTTGCGTGCATGTGTGCATGTGTATGCATGCATGCATGTGAATGTGTACCTGCACATGAGCTAGTAGAATTATGGGCCTGCAGAAGAGGCACAGTTTCAGTGATCAGCCACATCTGCGTTTCAATTCAAGATCAGCCCCTTCCAACCAACCCACCTGTGTCTTTGAGTGTCCACTTGTCCTGTGTGATTAGTGGTGATGAGGGCCCAACCTGGCAGGACTGTAGAGCATCCCTGCAGGCAGCAGCTGCAGAGCTCCTGGCTCACCCCCGGCACCATCGCATGGGCTTGTTGCACTGGGCTTCAAATCCTCTCAATCATAATGTGACACTAATTATGCATTTCTAACTTTGCATTGGTATTATTTTCCCAGGGCTGGCATTGCCAGGTATCACAAATTTGGTGGTTTAGAACAACAGAAATGTATTATCTCACAGTTCTGAAGGCCAGAAGTCCAACATCAAGATGGCTGCAGGTTCCTTCTGAGGCTGTGAGGGAGAATCTGCTCCAGGCCCCTACCCTCTCCTTGGGGTTCACTGGCAATCGTTGCTGTTGCTTGGTTTGTAGGCACATCCCCTCTGTCCTCAGCCTTCTGTGGTGTTCTCCCTGTGTGCTTCTCTTTGTGTCTCTATGTGTTTAAATTTCCCCTTTTTGTAAGGACACCAGATATACCAGATTAGGGCCCATGCTACTACAGTATGACCTCATCTTAAGTAATTACACCTGCAATGAACCTGCTTCAAAATAAGGTCACATTCTGAGGTACTGGGGGTTAGAACTTCAATATATGTATTTTTAAGGAGACACAATTAAATCCAATGCTAGATTATATTGGTTACAACATCCAGCTTAATATCGGACACTGTAAAATTTATCTTTATATCAAAAATTGGAGATGTAAGCTTGGATCTATGGATTTTGTAATACAAATCTATCTCAGTATCTATCCATCTATCTTTCATCTATCTAACTATCACCTCTCTTTCTATCTATTATCATCATCATCTATCTATTTATCATCTATCTGGGAAGACTTTTTAATTAGATATGTTATAATTCACTAAGCAATCACTTTTCCAAGGACCCTATATAAAGCATACATTCATGATTATATGATAAAAGTTATAAGGCTGTCAACAATTTGCTTAGTTTAAGTAACTTATAAATGGAAAAATAAACTTAACCTGTGTTTGCATTATTGTCTTAAGAACAGCAGAGGGCACTCCAAGCTAAACTTTGGAATGTGCTGCTGTTTATTTTAAAGAAGTTTTAAATTGAGAGCAAGCACAAATCAATTAGAGCTCCATCTGTGTGCATTAGGTGTGTCTGCAGTTTCTTCCAAAATAAATAAATAATAAATAAATAAATAAATGGGTTATGTCTCTAAATATATAAACAAATTAAACACACAGTATGTGTTCAACTTAAAAAATTATCTCCAGGGTCCTCTTTTTGAAATAATTTTACATTTAACAGTTCTTTAAATAGAAATTGCCTGGATTTTTAGAAGGAAGCAAGGTGTAACATTTTTCAAAGATGTAGGCTAAATTTTTTGAAATGATTTACTCTCATTCAGAGATAAAATATTTTGAGAGACTGCTGTTACTTTTACGTAATTGATTTAATTCATTTGTGATTTCATTTGAATAACTCATAAGGAAATGCCAGAAGAGATTAAATAATTATTAGTATAATTTCTATCACATGGACCCTCTGTATTCTCAAATAAATGAGAATAAGGGGTTATGTAGAAAACAGTTTCTTTAAATATTTTTTGGTTTCCTTATATATAAGACAGTCTCAGTTTCCTAAAATACTCAAGATGAGAATGTATCCTCTCAGAGACTGCCTACGTAGAACTTTATATTGTATTCACAGTGTTCTTAACAAGGAGATCTCCAAGAATGTTGCTAATCTAAAAGCCTAATTGGAATTGGATAAGGGGACTTTATTTGCTATTTATTTTCTCATTTAGATCAACTACTGAATGTGAATTGACCAGTTGACAGCTATATAGAAAACAGATAAACTTATCTAATACTGTTTTTAAGTCAATTTATACATTTAAATTAGCTGTCTCCTAGAAGTAACTAAAATAGTCGAAGACAGAACATCCTTCTAAACTTGGTAAATGATTTGTAAATTAAATTATTTAACACAACTGAAACCTTTATGTTACTAAAATTTCTTTCTTTCTTCAAACTATTGAGTAAAAATCAGACTGTGTTTTCTGACAGTATTTGATGTGGCAGGTGGGTGTAGGTGTATGAAAACACTCTTTTCTCTTTTAGGGAGCAAAACAATGCTGAGTGTAAAGTCTTTCTTTTCTTTTCTTTTTCTTTTCTTTTTCTTATACTTTTTTTTTTTTTTTTTTTTTTTTTTTTTTTTTTTGTGATGGAGTTTCGCTCTTGTTGCCCAGTCTGCAGTGCAATGGCGTGATCTTGACTCACGGCAACCTCTGCCTCCCAGGTTCAAGCAATTCTCCTGCCTCAGCCTCCCTACTAGCTGGGATTACAGGCATGTGCCACCACATCCAGCTAATTTTTTTATATTTTTAGTAGAGACGGGGTTTCTCCATGTTGGTCAGGCTGATCTCAAACTCCTGACCTCAGGTGATCTGCCCACCTCAGCCTCCCAAAGTGCTAGGATTACAGGTGTGAGCCAACTAGCCCGGCCAAAGTATTTCTTCATAGCCTCCAACAGCTACCTTTTACGTGATTCAGAGTTAGAAGCCTATGTTGCTACTTCAGATTTATTGAAAAAATAAAGATACTACAATGTTATAAATCATAAACTGTTAAGGAGAGATGAGCCAGAAAGGGGTTAAGGAATGTCAACATGTCACAGTGGAAAATGGTCATCTGTTTTAGAAATCTAGTTCAGATAACGACTCTATAGTTTTCAATATGCTGAAACCAGGTTTGTGAGTTAGTGATGACTTTTCACCTATTGCTTCTTCTCTCTGTATTACCTTCCTCATCTTTAAAATAAAGTCTGCACGGGCTGTGCCAGACGAGGTGACCATTTTTCCCACTTCCCTGTTGATGGAGAAGACCTAGACTGCCTCATTTTATTCCAAGACTAACGCTCCAGTCCTTTGTTGATTGGAACAGACTTGAACCAAGGGTAGCCAGACCATGGGCTGGCCCATGTCCATGATCTGGGCTGGCAAACACAGAGGAGATGTGCCAACGTGTATCTATTTTGAGAGGCTGAACTAGAAAATACTCAGAGAAAGCAGGTGATAAAGGTATGCATAGAATGCATGTTGAGGAGGCCATGGGCCAAAAGGAATGACAAAAAGCATATGTTATCACAGTGCATGAGCACATAGAAGGCGTGAGTCTGTAAAATGAAAATAAAAATAAGACCAGCTCAAAATCCTGCTATTAAAAGTAAATTATTGTATGTAAAATATTTCCAACTGTGCCTGGCACACTGGAAGCCCAATGCACATGGGTGCTCCCTTCGTGGTGTTGATAGCCTTCCTGTGGTGGTCGTTACCTTCTCTCTCCACCTCTGAAGAAGGAGGGACCCTCTGCAACACTCAGTGATGTCTGTGAGGGAAGGACCTCAGGCACTCTCTGTCCACACTTTCTCATTACCATTTCCCCTGTGGATGTTGGGGTCACCCCAGCAGCTTGCTCCCAGCATCCTGGCAGGAAGTCAGGACGATTCTTTTCTTCTGTAAGATCCTCAGCATTACCTGGGGTGTTCTTTCACAGGCTCTCCCAAGGGTTCCTTGATAGCTGTTGATGGGTCAAGGCCACGAATCCCTGGGGGTTCCTTTTGTACATCTTTCTGCTTTTACTTTTTAGTGTGCCTACTTCCTGGAGACGATCTGGTGTGAGCTCCGATTGGTTGAAATGGGAATTACTCCGATTTTGTATTTCGAGCTCTTGTCAGTAGTAAGGGCTAAAATGAACCCTCCATGCTGCTACTTCTCTGGGCTCTGACCACGGCCAGATTAGCTAAAGGATAACTAGAAGCTATTGCTAAATATAGAACACAGCTCTTATCTTTAAAGGCGCATCTGCCTACACATTTGGCCATACATTTTTGTATTTCGGAAGATATTTATATGTTCATTTTAAGAGTATTTTTGTTTAATCATAAATTAATGTTAAATGTTACTAAATACCACATGGCACCAGTTGCAATGATTTATATTACTTTAAGTTAACATTTAATTGATTAGTTAATAAATACATATAATTGAATATTTTTATCCATGAACCGCATTAGTTATTGGAAGCACTGCTTAATTCTCCCTATTAATAATTTACTGAGGAATTTTACACTGATATTTGCAGTGAGGTTGTTCTGTTGGTTGTTGCGGTGATGGTTGGGGGGTGTGTGTGTGTGTGTGTGTGTGTGTGTGTCCTTGACAGGTTCTGTATCAAGGTATCATGATTATGTTGGTTTTATAAAAAGAATCATGACATCTTTTGTTTCCTCACCATAGTACAGTCCACTTTAACTGGAACCTCAATTACATAATTTGTAAGGCCATATATCTTTTCATCTCCTCTTTCTGTCACTTCGATGAGTTGTTCGTTGTATTCCCTCTTTCAGGGCTCCTAATGCTTGTTTCTAGAAATGGGAATCATAGCTCAGAAACATCTACAACTTGAGTTATCATATCTGGGTCAAGGAGGTTGAATCTGCTTTGACTCTACTGAAAATTATTTTCACTCTATTCATGGTTTTAAATTAATCCTTTTAAAATTTATTTTCCACATCATTGTGAGTTTCCTCAATGCCCCTCTGCTCACACACTGGTTCTGGGATCGTTGACTCTTTTTATTCTGTCTTTACATATACTCACTCCATTTTCCATTTTACTTTTTTCATGATTTTGAATGTAAAGTCATATCTGGATATTTTTAAAGAATTAGGCAGGGAGGAACAGAGTGAAGCCTGCCATAGGCCAGAGGAAATTTTAATTTAGGTATATTGACTCAGGATGATTTCTCATGACACCTGTTGCCTTCCTTGGTCTGGAACATGTCTCCACTTACTGTTCTGCATTCCAGGCTGCTTGCTGAGCTGGAGACACGTGTGGTTTGTAAGGAGGCAGATTTCTATGGAGTCACTTACCGTTCATCCCTCATCAGTTTTGGTCAAGCCGACACCCATGTACATTCATTTGTCTTCCTGCACTCTTCCTGTTGGCTTTTCTGAGACATGGTGTACGCATGCAGTTACTCTTCCTCTTGCCCAGCTTTGGTTTCTTATCAAAAGTGTGGCATGGCATCGGTCTTGTTTTTGAAGCTCATCTTTGCACACAATCAATGTGGATGGCACCTCCCTGGGCTCAGCGATTTGAGTAGCTCTTTATTTTGCATAATGTTTGTAGAGATTCGTGTCTGTGTTTCCACCCCTCTCAAAAGTTTTTTTTTTTTTTTTTCTTTAATCTTCGTTTGCCATTCAGGTAGGTAGAGATGTTTCACACTTCCATCTTCTGTCCAACACTCTCGACAGTTCTATACACTCTGAGAAGACATGACTTTCTTAGACCAATTAGGAAGGTAGTCATGTGTGAAGTCTTAAGAAAGAAGAAAGTTTTGAATTAACTTTGGGAGTGGGATTTGTCAAGGGAAATATATAGATGTCAACAGATAATATTATTGATAATTATCCAGTTTAGAGTGGAGATCAAGAATTTCAAAGGCACCAATCTGTGCAGTTGTGTGATTTTTTGGAATTCTTGGTGTTGCCTAGAGAAGAAAGCAGGCACATGAAATCATCAAGGGCTAGCATTTGATGAGTGCAAGCAATGGGATGGCAATATGGCAAAATAGGTGGGTGCTCCTCAGCAGACTTATTACATGAAACACAGTGTCATTTTCCAGAGTAGGTGCAACAGAGGCACTGGGTTGAATGTATACTCTCATGGGTGTGTGACGTAAGCCTCAGTGAGGTCAAACAACAGGCATAATGGGAGAGAAAGAAGAAATGATGACAAATGGGAGGCTGAGGTCAATGAATGCACGTGTTGGTGAAGGATTAGAGTGGTGGCAGGATTCTAAGCCAGAACATAAACATGCAGGGTGTGACTCAGCTACACGTGGTTGACTGGTGTGGTGGAGAATGAGTCCTGGGAATTTTGAGGCTGCTTAGGACAAGAGAAATAGGGACAGAGAGGAAAACCAGGAGCAAAAACTCTTCAGAGAACAATGTGAGTGTGGAGAAGATTAGAAAATGATTAGAAGGAATGAATCAGAGGGTGCTGGGGGATGGAACCACCCCCAAAACAGGGAATTATGGATAGGAATGCATCAGAGGGCACTGGAGAGATGGAACGATCCCCAAAACAGGGGATAATGAATAGGAATGCATCTGAGGGTGCTGGTGGGAGAGAACCACCCTGAAACAGCTGAGCTCCTAATATCAAATCAGAGGGCCATCTTCTGACAGCAGTACTAGAAATCAAAGAGAACACAAAGAGTTTACTTCTCATGCAGAGATAGGGATCAGGCTCATGAGTTGTGGTGCATCAGTTAGACTCCAGGAGTCTCCTGGTGGTTCAGGGTTGGGGGCTGGAGCCTCATCACACCAGATTCATTATACTTCCAAGGCACTCATATCCTAGGTGGACAGGGCTATGATGAAATTCATTGCATTATGGAACTGCATCCAGGGATTGGAAAATTGGCAGCATCTGTGGGGGATTCAGGCATTTTCCTGTTTATTCTTTTTTTTCCAATGTGTCTGACTTTTGGGACTTTTCTACATCATCTGTCTTTTATGTCAAGGGTGCTCGAGAAAAGAATGCTTTTTCACACACACAAAAAAATCCTAGATCTTTTTTTAATAGCATATTGCTCCAAATTTTCGGTCGCCTAAATCTATTCATCAGACCTCAACTAACTGGTAAATGTCACTGAGTAGAACAAATGATATCTGGAATGTGTTACCTAAAAGTTATCTATAAAAGTAACAGAAACCATTTTAATTGATAGCATTATGTTACCTTTAGACGATATAGATTCCTGAGTGTATTTCTTTATTAGGGAAACTTAATTTTAAAATATATTCAAACTGGAAAATACATCTTTTGTTATTACAATTATTCATCTACATTGATTTCAAATTTCAAAAAAAGTACTACCAAAATCCAATTTACTAATTCGAAATACCAATAATCAAATTTCACAACATGATGATTAGCATGAATATTATCTGTCTTTCCCATATAGAATTACTTTATAAGTAGTAATGTGGGCATATTTTCCTTAACAGAGAAGACCTCAGGAGATTTACAAAGAGGATGTGAAGATTTTTTGCTGTCTTATTCTTCTACATAATGAAAGTCCTACCAAGAGTCTTCACTGAGAATTAGGGAGTGAGCATTTGCTTTTTTCCCAAAGTCCGTAGGAAATGGAATATCTTTCTAAAATATTTCCTTATTCCTAGTTCGTGTGTGATACACAAGGCTCCATTTTATGTGCTGATATAGAATGTGAGCTGCAGGTGTATTTTTTCCTGGTGTAGATATCAAAGTATTTAACTATTTATGAAATAATGCAAATTACTCTTGCATACTCACCCGCTTTAAGGCGACTTGCATTGCTGCTCCGCCAGTTGCCACCCAAACCTTGTTGTGAAGTTGATGAATCATGTGGTCACATAACCTGTCAAATCGGTTTATGAAGTCACCTCATGTAATGAAATGTGACCCACTGGAGTACATCAATTACTGGAAAGGCTTATTGTGGTGGACACTGGTAGAATGTGTGGTTTTCCCATTAGACATCTCTAATTAGTACTGAGAGGGTCGGGTTTCACATCCACAAGGAAAGACTAGAGCTAGTGTAATTATAAAATAGAGAAAGGAATTCAAATAAAAACTAGTGAACTACAAATCAGACAAAAATTACATATATGAATGTACACGTACTCTCACACATGTGTGATTCTCTATTGCACATCCCTGTGGTTGTCAGGGAGTGGACTCTCAGGCTGCAGAGCCATCTCTGCATCACAGGCCGTGTGGATGACCCCACAGAGTGCAGAGATTTGTGTCCTCACTCATGACGCCCTGGTCCCTGCAACATGTTGCACCTCAACTTCTGGACACCCTGAAGCCCTTCAGGACATGTGTTCTGCACAAGTAAACTGCTGATGAAAGTGAAAATTCCACATCCGAATGGCTACTCAAACCAAGCATAGGCACGCGGTACCTTACAAGAGGTGTGAAATCATCCTTCTCTCTGGTTTAAGTGTCTCTGAATTCAAAGAGAACATTTAAGGAGACTGGAGACTGATTCCTTGCGTCGTTCAAGTTGCCTTCATTCTATTGTAAAACCTATGGCCTCTTTAGCCAGTGACAGAAACCCTAAGGACAACCCAGATATTTCTAGGAAGTCTGCGGTTCCTAAGTGAGGATGAAATGAAGATGTTGTGAAAGGTGAGGGCGAGCCCGCGGCTGTTGTTCAGAGACGCTATTCAAGGCCACCACATTCTGTAGCCCCCTCCCCACTCAATAAGAGCCCGTGCACATGACTATGTGCTAGCTTGCCTCAGTGCCTGGAGTTTTCCTCAGGTAAAGTGATGTTTTGCAATTAAAAATGCTTTCCTGAGGGAGTGGCGACCAACCAGAGGGGAAACGGCAGCCTTTGTGTCTGAAAAGCGAGTTTTAACTGGAACTTCACTTCCAATTACCTGAGTGTCATCTTCTTCCTGTATGAAATAAAGATAATGAAAAATAAGCGCAGTGAAATACTTAACTATGAATCAAACCAAACCTGTAAAAGGTCTGAGTGCTGAAAATTATAAAACACTGATGAAGTCCAAGATCTAAGTAGATAGGAAACATGCAGGGTCCATAAACTGGAAGACTCAACATATTAAAGATGTGAAGTCTCCCTAAATTTATCTACAGGTTTAATGCAATGCCTATTAAAACCCCAGCAAGAACTTTTTTTGTAGAGATAGATAAGCTTATTCTGGACTTTGCGTAGAAAGGCAAAGGGCCTAGAACAATTAAAACTAAAGCAATTTTGAAAAGTTTCACCTGCACTAGGTGAAGAATTCTTAGATGTGACAGTAACAGCATGATCCATACATTAAAATTTGCTAAATTGAACTTTTCAAAATTAAGATATATTTGTTCTCCAAAGGACCATAAAAAGGATGAAAAAACAAGTAACAGCTTGGAGAAAATACTTGTGAACAACAGATCTGTCAATGAATTTCCATGTAGAATATATAAAGAAATTAAAGAACTCTCAAAACTCTAAAGTATAAAACAACAATAATAACAACACACTACACAATTAGAAACTTGGCAATAGGTACAAACAGTCATTTCGCTACAGAGGGTGCGAAAAGATGCCAAATATCTTTAGTCACCAAGGAAATATAAATTAGAGTCACTCTGAAATACCAGGACACACCTGCCAGCAAGGTGAAAATACCCACTGCTGGCGAAGCTGCAGGGTCACTAGCTCACTCCTACACTGCTTGTGGAAATGGAAAGTGACAAAGCCATTCCAGGAAACAGTTTGTCAGATGTTTAATTAAAAAATGCTTGTTATACAACCCAGCATTTGCACTTCTGGATGTTTGTTCCAAAGAAAGATTTCTTCTAAAGAAAGGAAATCTATCCATGAATGGTCATAGCAGCTTTATTCAGAATAGCCCTCAACCGGAAACAATCAAGTTGTCTTTCAGTGACTGAATGGTTAAGCAAAGCATAGGCCCTCCATACCATGGAAAACTATTCAGCAATGGAAAGGAAGAAACCTCTGGTACTTGTAACACCTAATATCCAGGGAATTATGCTTAGTGAAAAAGTCAGTCTCAAATTGTATATGCCACATGAGCCCATTTATATAATTTTGTTGGAATAAGAAGGATATAGAGATTGAGAACACATGAGTAATTGCCAGGGAACAGGGATGGAGATACGACTGGCAGCAGTGGGAGATCCTCTAAAGCATGGGTCCCCAACCCCCGAGGCTATGGAGCTGTACTGGTCTGTGGCCTGTTGGGAACTGGCTGAGCGACAGGTGAGCAAGCATTCCCGCCTGAGCTCCACCTCCTGTCTGATCAGCCGTGGCATTTGATTCTCACAGGAGTGCACACCCTACTGTGAACTGTGCATGCAAGGGATCTAGGTTGCACATTCCTTATGAGAATCTAACTAATGCCTGATGGTTTGAGGTAGAAGAGTTTCATCTTGAAAAACCATCTCTACCACCCCTGTCCATGGAAAAATCATATTCCGCATATCCAGTCCCTGGTGCCAAGAAGCTTGGGGACCGCTGGTCTAAAGCAGTGACTCATCTCTGTCTACCGATGGTGGTGGTTCTAACACTCAGGATCAAATTGCGTATAACTGCACACACACACATACAAATATATGCATGAAAAACTGGTAACGAATAAAGACTGTACTCCAGTTAACTGTATTGCGTCAATGCCAGCATCCCAGCTTTGATCTTATTCCAGATTAATATAAGATGTCCTCATTGGGAGAAACTGGGTGAATGGCTCAAGGGACTCCATAGACTATTTTTGAGATGTCCTCTGAGTCTATAATTATTAAAAAACAAAATGTTAAAAGCAAATATAGCAAAAGTAACAAGCCAAATGGTTGTTCAAATACAAGGAACATATGCATATATTTTAACTTTAGGAACTCAGGATATAGGTTGCAAGAGTTTTTTAAAAATAAAATACATATTCGCTAATTCCCACCTGCCAATAAGTGAGTAAAAAAGTTGGGGAAAAGATGAATCAACTTAAACATAAAACTAAAGAAAGAGCATGATGGAAATTACGGTTATAGAACAAATAATTATTAAATATGACAATGGAGAAATAGGAATGTAAGTAATGAGGTCAGAAGATGTAGTAGGGAAGGGTTATCTTAATCACAGTTTAAGGTTTTAGTTATTTTATATTTCAATGGAATCGATTATGGGCTAAGTATAAATAAGATTCATATTAATCTTTCAATTACTCTAGTGTTTGAGAACCTTTAAAGAGCATTTGGAATTTCTAATTTTGTTGATGGGTTTCTTTGCTGTGCAGAAGCATTTCAGTTTGATTTCAGATCATTTGTCCAGGTTTGCTTTTTTTGTCTGTGGTTTTGGTGTGATATCCAAAAAATTATTGCCAAGGTCAATATTAGGAAGCTTTTCCCTTAGGCTTTCTTTCAGGAATTGTATGGTTTCAAGTCTTATATTCAGGTTTTAAATTCACTTGTGATTTGACATTACTGTGTGGTGTTAGGTAAGGGGTTAACTTCCTTCTTTTGCGTATGGATATCCAGTTTTCCCAACACCATTGCTGAAGAGATTATTCTTTCCTTATGGTGTCTTCTTGGTGCCTTTGTGAAAATTAGCTAACTGTACATGCTTGGATTTATTTCCGGGTTCTCTACTTTGTTTCACTGGTCCATGTGTTGTTTTTATGCCACCACCAAAAAATGTATTGTTTTGATTATCATAGCTCTGTAATGTAAGTTGAAATCAGTAAGTGTGATGTGTAATGCCTCCAACTTTTTTTTCCTGTCAAGATTATTTTATCTATTCACAGTCTTTTGTGGTTCCATAAAAATTTTAGCACTGTCCTTTTCTATTTTTAAAAAATTCCATTAAGATTTTGATAGGGATTGCACTGAATCTGTATATTGCTATGGCTGTATGGCCATTTTAACAATATTAATTCTTCTAAACTATAAACAGGAGCTATCTTTTCATTTATTTGTAACTTCTTCAATTTATTTCATTAGTGTTTCATAGTTTTCACTGTAAATTTTCTTTAACTTGTTTTGTTAAATTTATTCCTAAGTATTTTATTCTTTTTTGATGCTATTATAAATGGAATTGTTTCCTTTATTTTTTCAGATATATTTTTATCAGTGTAATTAAATGCAATTGATTTTGGTATGTTAGTTTTGTATCCTGCTACCTTACTGGACTCATTTACTAGTTCTAACAGTTTGTGTATGTGTGTGCATGTATGTGTGTGCATGTGCGTGTGTGTGTGTGTGTGTGTGTGCATGGAGTCTTTAGAGTTTTCTACCTATGGAATCATGGAATCTGTAAACAGGCCTAATTTTACTTCTTTTCTAGATGTCTTTTATTTCTTTTTTGTCTGAGTGCTCTTTCTAGTATTTCTGGTACTATGTTAAAAGAAGTGAAAAGTGAGTATCTTTGCCTTGTATCAGATCATAGGGGAAATTATTTCATTTTTTTCCCAATTTTTTATGCTGTTCACAATAAGCTCTACATAAATGGGGGCCTTTATTATATCAAGAAAATTGTTTTATGTACATTTTTTAGAGATTTTACTATGAAAATATGTTGAATTTTGTCAGTTTTTTCTGCATCTATTGAAATTATGTGATTTTTGTCTTTATTCTGCTAATATGTGTATTACATTGATTGATTTGCATAGTTAAACCAACCTTGCATGCCAGAGATAAATTCTACTTGTCGTGGTATATGATCTAGCTATAGATTGGAAAAAAGTATTTGTAAACCATATATCCGTTAAGAGGTTAACATTCAAAATTTATAAAGAACTCACAAAACTCAAGAGCAAAATAAAACATAATCCAATTTAAAAAATGGATGAAGGACCTGAATTTACATTTTTCAAAAGAAGAAATAAAAATGGTCAAGTATGTAAAAAAGTGTTCAACATCACTAATAATCAGGACAATGCAAATTAAAGTAAAATCACAATAGAGATCATTTCTCTGTTAACATGGCTACTGTAAAAATGAGAAGAGATAACAAGTATATGGAGAGGGTGTGGAGAAAAAACACTGTTGGGAATGTAAATTGGAATGGCCATTGTATAAGGAAACAGTATAGAAGTTCCTTAATTTTTCTTTTAGGGCCATTATATTATCAAGGAATTCTTCTGGTTACATATCCAGAGAAAATAAAACCAGCCCCCCTTGAGGATATCTGCACTGCTGTGTTCATGGTAGCATTATTCACAATGGTCAAGATATAGAATCAGCCTAAGTGTCCATAGGCAGATGAATGAATGAAGAAATTGTGGGGTATATAAAAAATAAAATATTATTCAGTTTAAAAGAAGAAAGAAACACTGCCATTTATATAACAATGAATCTTAGAATACTTTCAATTTCACATGTTGTGCCTCTTACTACCCCACCAAAAATATCCTTGATGTGTTTTCATCTTTAAGGGTGTATCTATTCTATTTAAAATATATACCTTGTATTCTGGAATTAAGTTTGGGCTCAGCATAACAAAAAATGAAATTATGTTCTTTGCAGCAACATGGATATAGCTAGAGGCCATTATCCTGAGTAACTTAACAAAGGAACAGAAAACCAAACACTGCATGTCCTCACATATAAGCGGGAGGTAACCATTGGGCATTCAAAGTTATAAATATGGGAACAACATACACTGGAGACTACTAGATGGGAGAGGGAGGGAGGGAGCGGGAAAAGGGGTGAAAAACCAACTCTTGGGTACTTATGCTCAGTAGCCGAGTCACTGGTTTATTTGTGTCCCAAGCCTCAACATTACACAATATACCCAGGTAACAAATCTGCACATGCACCCCGTCAATCTAAAACAAAAGCTGAAAAAATCTTTGGGCTCAGCAAAAAGTACTACATAGATAATAAAATATACTACTCACCCATGGGAAGGGAAAACATGCCTTGATCTACCCCATTTGCCCACATTAGGAAAATCCAATTCTCAGATAATTTAAGGGAAGAATCCAGAGTCATTTGGTTAAGTAAAGGCAGAGCATGAGCTAGAACCCAAGTCCCGTAACTTCAGGACTAATGTTATCTCTGTTTTTATGTCATGTAATATCCAGCTTTTCTCTTGGGTCCTTTTGTCCCCTTTAACATCATTCTGGTTGATTCTGCGATCATCATCATCATCCTCATCACCACCACCACCACCACCACCATCATTATCGTCATTATCATTATCTGTCGACACTTTCTCTGAAGAACATTTCAATGTCTCTTCTCCATTAAAAAAACCTCCTTCAACGTCTCCATTGGTTCTCAACATAGAGATATCATTTAACCTTCCAAATTTCTTTTTGAAAATATTTCCTCAGGAATATAAGAAAAGAAATAGGATAAAAACAGCATAAAATCAACTGTGGCGTGGATGAAAGTACATATAGATACATCTGTCCTCTTTGCCTAGTTGAAATACTGTCTTACTAAATTGACAAAAAGGATGCTTCCACAAATTTTGGCAAACTAGAAATGGAAAAAAAGTTTGAGATGCACATGATATAGATATGTAATGTAATGAGTTCTATCATTTATATTCTTTAAAATTATTTATTTTCAAAGATGTTTAAAATATATCACAAGAAAACCAAGAATCATGAGATTCTTGATTGGGAATCAAGAATCATAAAGAAAATGGGAAATCATAAGCAGTTCGAATAGCTACATGGAATTATTGATGTACAGGCTATGAGATACTCCCGCGTTCCTTTAATAAATGGAAAAGATTTAAAACTGGCATTTTATCATGGAGTTTATGTTTTAATCAGCCTCAAATCAAAGATGAACTGTCATAAATAGCCCGTGGATAAGAATCAAATAAATACTGGCATGTTTTGCAGAGAATAACATTTGGGAAACAATCCCTTTAGAATAGTTGGTCAGCTTCAAGAGCAGGAAAATATGCTAGGGTCATGTGCCATGTGACACTTTCAGGAAGGACTGCGTACCATTGTGTTCAGTAACAGCTATTTGACGCTTTTAACATTAGGAAGGGATCACAGTAAAGGAGAAAACAAAGGCAAGGTTTGGGTCACAATGGGTGGTTTCAGGGAGGGGCTGATAACTCAAAGGCATGCCAGCAGCCCCTCATTTATCAGGCCTTACGTCACTTAAATTAAAGTGATGGCTGATTCATTAGGTGTCCTCTGAGCTACCAGGTAGACTGTCACAGGAAACCCACACTAGATTTCTGCAATACAGTCATTAAAAAGATGCATGGGCCTCCGTGTTCCCTGCTAACTTTCCTGGTTGAAGTCCAGTGACTTACAACTTTCATTCTTCTAGGTAGCAGGGATATTTGTCAGCTGTTATGGCTGGACTTCCAGAGGTACTCAATTTACAGTATCTATAGTGGAGTGAAAATGAATGAACATCTGTACATTTGCTCAGATACTATGTCAGGTGATACGAAATTAGCTGTCATAACAAGTCCATAAAGCCTTAACACACTATTTATCTTGCTCAGTTTATAAAGTACATAAACTATGGTAAGCTGATCTGAGCGGGCTGTCTTTGGAGGACGGCGTGATCCAGTAGCAGTGAGAATCTCCTATGGATTTGACCCTGCTGAGAAGTTTTCTTCACCCATATGTTCTGTCCTTTCATTGGCATGCTTAACTGTAGGAAATAGGGCCATCTCTTTAGTTTTCCCCTTGATTCTTTTATCTTCTTTTAAAATTCATTTTAAAACGGGTTAGAAGTTCCTCTATTTAAATCTCAACCCTGATTATATTCAGATTAAGGACTGTTTTAACGGAAAAGTATGAGAATGAATGAAACCGCCATTCCAAAGTAGTTTATAAAGAAAGAGTGAGAAGTCAACAATTTAAAAGTCCCCCCCCCCTTTTTTTTGAGATGGAATCTCTCTGTCGCCAAGGCTGGAGTGCAGTGACATGATCTTGACTCACTGAAACCTCTGCCTCCCAGGTTCAAGTGATTCTCCGTCTGCAGCCTCCACAGTAGCTGAGACTACAGGCATGCGCCACCACACCAGCCTAATTTTTGTATTTTTGGTAGAGACAGGGTTTCACCATGTTGGCCAGGCTGGTCTTGAACTGCTGATCTCAGGTGATCTGCCCGCCTCGGCCACTGAAAGTGCTGGGACTTCAGGCATGAGCCACCACGTCAGCAAAAAGACTCCTTCTTTGATGGAACCACTACAATTTAAAAATAACTAGAAAATGTTCCGATCTGCTTCAAATGAAGGAATAAGGTGATGTGCATTCTTGAGCTACTATTGGACTGTCTCATTGTTGACTCCTGTTGGTTTCAGAATTTCCAGCCCAGAGCTCATAGATGTGAGAACTTTTTTAAACTATGGAGATCAAAAATCTAAAACTTTAGATTTAGTATGGAGAGATTTAGACCAGTGGCTTCACAGTAGGATGTGAACATCACTCAAGTTGCAGGATCTACTGGGCTCCAGGAAAAAAATTCTACACCTTTTTCTGTATTTATTTTAATCTCTAAAATGAGTAGGCAATTTAGCTTCATTGGAACTTAATATGTGGGTTGACCTTGGGCCCATCCTTTGTCAAGGTCAGATGATGGTCTATGGTGAACGGTACTCAGGTATCCCGAGCATGGTGGGGTTATACCACTAACAAGACACGGGCTGCTTTAGTTGTTCTGCATACATTGTATTTTGACGTACTGCAGCTCAGCGGTGCCCATATACAAGGAAAATTTGTTTTCAAAAGTCCTGCAAATGTTGGAACTTGAATAAATTCTTAAAACGCTACACATGAAAAAGCTACAAGAAAATGTCTTTGAATGGGCCCATTGTCAACCATGTTACAACAAAATGATGCCTTCGTTATGATTATGAAGAAGGTGACCCCAACATGATAACGAAAGTATCAAGTAAATTATTTGAAATGTAAATATCGTTGCTACTATTTTTAACATTAATTCTTACCCTTTATGAAGATTATGCCTTGAAAAATGAACTATTGACTATGTGAACCCATCTCAGTTGGCAAAACAATTCAAAATTAAGCATCTGAAACATGATGATAGCACACCTCTACCAATCTTCAGGCAGCTAGACATTATTACTTCACAGAGGCCTTGGCTAAAGTTTATTAATCTAGTGTGGGAAGGCTGCCTTGCACAGAGGGACAAAAGGAAAAAAGGTTTAGTTACCGTATCACATTGTCTTTGCATTGACAAAAATTTACAAATTGGGATAATTTCTCCCATATTGGATGATAATATGACAAAAAAAAACTGAGATAATTTCTCCCATAATGGATAATAATATGAGTATCTTAAACAGATTTTAGATTGCAATATTTGTTTCAGTAATGCAGTTCTTAAAGAAGTACTCATGTGTGTATGCCTGGGTCAGATCACTCAAAAGTTGATACATGCAACACCAGCAATCTTCTTTAACCAAAACATAGTATCAAATGAAAACAACAAGCATAATAAAACTTACAAAATTATAAGTGTAATCACTGATGAAATGACTGTATTTCCTGGAATTGGGACAGGGTGTTGAAGGTGGCGGTGGGGGGAGGGGGAAGCAAAAAGTAAAGAGAAAGAAAAGAGAAAAGATTCCCAACTAAAATTATCAAGATAGCACCATATGTGAAATTTATCTGCTACATCATTTATAGACAAACTCTGACCAGTTCAAATATTGAAGACAGAAGTGCTCAAGTGCACAGGATACCTTCAATATAGGTAATTTGTTTTGTAAAAGAGATACCATGAAAGCTTTGCAAAATGTTTAATAAGAGGAAAGTTTTAATGAAAATCTTTTCTAGCAAAAAGGATCTATGATACTTAAATATATGGGAAATTTTTAACTTAGGAGTTAAATGTATAGATGAGGGTGCAGTTTTCTTCTATAAGAGGCAAATGTTGCAGCTTTACCAGTAGGCTCTGAGATGGGAGCAGGCTGCCAGCTTGGCTAACTGGGCAGATATTTTTAAATAAATCGGAATGCTTGGTTTAAAGTGGTGGCATAAATGAAGTTGTAGTGAACAAGGCAGTGGCTGATTTTAAAGAGAAATGTTTTCTACGAAGAGCAGGCATTTGAAAAATACATAATAGCTGATTTTCATTGTGTAATTTGGTACAAAAAATGATGTAAATCTGTCACCTTTAAAAATTCCTCTAACTGAACAATTCAACTTGGGAAAAAATCTAATTATGTAAAAATCTTTCACATGAGGATCAACAAGAGATTGGACATCTTCTGGTAATATTTAATTTTAGAAGACTATTCTGTTTCCTTGCAATAATAATTGAATGGCATAGGAAAGAAGGAAAATACTAGGCAAATTTAATCAGCACTCATATAATTGGTATATGAGATTGAACAATTTATTTTTCTTCTTTGCATGCTTGCTGTTAGAATGTAGCCATAAACATACCTATTTCATGTGAACCACTCATCTCTCAAAGTGACATTGGCCAGCCCTGGAGAGACACTGAAGTCACGAATCAAAATAAAGAAAACCTAGAAGCCAGCTTTCAAATGACTAAATCACAAAACATAAAATCAGGAGTTTGAAAGTGTTATTCAATTATATTATTCATCTAAAAATATAATCATCACTTATTACATATTTTAGTGTGGAAAAAATATTTCTATTGACAAATAAAATCATTTTAAAATATATTTTTTGTTTAATCTCTATGAAATGCAGGTAATGTGAGCATTTGTACAATAGTGCATGTTTACGTTTGGAGATCATTTTCATATATAAGAAAAAATTTAGAGTTTTGCCAATATTCAATTCATTGGTTATGTAGGTAATTAACCTACTAATTAAGTCTTAACATTATTCTTTAAAATTTGCACAATCAAAATAAAATTCAACTGATGCTAGATTTTATACTTTTTTTAATAACCAAAATAATTACTGGATGGAGAGAATTGGTTTAATTGATATCGTGCTTGAACTTTCATTTTATGATTCTGAGTAACACACATCATCAAATAGTATTTATTTTTTATACAACTTGAAACTGTTTTCTCTTTGGTATTTAGAAATTTCTCATTCTCTCTCTGTGTGTTTGTCTCTCTCCTCTCTTTTCTCTTATTATCACACTACAGTTGTATTGCTAAGTATTCAAAACTCTTACCATGAAAGCAGTGACTTAAAAGGGAAAGAAAATACTTACAGAAGACAGTTTAAAATGGGTGTTTGTTTCAGTGTTTGCATCTCACAGGTTATTATTAGTGTGTTAGAGGGGTGTGTTTGTTTCGGTGTTTGTATCTAACAGGTTGTTGCGATTGGTGTTAAATGGGTCTGTTTGTTTCGGTGTTTGTGTCTAATGGGTTGTTACTGTTAGTGTGTTAGATGGGTGCTACTTCTTTTTCACTCCCTTAGTTCTTCAGGTTTCTCTTCTGTAACTTGAACATGGCATGCAAGGTAAAGGAAATTATGTATGCATATAGTGCCTGGCACATGCACAATGTACATTAGTCTGTATTATTTTATTTCAAATGATATGAAGAGTAGTTTTTTGTGCAATGCACCACAGATTTTCTAATTAAAGATAACTATATGTGTGTATGTATGTGTGCGTGCCCACGTGCACTTTCAAAAGTTCTTTTCTTGAATTGTTACTACCATCCAAGGAGTTCAGGATGAATATATCCATTTTACAGGTGCCAAAAGTGAAGGTCAGAGAGGAAAACCAGTTCAAGTAACTCAGCCAAGGCCCCAGAACTAATAAGGAATAATAAGGATTTGAACCCAGGTCTTTAGCTTGGAGCCTGACTCTTAGCAATCACACACACAGCATTCAATAATGTCGCTTCCAGGGCTTGGCAGGAATTAAAATGACACACTTGAAGTTATTGGACCTGTTCACACACTCTGGAAAATACATTATAAACTGCCTGTAGGGGAGTTTTTCTGCAGGTAACTAGATCACTCATATTTCCTAAAATTTAGCTTAATACGAGATAAACCAAGAGAGTGTGCATCAGAGATGATGGGGTACATGAATTAGATCATTTAGTTTTTCTTTCTCATCTTGATTTACTCATTTTTATGTAAATTTTAGTAGTAAAGAAGTACTCTTTGGATAATATCTCTACAAATAAACACTCAGAAATCACTGAGAACTAAATAAATAAGTGATTGATAAATAAGTAATTATTTTTCACTTGGTTTCCTCATTTACTTTGGCATTATTTTAGGGAGATTTAACGTAAAAATAACTTTATCATGTAAGTGTAGAAAATGCAAAATAAAGTTGAAGATAAAAATTAAAAGTAGCCTTAAGACTACTGCGTATGACTCATTAATTTAATAGCTTGAGGGATTTCTTCTAGGTCTTTTTTCCCACATAGTTTTATAATCTTGATGTCATATTTTATGTAATTTTTCACATTAGTTTTCCGTGAAGCTGTAACATGATGATTTTTTATTTTATTAGATTCTCTTAATTTAATGGATCCAACACAATGACCAATATACAATTGTCAAATACTGAGTGCGAGTGTTCACTCTTTACTATTGTAAATAATTTTTCTATAAACATTTTGATGCTTAAAATTCCACTTGTTTTGTTTCTAATTCTTTCTTTCTTTTTTCTTTAATTATGTTTTGTAGAGACAGGATCTCCCTATGTTGCCCAGGCTGGTCTCTAACTCTTGGGCTCAAGCAGTCCTCCCACTTTGCCTCCCAGGTAGCTGGGACTACAGGTGTGAGCCACTGCACCTGGCCTAATTGTTGAGAACTATAAAAGAAAAAGACTTACAGCTTCAAAGGACCTGAGCCATTTTGGATGAGCTTGATACACATCAACACATTGGTTTTTATGTGTGTGTTATAATCTTCCTCAGATAGTGCTCTTGTTTTAAGTCTTTCTTAACTTTGATAAGAATTCTGATGCTTCTTCATTGATTTGACTTGAGATTAGAACTTAACATAGCTAGCATCAGCCACAATTTAGAGCATTTTGTTTTAAAGCAAAACATCAAAAACAGACTCAGATCTCATCCCCAACAGCCACACAAACTGGACTAAAGAGCACCTGGGAAACCTCTTCTCCATAATCCATTTGGTGATCACAGAATAGGTCATGCTCAAACTGCATTCCTTCTGATCTACAGAAAATCCATCTTTACCCATGCCAGTTCCTGAAAAACTCATATTCCTCCATTTGTTTTAATCCCAGCACTTTAGGAAGCCGAGGCGAGTGGATCACCTGAGATCAGGAGTTCGAAAACAGCCTGACCAACATGGTGAAACCCTGTATTTACTAAAAATACAAAAAATTGCCGGGTGTAGTGGTGCGTGCCTGTAATCTCAGCTACTTGGGAGGCTGAGGCAGAATAATCACTTGAACCTGGGAGGCAGAGGTTGCAGTGAGCCGAGATCACATCATTACATTCCAGCCTGGGCAACAAGAGTGAAACTCCATCTCTAAATAAATAAATAGCGAGCTTTTTGTTTTATTTATTTTCTCTATTGCTTCCCTGTTATCAGTGTGGCTGGTTTTTTTGTTTATCTTCGTTTTACCATTACTTGAACTCACTTCAAATTTAATTTGCCATTCCTTTTCTTTCTTTCTAAGGTAGATGTTATTGATTTGACATATTTCCTGTTTTCAATGTAAGAATTTTAATCCTATAAATGTTCCTTTTAGCACTGCTTTAGCTGTGTGCCACATATGTTTGTATGTAATTGTTCTTTCTTCTTCTTTTCTTCTATATTGTCATTTAACTCACAATATTTTCTAATTTTACTTCTGATTGCTTATTTGACCCCTGGGATATAGAGAAATGTGATTTTTTAAATTTCCAAGTGTTTGAGAATTTTTAAATGCTATAATTGATTTTAAGTTTAGTTTCACTGTGGGCAGAGACTACACTTTGATTGCATTTTTTTAATGTGTTGAGATTTGCTTTATAGTCTAGAATGTGGTATGCCTTAATAAATGTTTCACATATACTTGAACAGAATCTGTCTTTTGCTATTGTGAGTGGAGTGCTGTAAGTTTCTATGAATATCAACTAGGTCACGTAGTGCTTTTTTATGTCTTCTATATCCTTATTAATTTTCTGTCTGTGATCTATTGATGATTAAGGAGGGAGTGCAGAATTCTACTTTTATAATTAAGAGTTTTCTGTTTGTTTTGGTTCTGTCCATTTTTCTTTTATTATTTTGAAGCTCTGATACTTAATTCTCACACATTTAGATGCAATACTAATCTTTATCAATATATTCCTTTTTAATTATGAAATGCCTTTATTTCTTGTTTTAAAATGTATTTTGAGACGAATGTGACCACTTCAGCTTTCTTTTGCTTAGTGTATGCATTATATATATTTTATTTATTTTTAATACTATCCTTAAAAAATTCAAATTGCTTTTTTCATAACGATCTCTGCCTTTTATTTGTCTGTTCAAATCTTTTGCATTTAATGTGCATATTAACATGGCTAAATTTAAATATATGTTTGCTGTTTAATTTTTCTTGGCCCCTTGCTTTTTTTTTTCTTATTTTCCTTCCCTTTTTGTACTAAATGAATAGTTTCACTTTATCTCCACGGTTGACTTATCGTTTTACCTCCAGTGGGGCACCATCCTTTATTCCACTTGTTTCTCGGCCTTTATACCTGAGTCTTTCCCCTCCTCTTCATTATTCTTTCCATCCACTTGTTTTCTCCTGGATTCTACCATTCGTAAGCTCTGGAGGAGATGTTTCATGCTCACCCACAAGAGAGGGATGTAGGCTTCCTCAGGCCTCTCGCAGGTTTCAGAGATGATCATACACGTGGTTCAGTGGGACATGATCAAGAACACTGAATGACTACAGGCCTTGCCATGAGAGAAGTCATGTCTATGAGTTTTAAACTTCTAGTTTATCATTGGCGTTAAATTACGAAAAAAAGGAGTAAATACTGGGCTCTTTCTGAAGAAAAGAATCTTAAATTTCAGTTTGAGTTATTTTTCTTTTGTCTAGAGTATACCAGACAATTTTACAGTTTCTGGATCTATCTTCAAATCCGTACAGTTTTAAAGATTTTTAGTGTGTGGTTGTGATTGACTGGTTAGCTGCTTGTTTTGCACATGTGAGAAAGACTTAAAACTCAGTCACCTTGTGCATCAATTTTAGCCACCAGAAACATGCTTTGTTCCTTTTCCCAATATAAGCTGGGCTTCTGTTTGGCTGTGCATCTAAATGCCATTGTGGCCACCCACAGGTGCCCAGACAATGTCCAGTATTTGAAATTTATAGCCATCAGGACCTCCTTTATAGCTAACATAGAGAGAGAGGAGAAATGATAATTCATTTTTCAGTGTATTCTGTTTAAGGTTGAATTATGAGTCCTTCAATTTGTAGATATATGTAAAATTTTAGTTTTGTTTTACAATGGTTTGGGCCACAACAATATATCAGAAACTCTTGATTCTGGGTCTTGCCTCTGGAATGATGAAGTACAAGACATTCAAATGTTACCTAGATTTTATAGGAAATGATTCTTATCTTTTCAACTTCAATAAAAGGGGAAAAGGAGAACACAATATAAATGTATTTCAACCTTAAAATTGTTTCTAATGACCACAGTGGATACGACAGTATTCTATAAAACATTTTGCATAATGTTTTATAACATAATAAATATTGCATATAAGCTTTCTTTCCCTTTCTTGGAGGCTAGCAAAAGTGAGTTTTAATATTAAATAAAGTGTAAAAATTATTCTTTACATGAAATGACTTAGTTCTATCTAAATGCTTTAGATTCAGAACTGAAAAAGAATAATAATGGATACAAGAAACAAAGTCTAAATAAAATATATGTCCACAAGATACAACTGAAACTATGTGAGAGAAAAGTTAGTTAACAAGATGTTGGTAATATCACAAAGGAAAGCTTTTGGTACTATTTTTAGGAGAAATACAGATTATTCAGTAGATGCCGTATGAACAACTGGATAACATCTGAAAAGCAGAGTGGGATCCTACCCTATATCCTTCACCAAAATAAGGTCCAAATGCACAAAATGTTAGTAGAAAAAGTAATGTGAAACAATAAAAATGCTATAAGAAAACATGATGGATTTTAAATATTATCACATAATAAAAAAGATTTCTAAACATGAAACAAAACTCAGAAGCCATGAAAGATAAGAACTGATAGGTTTTATTCTATGAAATAAACAATTCATGGTTACAAATCATAAACAAATTCAAAAGCCAAATGACACATAGGGAGAAGTAATCATAACTCATATATCACAGGACTAACATATAAGAAACTTATATAAATCAGTAAGATAAAGATTAATACAATAAAAATATCAAAGGAAAGAGAGATTTTAGAAAAGAAAATTTAAATATCTTTTTATATGTGAAACAAATTATTCATTAAAATAAATGCAAAGTAAAATTAAAGTAAAATACTTCTCACATGATCAGATCAGCAAAGATTTACAAGATTGATGCCATTTCCTTGGTGAATGTGGAAAAAGAATTTCACTTTTCCACATTTATCTAAAGTAACACTTAATACCATTTATGAAAGATGATTTGTCAATATCTCTCTGTGTTGAAAGTGCACATGCCCTTTGACCCAGCAACGCCTCTTCTAGGGATCTTTCTTAGAACCACCTCCTGCTTAGACTGGTGGCCATGATGCCTCTCTTGAGGGAAAGACTATAGGTGGGTCTAGCCCATGGGTGGCAAAATGTGGAGTCTTCACTGCTTCCCCTTTAGTGCCATTTGCTTTTTAAACTTTTTTTCGTTAATGTTTATGTAATTATTATTTAAAGGAAAACATTAATACAAAAAGAAAAGAAGCAAATGTTCTGCCTGACCTTGTCAACCACACCTGGGCATTAACTCTTAAAATTCTTGCAGTTTGCAGAGAGGAAAAGGAAGTAAGAATGCACAAGAGATGCAGGAGTCCATCACGGCCAGCCTTGGGTCAGAACTTGGACAGATGCATTAGTTGAACCATTGGCTAAATGGCCCTTATTCATTTTTGGGGGCAAAACCCTCTAGTGTATAGAGACCTGTAGAAGCAAAATGATTTCTTTAATTTGGTGAGGGCCTCAGTGCCCCAATCCCACCTCGCACCCTGTGTCTGCTCAACCTTACTGTCTTCTTTACTTGTAACTCTATGTCTTAGTGCTGAAGTTTATTAAAGTAGAGCTTGCAGCTCTTTTCATAGCATCTGGTCGCACACTCCTGGGCCTGACTAATTCTCACCTCTACCACACAGTGGCCAGATCCTGAGGGCAGGGTCCTCTGATGAAAGCTATTGTACTAACTTTATAGCTAACAGCAGTCAGGGTGAAGGGACAGAGTTTCCCTAGGACTAAATAAAAAATGGGTCTTCCTTTCTTGGTTGGTTTCCCTAAATGGCCTTGGATAGAATTGTTCCTGCATTCCACCCTCCCTTCTCAGACAGATGTGCAGGAATGTTTGTTTGATACCATGAATAAATGTAGACACCACTCTAAGAATCCGTAAAGAGGCCATGCTGGGAGAATTGGATGAAAGACAGAAACATTTAGTTTTTGGTAGAAAATCTGGATTTTTTTCTAAACATCTGGTATTATTATTGGAAATCTTTGTTATATACCCCTGGTTCACCAATGCCTTCCATCTGGCATTCTAGGTCTTCATAGGCTTGGACCAGGGCTGCTTCCTGCCTTTGCACTGGGGGAGATGAGTTTTTCTCGTGCTTTGCTCTCAGTGGGTAACCGCAGCTTTATTATCCCTTTATGACAACTGAGATCTCTCAGGTAGCACTGATTCTCATGAGATTCAAGTAAAGGAGAAGGGACCAAAAGAGTCAGAAGTATTTAGATTGCAAATTAGAAAATCAACTCAAACTGGTTAAAGCATAAAAGGAAACCTGTTGGCTTACACAGATGAAACATCCCGGGATACAGTTACCTGAAGACACAAGGAAAGTCACTGTCAAAATCTTGCATCTTTCTCTAAGGTCTGTTTTCCTTGAGGTGGCTTACATACAAGCAGGTCTTCCCATTTGCAGGAAAAAGTGAATCCCAATTGCTCCAGCCTTACCTTTTATCACCTTGGCAGCCTCCAATGGAAGAACATACCTCTCGCCCCAATGCAATTCCTAGGTTCCAGGTCCATTGATGCAGGACCTGCATGTGCCCCCACCCTTGACAGAGTTGCTGTGGCTGGGTGAATGGTGAGACCTCACTAGCGAGACTCAGCCTCGAATCCAGCTCCTGACATGTATGCTGGGCTGACCATTCCAAGCCATGGACTGAGAGGGACCAGGCTGATACAATACCTTTTTCAATTTTATTCTTCATTTCACCTTCATCGAATCCATTTCTTTTTCCAACCAGGCGAGATTCTCTTTGTTCAGATTCTGGGCACATAGTGCTTTCTGTTTTTAACTTGATAAAAGACTTATGAAAACTGGAAAGTATTTATTTTACCAATGCTTGGCACATAGTGGGTTACATAAATTCCCAATATTAAACTACTTTTTGTGTCATCCCATGCCATGCTAAAAATGGAGCCTCAATTGGCACAACCATTAAAAGAGACTGGGATAACCAGAATACCGTCAACATTTTAACACATAATTTTTTTTTACTAAATTATTAAATATATGTATTTGCTGTTTGCACTTTTCATTTTCTTCAGAAAATAGTTAATGCAAAATATCTTAAATTATGAAAATTATTCAGGATTGATGCAGCAACTTAGGTGCACAAATGGATGATATCATTTAAAGTAACATAAGTGCTACACTTTAACGTGCAGAAATCCTTGCATTATCTGTATTTAAACAAGATGGAATAACAACGGATGAAAACATGCCAGCTGACTGCTTTATTTAATTAAAACATGAGTATCAATCAGCCACCCACCACTACCTTTTCTGTTCTTGCATAGTCATTATACAATGAGAGACCATTGCATTTCCCCAACACAAAGTGGTCAGTAATGTTATGTAGGGAAAAAGAAAAAAAACCTGATAAGTCAAGGCATTAAAGTGAAGGGGGCGGGGAGATCTACAGAAACCACTTAAGCACACTCATTATTATGGCTATTGCTACCTCAGGCCACTGGAGACTTTATAATTTAGTCGGCATTATGCAGTTTGAAGTGTTTCATGTTCTGCATGGGAGCAGGCTGCAATTCAAATATCAGTGGCCATGAAAAATATGCACATACGTTTAGTAGGAAAATCTCCAAGGGGACAACAGAGGAGATGGGCATATGTCGTCGCTGTGTGATGGAGAGTTTCTGTGAATTAATCATCTGGACATAGTTTAGCACCATTTTTCATTTTGCCAGAAACATCTCCCTTTCATTTGTTGGAGAAGCTTATTATACATGCACATCCTGGAAAGATAATAAGGCCATGGCCTCTGATGCTTAAATGCAACAGGGTTGGTTGGGTTGTGTTCAGACACAGACAACGTTCCCATTGATGCTGCCATTCTGATAGCAAGAGTAATTGCTTATTTTATCTAGTTTAGGGAATTGTGACTCTTTCTACCCACCACTTTATTACATCAATTACTGCAAACCATTGTCTTGTATAATTTATGGGGATGAATTCAATTTCATTGAGATCATCTTTTAAATGAGAGACATCCTTTGTTCATATGCTTCCAAATATTAAAATGTTTATTGCATTTTCTAGGAACGCTTCATTTTCTGTGTGGATTTAAACATCTGGCTAGACATGTAACCTGTGTGATTTGTTTGTATAATTCAAGGGTTGGAGTGGGGGTGTTTTGCCTCCCAGATAAGGTATTGCAGAGTGAAACACCTAATCTTTAAAGTGCAGTTAACATAAATGGCAATTTTTAGAAATGGATTCCTAATGCCTTTAAAGCAGAGGGTGAATGTGCCTGTCAGAATTCTGGCCTGCAGTTATGCCATTTGGTTGTTGTTTTGCTTTAGAAGTACTGAAATGTACTGCTATGGTTAGCAGTATAAGTGGAAACCAGAGCAATTGCTTTTGACACTTAAAAAGGATTGTATTGACAGTTGGAAACACGTTGGGGATTTGAGAAGAGTACTTTTCCATCTGTAATACTTGGTGTGATCAAAGATCACACAGCAGCCTCAGATTAGTGGAAATGAGGCTGCAGCGAAGGTTTGCCACTCCACATGGAAGGAGGGCTTGGTTTTTGATTCACACTAATCCCCATCACGATCTAAGTGGAATTTACGGTAATGGGGATATACTTCTCAGGGCTCCAGCCAACGTATATTTAAAGAGTCCTAAAGTAGATAATAATATAGCGAGATTTAAAATTTCCTTTTAAAGTTAAATCTTACTTTCCTAGTTTCCATTTATGTATTGGTTTAATGTTTCTAGCATATTATATTTAAGTCTTTGCATTTCCTATATGCATTTACAAATACGTGCATTATAGGTGGTGATATTTTAGATAACAGGGGTCACTGCTTTAATTCTCACTGAATCATAGCTAACAAAGTGATGTAGGAAATCTTCAGGCTGCAGGTACAACTGAACAATCAGATTTGGGTCTCAGAAGACCTGGTATAATTTATTATTCCTTCTCTCTCTCTCTCCCCCTTCTCCTTCCTCTCCATTTCTCCCTCTCTCCTTCCCTCTTTCCCTTCCTCCCTCCCTCTCTCTTTTCCTTTCTTCCTTCCTCCCTTTTGACTACAGATTTTATACACGTACATATACATATTTTTAAAATAAAATGCCAACTATGTGTACTCTACCTTCTTTATGACCTTGGGTTATCTGATGCTTTATTTCTATCTCTGTTAAAGGAGGAAAATAATCATATTTCACTCACAATATTTAAGTAAGAATCAAAGACTCTAAGATAACAGAAACCACTAAATAAATTTGCTTCGCGAAGATCACAGGAAAAACAGGAAACTACAAGGAGAAGTGGAACAAGCTGGACCTCCGCTATGGACATGGGGAAAGGTGACTATCCAGAAGTCAAGGGAAAAGAGATCTTTCTTTATAAAATAAAAGAAATGCCTGAACCACTAAACTGGATCACAAGCTTGATCCAAGGATGATACCTGACCCCGCACAAGGAACTCTCAGGAAAGGAACACTTCAATAAGGATGATAAGGATACCGTGTAGTTTTAAGGGAGGCTTGAGCCCTAACTCATGAGTTTGCTTCTAAGTGTTCTCTCAGCCCATCACCAACTCAACTTCTGACCTAATCACCCCCCACCCTGTGAGCCCAGCTCCTACTTTCAACCCCAACCCCAGATTGAAACCTTATCACCTACTTAGGTAACACCTCTATCTCCAAACACCCTACATCTGATTCCAGTCTAACCTCATCATCAAACATTACCCATATTCAAACTCCACATCTTTGTCTTTCAAAGAAATGCATTCAAAACCATATATACACATATATCTTTGCTTTTACTGTAAACAAGGCAACCGTAAAACCAAATGCCTCTATATTATAAAGTAACCTTTCTCAGGATTCCGATTTTCTAAAAAACAAATATTGTTAAAGTTTCTGAAGTATTTTTAATATAAAACAAACACAAACAAATAGAACTAAATGCTTTGATTTAATAAAATATTAAGGTATGTTTTTTAAAAGGCTGAAAATTCCACACTAATATCCTTTTTTCTAAAACCCTTTTTCTAAAACATCCTTTTTTAAAAGGCGAGTGGTGCCTGACCCAGTAAATCTTAATCTGTCTCCACCAAGGGATTCATAATGAGTGGCAGGGCCTCTGTAGGGGCAGGTGGCTTCAGAGGGCAGGACAATACTCCCAGGCAAGACTTTCCAAGGGAAGCCCTGATCCTACATGCCATGCTCCAGAAATGTGGTCTCCTCCTGGGCATCTTTCAAATGGAATTTAACAGTGGAGCTGGAGATTTTGGAGGTAGTGGCAAAGCCCTACTTTCCCTCTGGCGATTGTTCTCCAACTTGTTGGCAAGAAATGCCCAGAAAAATCCTTCCGTTGATGTTTGGAATTGTGATTACAAAACATCATGTCAAGAACATCTCCAAACACGCACATGTACACATGCACATGCACACATAAATGCACAAACATGTATACACACATGCATAAACATACATATACACGTACACACACATACACTTCAAACTTCACGTCAGTGTTTCTGTCTCTAGAAATTGTCGTAAAGCAATTTGTAAGGAGAATAGAAAAGAGATCCATGCTTGCCCAGTTAAAGCCCCTTTCTTCTGGATAATGTACCGTATTTGAGAAATTCCTATTCCATCAAGGAAATGAAATTATTTTAAAGTGTTAAAGACAGTATTAAAATAATATCTTCCAACTATGGTAAAATTTTGGAAGTAAGTGTTTGTGTTTTTTTCCATTATTTAAAATTCTAGTTAGCTATTTTTTTTTTTTTTTGAATTTCAGGTTTGTAATGGTCTTGTCAGAGAAGTTTAAAATTACTGTCATAACAATAAAAAAAGAAGGAAGGTAGGTAAGAAGGAAGGAGGGAGGGAGGGAGGGAGGGAGGAGGAGGAAAGAGTGGGAGGGAGTATGGAGGGAAGGCTGTTTTCCTGGAAGAGGAGATTGGCAGACTGTGCACAGTGAGTTTAGAGAAATGAGAATTTGGTTTGAGATGCAACTTGATATGCATGCTTTCGTGGTTACAGTAAGTGAGCTGGTGTCCACAAACTTTGTCTGGAATTAACTTTCTGGGTAGCTAGGTAACAGAAAGTAGCAGATGGCTAGTATTGCTTGGGGGTTCAAAAGTGAGATTTGAAGCCAGAGGACTGAATTCAAATCCTAACTCTGATGCTATTTGTGTTGTCATGGGCAAATATATTCACCTTCTCCTGCTATAATTTTCTCAAATATAAAATAAGAGTGATGCTAATTTGTAAAACAAATAAAATAAGCAATAACTTTAAAGGATATTTGCTGCCAACTTTCCCTATCCCATTTAATTTTCAGTATCCACAACTGTTGGCCATTTAATTTCAAATCTCTACACAGCTGTTGGTAAAGTGAGATTTCCACCATCTCTCAAAACATACAACCTTGGGAGGCCGAGGCAGGTGGATCACGAGGTCAGGAGATCGAGACCATCCTGGCTAACACAGTGAGAGACCCCATCTCTACTAAAAATACAAAAAAAAAAAAAAATTAGCTGGACATGGTGATGGGCGCCTGTAGTCCCAGCTACTCAGAAGGCTGAGGCAGGAGAATGGCATGAACCTGGGAGGTGGAGCTTGCAGTGAGCTGAGATCGCACCGCTGCACTCCAGCCTGGGTGAGAGAGTGAGATTCTGTCACACACACACACACACACACACACACAAAGCAAACAAACAAATAACAACCACATCCCCTCTTCAGTGAATTTCAATGCAGAGACTGAACTACTGCTAACCTCAGCAAACATAATTCCTCTGTGTTTGTTGTTATGGCAAATCACCATAAATATGCAGCAGTCTTCAGGAGTAGCAATGCCCAATACCTTTGGGTGAGCCGATTTTTTTCAACAAAATGGTTTTCAGATGTTTCATAGTAGAGAATGGTAGCTTGTTGCAGATAGTTTCAGAAATCACAGAACTGAGAGCAGTCATATTCCCATAACCCTTACACCATGGGGACCTGGGGGCAATACCTTCCCTTCAAAAGTTCAAGTATGTGAAAGTAGCAGAGATCTTAAGCTATGGGAGTCATGCATGGGATGTATGCTCTATGTGCATAATGATGGTTTCGGATGGCATTTTAATTTTTGCATATGCAGCAGTCAAAGTTGTTTGGCAAACCAAATGCGATATAAAACAGTGGAGGAGGATGAGGAGCCATGTGATGCATCAGAGTAATTCTCTGCCAGGTTAGAGCTGCCCACTGTGTGAAGTCAAGATGGGCTGCCTTAATTGCATGCTGAACACCGCTCAGCACTGGCTGACCGAGCTTATTTTAATAATATTAAATATGCATGGAATCTGTGACCACCAGAGAAAGTTAATTAGGTGACTTGTGGGAGTGCTAAAAAAAAAATACAACTACATGACAGAGGTAAGGAAATGCTACCATTAAGAATTTGGTAACTGCAGCCCACACTTATTGTCTGCTGCAGAAAGACTTTGCTAAGGATAAGGAACCCCCACTGATGTGAGTATACAGAATTAGCTTATTATTTAAAGATTACAAGGTGCTTTGGTACAATTAAAATTTATTCATTCAGTCCATTTATTCTCAAAAGAGAAGACTGAATTGTTCCCAGGAAATATTTTTCTAACACAAGACATTGCAGCAGTTTGAGAGTGAAGACTCTATTCAAGTCAGAACCATTAAAAATTAAATTTAAAGTACAGACATCTTGTAGCATTGTCAAGAAAGGGAATGTGGGTGCTAAGAACATCTCAGAGTCACTAATTCTGGCATCTCCTTCAAGTTCCTTCCTCCCATGTTTCCAGTCTAACACTGGGTCTCCTTGCTCAACAAGTCGGATGCTGAGAGACTGCCAGCACAGTCTCCAACATATCCTGTGATTCACAAGACCATCTGAGGACATGGAGAAGGAAATGCAGCTCCCAGGTGTGGCTGTCAGAACCATGGGATCTCAAGGCACTGAACATTCTTTCCTTCAGAAGCCAAGGAACTACCCAGTGTGTCTCAGGACTCTGATATGACAATTAACTCACATAGGATAAGGTCTCTTGGTTGGCCTTAGAGTCCTAACAACAAGCCCACAATTGTGTTGCATAATGTTTACAGCGATAGAGGGCCCAGCAGTTCGCACCAGCTGCAGTTAGGGACTGGTGATTTTACACTACCCTGAGCATATTCCAAGATCATAACTTGGGACTGTACAGTTGGCACCACTTACTAGTGAAGGCAGGCCAGATTCACAGTGATAGCATTGGTATAAGATGCTGGGTAGATGCTTGGTGCACTCTAATTCCTAGATGGCCATTCAGCCTTGCTGCAGTTCTTAGATGTCTTTAAGAGCACACGGGCAATTGCTGGACTAGGGCAAAGGCTCAGCAGGTCATGGGACTCAGGTTTTCTTTACAGAAGGAAATTCAGTTGGGCAATATTGCGGTTTTTGAGTTTAATTTGAAGGAGAATTCTCAGTTGTTAAGTTGTGCAGAAAATGGGGATGCTTCACTTCTTGGGGTGGCAGTGCTCCACAATCTTACCATGCTATGATGGACATTATCGTGATATGATTGGCATTACCATAGTATGATTGGCATTATGACAGCACTGAAAACATAACAGCATTTCTCAGGGCTAATGGCTTTGGGTATGAAGAAAAATTCTGAATTGTATTTTGCTGTCTCTCACAAGATTGTAAAAATTCAGGATGGCACCAGCACCCACTGCTTTTCTTCTGTAATTGTTTTTGGTACAGACAAGAGACCAGGGCTCTAGATCAAGGTAGCCCTTGGATGGAGGAGATGTCGGAGCAAAGACCATGGGATAACTATAATAAGGATTCTCCTTTCATATATCCCCATGTGGTGAAATGCATTCTAATACTCGCTGGGTATGTTTTGTCATCTTATATGTACATTAATTTTCTGGGCTCATCAATAAACTATAATCACACAGAAATGAAGATATGCAACAAATTAGTCCATTGCCCTAAAACTATATGCTCCCAATGTAAACAACAATTCAAAGGGAATTATAGGTTTATACTTTTTATAATTTTGTATAATAATATTTTAATAAATTATCCTGAATTTTATAATTGCCAATTTTGAAATTTAGTTCTTTTACTGGTTTGTAAAATTTGTATTTTGATGGGAGGACCTTACAAACACTATCTTTGCTATGTTTCAGAGCTTAGAAGCAAGGTTGGTATTATGGATTTTGCAGATGCCCCTATTTGCGAACAAGAGTAAGTTCCATTCCACCATCTATCAGGGGATGGTTGTGGTGTATTTTGACAAATTTGATATGTTTTGTTGTGGAAAATGGGAATGTAAACTCACCCAGAGGGCTGTGGCTTAATATTCTCTGAGCCAGGATGGGATGGAGACAGGGGGCAGCTAATATTCTGCCGAGCCCAACCAGTAGGCAGTGCCACCAGCAACAATGATAAAACATGAGGTTTAATGGGACCTGCTGCCTGGTGGGATTGAATGAATCTCTGGCAAAAGGCCCTCCATACTAATGAAGTTAAATGCTTTAAACAAAAGTCTTTGGAGGACTTTGGAGGTGAAATTCACTCCCACTTTTATCACGAGTGAGAGGGAGAGCAGTCCTGGTTTCGTAAAAAGCTCAGCACTATTCAGCACAAGTTTGGCTGAGGGTGAGAGAAAAATTTCCAAAACTTGTAGAAACCTAGAGCCCACTTATTCTTCCACACTGCTGGAAGCCCGGTGGGGTTATCAAGCTTCCAGGCAAGTGCTGTGGCTCCATTTTTTCACACTTTCCTTTCCTGTGCTCTCCCCACGGAGCAGGCTTTGGCCCTGGGCTGACTTCCGTGTGGATACAGGATGTCTGCCGCTGTGTTTGGACTCATCTCTGCACAGCTTGTGATCCAGAGGAAGGGAAAAGAGGTCTCCACCCCAGTCACCTCTTCCGAGATTCCCCATTTGGGAGCTCCAGGCTCAGGCTTACCCTTGACACTGTGACTGTGGCTAGGAACATGGAATATGGTGACTGGCTTAAACTAGCTGGCTAGCTCTTGTGGGTCTTTTATAGGAAGGATAAAGAAATTTAGATGGGAATGCAAAATATTTTCCACTGACCCTGAGAAGGGGCCAATGGACTGAATTGTTGAAAGCAATGAAGAGCAATTACGATAGTAGTAATAACATTAAAAATAAGAAAAACACTTTGAGAAAGTCTCAGAAATGGCAATATCAGACCTTGCATTGGAGACCCAATTTAATTGGTTCAGACTGTGGAACAATTTTTGTCAAAGGACATTGTAGAAATCAACTGGGAAACACTCAGCAATTAGTGGAGGTGGATAGATTAGTGTAATGCCAACAGAAGCAAACAATCCACAAGCTTAGTGATGAGATCATGGAAACAGCCAGGCCAAAGAGTTCCACTAAAACCACTAGTGTTCTGGAGGAAAAGGAAAACTCCACATATGACTACGGATGCAGGATCAGAGTAGAAACATCATGCGCAGCACACTGTGGGGAAAACTGCATTTCCTGAATGGTCCAGCTAGCCACCAGACAAATGGACAAGAAGAAAGAAAACAACAAGCAAGCCCCAGGGAGTTATCGTTACCCAGACTTACTACAATAGATTATACAAGGTGTCCAGTTTTCAACCACAAATCCTAAGATATGCAAAGAAACAGTAAAAGGTGACCTAATGCACCTTAGAAAAGTGAGACAGCAGAAACACTTGAGAGGGCCCAAATATTGGACTTCGCAGACAAAAACTTGGATGAACCTTTCTAAATATATTCCACGAACTAAAGGAAATCATGTTTAAATAATTAAAGAAAGGTATGTTGAC
The DNA here is from genome assembly GCF_001698545.2 of Rhinopithecus bieti. Classification (NCBI taxonomy): domain Eukaryota; kingdom Metazoa; phylum Chordata; class Mammalia; order Primates; family Cercopithecidae; genus Rhinopithecus; species Rhinopithecus bieti. Next base: position 56,320 of record NW_016824661.1, on the reverse strand, counting down.
AATGTCTTATTAAATAAAGAGTATCAGTGAAGAGATATAAATTATTAAAAATAACCTAATGGAAATTCTAATTTAGCATTATAAGTGAAATAAAAATCAACTAGATAGGTGCAACAGTAGATCTGAGCTGACAGAACAATCCGCAAGCTTCAAGATACATTGATAAAGATGATGCAGTGTGAAGAATGGAGAGGTGAAAGAACGAAGATTAATGAGCACAGACTCAAGAGAAATGTGGGACATTAAATACACCACAGATACATAATGGGAGAGTACCAGAAGCAGAGGAGATGGAGAAAAGAACAGAAAAAGAACTTCCAAGAAATTGGCTAAAAACTCCCCAAAATTTGGCTGAAACAGAAACGCAAAGAAACAAACACCTGCACATCCAAAAAGTTCATCAACCTCTAAGTAGAATAAACATAAAGAAATCCACAATCAGACCCATAAGTGTCAAAACATTTAAAGGAAAAGGCAAAGATGAAATCTTCAAAGAAGAAAAAGAAAATTAACTCATCACAGTTAAGAGACCCTCAAAGAATTAGCAACCAGTTTGTCATCAGAAACGGTGGAAATGGGTCAGTAGAATGATATAAAAGAAAATCTATCAGTCAAGAATTTTTTATCTAGAAAAATCTATCTTTCAAAAAAATAAACACAAAATAAAAGCAAACCCAGATATACAAAACAAAGATGATATTTTACTGTTTAAAAAAATCTGCTATATTAGTTTCTACAAGCTGCCGTAACAAATGACGAAACACTAGTTGGCTTAAAACAAAAGGAATTTGTTGTCTCACCATTCAGGAGGACAGAAACTTAAAATTAAGGTGTCAGTGCAGCTGTGCTCCCAGTGAAGGGTCTAGGGAAGAATCCTTCTTTGTCTCTCTCCGCTTCTGGTGGCCCCAGGTGTTCCTTGATGTATGACAGAACAGCTACATTCTCTGCCTCCATCTTTGCATGGCTTTTTTTTTCTTTTTTCTTTTTGGTTTTTTTCGTGTCTCCAAATCTCCGTCTCCTCATAAGGATCCTAGCCCTTTCAAAAAGCCTCAATATATTTATAAGGCACTGAAATCATACAAATCATGTTCTCTGACTATAAGAAAATTAAAAATAAGTAACAGAAGCAAATTTGAGAAATTCCCTAATGTGTGGTAATTAAATAAAAATGAATGGGAGATAAATCACAAGAAAATTAGAAAATGTCATGAATAAAATGAAAACACAACATTCAAAGTGTATGAGTTGCCGATCAAAAAAATTGCTTAGGTAGAAACCTGTAGCTATCATCACCCATATTAAAAAAGGAAGCTGATGTCATCTCACTAGCCTAAGCATCCACCTTAGACAACTTAAAAGAAGCAAGAAAACTAAATCTCAAGCAAGAAGAAGGGGAAAGTGAAGACTGGAGTGGAGCAAATGAAATAGAGACTAGAAAAATAATAGAGCAAAAGGATAAAACCTAGAACAGGCTTTTTGAAAAGGTTAATAAAATCGACAAACTTTCAAAAGACAAAGAAAACAAGAGGGGAGACCTCAAATTACTAAAAAACATGAATGAAAGCAGGAACAGCACTTCTGAATGTCTTGGGAGAGAATGCTATGAACAGCTGAATGATAATGAATTAGATGTATTAAATGAAATGGACAGATTCCTAGGAAGAAACTAACTACTGAAACCGACTCAAGAAGAAATAGAAAATTTGATAGACAAGAAGAATGTGAACTTGTAATTTAAAACTTCCTACAAAGAAAACCCCGGCTCAGATGACTTCATTGAAGAAATTTACACAAGGTTAAAAGAATTGCCATACACACACACACACACACAAGATATGTAAGGTGATGCAAATGTTAAATAGCTTGATTTAACCATTCCACAATATATACGTACATGAAAACATGTTGCATACCATACATATTTGTGTATAAATATATATACACTTTTTACTTTTCAATTAATAAAGACTAGCTTGTAAAAGAAATAAAACTAAGAATTAATACCAATCCTCCACAAATGGTTCCAAAAAATTAAAGAGAAGATAATATACAGAGACTGATTCTAGAAATCAGTAATATCTTAATACCAAAACCAGGCAGATAATAAAAAAGAATGATATCTTTTATGAATATATAAAAAATCTTCAACAAAATAACAGCAATTTAAAGTCAGCAACATATAAAAAGGATTATACATGATAACCAAGCAGGATTAATCCTGGAAGTCAAAGTTGGTTTATCACACACACAAAAACAACCTATGCAATAGACTATATTATTAGAATAAAGGTTAAAAAAAAAAAAAAACACAAGATTACCTTAAAATGCAGAAAACATTTGACAGAATCCAATATTCTTTTAGAGTAAAAGCAGTAAGAAATATAAAATAGAAACTCACTCAACTTGATAAAAGGCATCTACAAAATTTCCATAGCTACCAGAATATATAATGTTGAAAGACTGATTTTTTTCTCCCTAAAATACTCTTTTTTCCAGGTTTTTATATTGGCAAAATACACATAACACAAAATTTGACATCTTGACTATTTTAAACGTTATTTTAAATACATTCACAATGTTGTGGAACCATCAATGCCATCCATTTCCATATTTTTTTTTTTGTTTTGTAAAACCAAAGCTCTGTATTCGCGAAACAATAGATCCCCACATTCCCCTCTCTTTAGCCCTTAGCAGTCACCATTATACATTTTGTCTCTATGATTTTGACTACTTTAGGTATCTCATAGCAGTGAAATCATACAGTACTTGTCTTTTTGTGATTGGTTTACTCCACTTAGCAAAATATCCTTAAGGTTCCATGTGTAGCATACTGTAGAATTTTCTTCCTTTTTAAGGCTGAACAATATTCCATTGTATATATGTACCACCTTTAACTAATATATTCATCATCTATGGTCACTTGCATTACTTCCAGATTTGAGTTATTGTGGATAATACTGTTATGAACATGAATGTACAAGTATTTCTTTAAGACCATGCTTTCAACTCTATTTGGCATATATCCAAAACCAGAATTGCTGCATCGTATGGTAATTAATACTTTTAGTGTTTTGAGGAACCACCATACTGTTTTCCACAGTGGCTGTACTATTTTACATTCCCAATGAGAGTGAACAAGGATTCCAATTTCTCCACATCCTCACCACCTCACCAACACCTTGTGTGTGTGTAAATGTGTGTGTGTTTAGTAGCATCCTAATAAATGTGAAGTGATATCTCATCATAGTTTTGATTTGCATTTCCATAATGATTAGTGGTGTTAAATGTCTTTTGATGTGCTTAATGGCTATGTGTATATCTTCCGTGGAGAAATGGGGAGATGACTATTCAAGTGTTTTGCCCATTTTTTAATGGAATATTTTTTCCTTTTGTTGTTGAGTTTTAGTTTTATATATATTCTGGATATTACTCTATTAGGCATACGATTTACAAATTCTATTTCAGTGCTGCCTTTTTATTTTGTTTACATTGTTTTCTGATGTTCAGTTTAAAAGTTCATGAGATCTAATTGGTCTGTTTTTTCTTTTGTAGCCTGTGTCTTTGGTGTAATATGAAAGAAATCATTGCCAAATCTAGTGTCATGAAGTTTTTGCCCTACGTTTTCCTCAAAGAGTTTTATAGTTTTAAGTCTTACATTTATGTGTTTCATCTATTTTGAGTTAATTGGATATGGTGTTATGTAAGGGTCCAATTTCATTCTTTTGCATCTGGATATGTGGTTTTCCCAGCATCATTTATTGAAAATTTCTCTTTTCTCATTTAATGGTCTTGCTAAACTTGTCAAAAATATTTTATAATATATGCAAGAATTTATTTCTGGATTCTCTATTTTATTCCATCAGTATATATGTCTGTCTTTATGCCATTACCACACTATTTTGATTACTGTGATTTTAAAATAAGTTTTGAAATCAAGAAGTTTGAATTCTTCAGCTTTTTTTTTTCACTATGTTTTGACTATTCAGGGTCCTTTGAGAACGCATAGGTATTTTATGATGGGTGTTTTTGTAACAAACATCACTGGGATTTTGATAACTCCCAGAAATCTAGAACAAAACAAGAACGACCATTGTGTAACTCCCATTCAGTATTGTACTAGGAGTTCCAAGTAGGGCAATTGGGATAAAAATAAATAATAGGCATTCAAATTGAAAAGAAAGAAGCAAAGCTGTCTCAGTTTGGAGATGATATGAACTTGTATACAGAAAATCTTAAAGTATCAAGTGTAATTTCTACACCTAATAAATAAGATTTTAATAGATGTATGGTTAATATTTTTAGAAATTTGTATTTTATATACTGGCAATAAACAAGCCAACAATGAAAGTAAGGAAAGAATTCCATCTGTAATCGTATCAAAAAGAATAAAATATGTATGAATAAATTTAACAAAAAAAGTGCCAGATGCACACTGAAAATTAAATAGGGGAAATAATAATCTTTTTAACAAATAATGCTGGAGCAACTCAATACCCCTTGCAAAAGAGTGAGTTTGACCTCTACCTCACAACATACACAAAACTTAACTGAAACTAGGCCACAGACCTAAATATAAAAGCTAAAAATATAAAACATTTGGAACAAAAACAATAGGAAATATTCATGACTTAGGGTTAAGAAATGATTTTTTGGCCAGGCACGGTGGCTCACGCCTGTAATCCCAGCACTTTGGGAGGCTGAGGCAGGTAGATCACGAGGTCAGGAGATCGAGACCATCCTGGCTAACATGGTGAAACCCCGTCTCTACTAAAAATACAAAAAAATTAGCCGGGTGTGGTGGCGGGCCCCTCTGGTCCCAGCTACTAGGGAGGCTGAGGCAGGAGAATGGCGTGAACCCGGGAGGTGGAGCTTGCAGTGAGCTGAGATCGCGCAGCTGCACTCCAGCTTGGGCCACAGAGAAAAAATACAGACAAGAACACATGTTGGTAAGGATATGAAGAAAATTTTTTTTTTTTTTTTTTTTTTTTTTTTTTTTTTTTTTTTGAGACAGAGGTCTCGCCTCTTGTCGCCCAGGCTGGAGATGCACGGTGGCGTGATCTTGGCTCACTGCAAGCTTTTCCGCCTCCGGGTTCATGCCATTTCTCCTGCCTCCTGCCTCAGCCTCCCGAGTAGCTGGGCTACAGGCGCTGCCACCTCGCTCGGCTCGTTTTTGGTATTTTTTAGTAGAGACGGGGTTTCACCGGATTAGCCAGGATGGTCTCGATCTCCTGACCTCGTGATCTGCCCGTCTCGGCCTCCCAAAGTGCTGGGATTACAGGCTTGAGCCATCGCGCCCGGCCAATATGAAGAAATTTTAACCTTCAGAATTTCCTTGTGGGGATACAAAATGATGAGGTCACTTAATAAAACAGGATGGATGTTCTTCAGAATATTTACCATAGAGTTAGTATGTAGGAATTTGACTTCTAGGTATTTACCCCACAATATGAAAACGTGTCTACAAGAAACTTGTACTCGAATGTTCATAATGGTAGTATTTATAGTATCCAAAAGGTATAAACAACTCAGTGTCCATCAGTTAGTGATTGTACAAAATGTGCTATACACATACAATGGAATATCATTTAGAAAAAGAATGAAGTCTGGAAACACACTGCAGTATGGATGAACCTTGAAAACATAATATAAGTGAAAGAAGTCAGATCATGGCAATGTTTGCACAATTGTAAATATCCTGAAATACACTGAATGTTACACTTTAATAAGTGATTTATACGGCATGTGAATTATATCTTGATGCAGCTATTAACAAATACATGGACTTTTGGAAGGCATTGACAGACATACTTTATGAATCAGGCCAGTGCAGTCCATTGCTGGGACATCAAAAGCCTGGTCTCTGTCCTGTGATTGAGCCCTTTACAGGTGTCAGTTAATAGCTTCCCTGCCTAAGCAGCCTTCTGTAACTTTTCTGGGACAGTTTTTCACCTTATGTCTTCCTGTTGTTCTTAAGTCAATAATGCATCCTCACTAGAACATTTTCAGTGTGAAATGTACCAGGATTTTCCTGGTCTTCTTACATGTCTGTCCTCACGGTGCTGAGGTGAAGTCTATTAACCAAATGTGCCCAAAGTGAGATTCACCATCTCCTGACCCTTTTCCTTGAGCTGTGAATCACCTCAACATGGATATATTGTTCATTGACCAGTGGGTGTTCCATTTTGTTTATATGTAAGTTCAGTATATTGGACTGCTGTTCAAAGATGCTGTCCAAAGGAAGATGGCCTGCTGTCCAAAGAAAATTTTGTCTCATTGACTGTCACTTATAGGATGCTTCTAGACACTGATTCTGTGATTTAATAAAAGTACTACTTGACAACGGGCGTGATCTACATCCACCACTACAGCGGGTCACAGCAGAGCGTTGCTCTACCTATTGGCCCAAAGTAGTGCCCCAATTCACAGTACACCTCTCATCTTTGGAGGTTTCTGATTAAGCCCCTTAAGTATGTAATCTGTGAATCACCCTTGAGTATCTAATCTTTGAATATGTGTCCTGATTCAAAAATGCATTTCAAGGAGAGGGATCTGTGCCACAAGACGGATGGGAGATATCCAACATTCCACGTCTCAAGAATTCCAGAACCAATGTAATGAATACATAGACACAGTGTTGGGAAAAAGGCGTGTAATGAGACCTGCTGAGCATTACAATATAAGAGCCATCCTATTGACAGTCTCCATCAGCCTGAAACTATTGAACATCAAAGACTAAACTCAATTATTAAATTTCTCATGTCAGTCCAACCCCCTTTTTAAGAATTATTTTATAATTGGTGGGGTTATTTTCTGCTTTTTAAATATTGAATGGGCTTATACTTATGTTTTTTCTGAGTTTTCACGAGAAAATCCTGTTGTGCTTTTTCTCATCAACATGATTCCACTTTCACAGTGTCTGGTGACCTCTCACACTACATATCTCTCACATTGCCATTGAATATGATTTATGTAATAATTTACATAATTACATAAGTAACTGATATAATTATTTACTTCACTTTACAAATAGCTCTTCTGACGTAAAAACATATCTATAATCTTTCACTCAGCTAGGTTTTTGAGGTTTCTGCCACACATCATCTTCAGAAGGTCTAAGAATTCACCATGGTGACATATTCCTAAACAGATTTCCCTGTTGCAGACAGAGTTGTAATAACTGCTGATGAAATCCTGAAGAATGTTGATGTATTGAAATGTATTTTGAGAACCGCATTTTAGATTTCAAATTTTATTGAAGATCATTTCAAACTCTGTTTTGACCATAAAATTGGTGACAACATGATGGATGCTGTATCCTTATGAAAGTTTCTTCATAGGCTTATTAGAAATCCCCTCCTCCTCTCAGGATGTCTTGAGCTTTTGTTGCTCTCAGTCTTATGCAAACTGTGATTTAAGAGTCTGAGCAACTTCATAACAAGTCTTGGGCTAGGAAAATTTTGAATGTGAATCAATATCTCTTAAAATAAAAATTTGTTCCTCTTGCATTTGTGTCTCGGTTAGGCACTCCAGATCTGTCTGCCACTGTAGCTCACATCTGTCGGGGTTTAGGGGAACTGAACTAGTTTGATGGGACCATAAACTCTTTCCACATTCAATGTTTAGTTTCTTGTCTCTGCTTACTACATCCTTTCCCCTTCAAGCTTCACTAGCCCAGCAAGGCACCCTCACAACTGCCAAGCATTCCCATGGAACCATTAAGCTCCTCTGAGAAGCTCTGCATGTCTTCGAAGTCTTGAAGCTAATCAAGGTTTAGAGAAAGAAAACAACAATAAAATGTGTGTCCCAAGTTATAAATTCTGATTTTATCTGCTGCCACCCTGGCCTCCTTGCTGTTTCTTTAAAGTGCCCATCGTTCCGGCTGCCTTGGTGTTTACATTTCTTTGTATATAGAATATTTTTTCTCAGATAACTTTTAATTGACAATTTTGCTTAAATGCCACATTATTAAAGTCTCTACCCTCATTCTTGTGTAAATTAACATATACAAATTATGTGGCTTAAATTTGGTATTGTGGAAACTTGGCACCTGATGGCTCCATTGCACTTTGCTGAGCTGCTGCAAAGAGAGTCCCGCCACAGTTGGAGGTGCAGGTACACGTGCTTCAGTTGAATGACTGATTGATAGCTGTCCTTTCTCCAGAAAGACGGTGTGGACCCTTTTTCTGTGTATTCCTGAACCAGGGGTATGCCGTGTTCAGACTTTTTTGCACATACTTACAGAATGTGACTACTTATCAGATAGAAAGTCAGTAGAGAGAAAGAGCTGCTACCTATTTCAACGGAGCTACTAAATACACATATATATAGTGAGATTGAGAAGATGAAGATAAAGACTAGCAGGTTGACCATATAGCAACACTCCCTGTCCCTCCCAGCATACCTGGGATTTCCCCCTAAGGAGCAATGATGAAGGCTCAGTCCTATGTTTTCTAAGGTGTCCCCCCAGGCCAAGGCATTGGCATTAGATCCCTCTGACATCAGAGGACTCTATCAGGGCCCCGGCCAACAGGCAGCAAAGCAGGGTCTGCACTAGGGGAGACACATGTTCAAGAGTGCTTTCATTCCTCACCAAACAAAAGCTTTCCTTAGAGGTAATCAAATTGCTTACGTTGAAGCTGAACATCCAGCCACTCGTTTAGTTATTTATTCATTCACTCATTCATTCTTTCAGCTTACATTTCTGCTAAGTCAGTTACGGGCTGATCATTTTGCTTGGGGCAGGAAACACAAGCTGGATGACACACACCAGTCCTGTTCTCCAGAAGCCTGCAGCACACTAGGAGGAGGGTCCACAATTACACAGGCAATTTTACAAAGGTAGCTACAGTAAGAGCTACAGAAGAATATGCAGCTACAATGTATTGTTAAATGGTTTAACAATATACCTCAGGGAGACTGGAGGCTCAGGACAACCCACAGGAGAAAATGCCACTTAACAAAAAGACATGGAAGCTGTGCAAGGCCTGCCTTGGTTTTTGATTACAACTTGGTCTTGGCACCTTATTTTAAAAATCTGTTTCACCTGCCATGCATACTCGGACCTCTGCCTGGGTGGTCACATGGGAGCACTATCAAATCCCCACATCATCCAAGGCTTCTCTGAAGGCTGTGAGACTACCAGCTTCACTGTGTATGTGTCATTGTACACTGACCTCGTTCCTGGTGTCCTGAGCCACTCTTGCTCCCTGCCGAGGACAGAGTGGCATCATGACCAGAAGCTGGTGTCAGAAACACCTTTGGGACTCTTGAGTTGCTTAAATATATTTAGTCAGAAACATGACACATTGTAGTTTTAGGGAAATATGATTAACTCCTCAAATTAAAGTATTTAATTTAGTTGATGAGTCGAGTTTATCTTCAGTTGGAAAGTAAAGTATTTTCTAATACTTTTATTAGAAATAAAATATTTTAATACTTTATTAGAAATAAGATAAGGTATTTTCTAATTATTAGAAATAAAATAAGGTATTTTCTAATACTTTATTAGAAATAAGATGTTTTCTAATACTTTATTAGAAATAAAGTATTTTCTAATTGAGGACAAACTCATCAATTAAATGCTTTAATTTTGAAGTTAATTGTATTTCCCTAAAAACACAATGTGTCATGTTTCTGACTAAATACATTTAAGCAACTCAAGAATCCCTAAAGTGTTTTTAACACTTACCAGCTTCTCACATCAGTCAGAAAGGCTATTACTAAAAAGTCAAAACAAAACAAAACAAAACAAAAGAAACAGGTGCTGGAGAGTTTGTGAAAGAAAAGGAATGCTTATGTTTATGGGAGTGTAAATTAGTTCAACCATTGTGGAAGACAGTGTGACAATTCCTGAAAGGCCTAAAGACAGAAATACCATTTAACCCAGCAATCACATTACTGGATATAAACCCAAAGGAATATAAATCTTTCTATTATAAAGACACATGCATGCGTATGTTAATTGCAGCACTATGGACAATGTCAAAGACATGGAATCTTACCTAAATGCCCATCGATGATAGACTTAATAAAGAAAATGTGGTACATATACACTGTGGAATACTATGCAGCCATGAAAAAGAATGATACCTTGTCTTTTGTGGGAACATAGATGGAGCTGGAGGCCATTATCATTAGCAAACTAATGCAGGAAGAGAAAACCAAATACCACATATTCTCACTTCTAAATGGGAGCTAAATGATGAGAACACATGGACACATGCAGGGGAACAACACACATGGGTCTGTTGAAGGGTACAGGGTGCTGAAGGGTGAAGGAAGAGAATCAGAAAAAATAAGTAATAAGTAGTAGGCTTAATACTTGGGTGATAAAATAATCTATACAATGAACCCCTGTGCCACAAACTTATGTAACGAACCTGCACATGTACCCCTGAACTTAAACGTTAAAAAAAAGAAAATGCTTTCCACATAGTGAGGAGAATGGCAAATGAGATTAAAAAAGCAACGTTTCAAGTAAAAGAACAGATATTTTCAACAAATGCCACTTATTTTATAAGTAAACCAACTGGCATTGGATTAGAAACTCGGCAGCCTACAGGGGGTCATCTCACTTCTCATTGCTCTGGCTTCTGTAAGTTAATATGATACGCTTAGGATTGGTTGCCACTTGCCTAGACTGTGTTATGACAAGCCGAGTCCAGCAAGATCTACTGGGAAGAGGCTGACAGGGAAAAAGGATGACTCAAAGGTGCAAAGCAGATCAGGGCATGCCAGTGAAGATGAGGGAAACGGACACTCTTACATGTTTCATATAAGAATTGCATCCGGTCCTGCTTGCATTGCTACAAAGGAACAAAGGAATACCCCAGCCTGGGTGACTTATAAAGGAAAGAGTTTGAATTGGTCCAGGCTATACAAGCATGACACTGGTATCTGCTGGGCTTCTGGTGAGGGACTCAGAAACTTTTATTCATGGCGGAATTCAAAGTGGGAGCAAGCATACTACAGAAAGAGAGAGAGAGAGCGCAAAGCGTGGGAGGGGAGGCATCACACATTTTTATTCAACCAGATTTCAAGATCACTCACTCACTGTGGCGAGGACAGGACCAAGCCATGAGGGATCCATTCTCATGACCCAAATACCTCCCACCAGGCCCCACTCTCATATTGGGGATCACATTTCAACATGAGATTTTTGAGGGGACAACATCTAACCTATATCAGGAATATAAACTGGGACCCCATTTCTGAAATCTTGTCTATTGCAATTTGAAATTAATAACCGAATGCTATTTACAATGTCACAAAAATAGAATACTTAGGTCTAAATCCAAGAAAACATATACAGAATCTATTTGTGGAAAACTATAAAATTCCGAAGAAAAATATCAAAGAGCAAAAGTAATGGAAAGATGTTTTGCGTCCGTGGAATAGAAGACTCAATATTGGTAAGCTATCGGTTCTTCCCAGCTTGATGTATAAACTCAATGCAATCCCAATTAAAGTGCCAGCAGGCCATTTTAGGATATTTGTGCTTTATCATGGTAAACTGATTCTAAGTCTATATGGAAAGGCAAAAGACCCAGAATAGCCAACACTCCACTGAGGAAGAACATATTAGAAGACTGAACTACCTGACCTCCAGGTTTACTCTAAAGCTACAGGAAACACGACAGTGAGGTACTGGCAGAAATAAGCATGTAGATGAATGGAACAGAACAGAGAACCCATAGTGACTAAAAAAATATATTCAACTACTCCTTGGCAAGCAAATGAAACTCAGTGAGGAAATGATAGTCTTTACAACAAATCATGTTGGAAGAATTGGATATCCATATTAAAAAAATAAACTCAGATAGAAAACTATACCTTTTGCAAAATTAACTAAAATGTATGAGAGTTAAATAGAAAAGATATACTATAAAGCTTCTAGAATTTAATAGAGGAGAAAACGATGGTTTTTTTTTGTTTTGTGATGAGTTTGTAGATATAATACCAAATAGATGAAATATAAAAAGTTGATACTTTGGAAATTTAAAACTTCTGTTCTGTGAAATGTAATGTTAAGAGATTGGAAACACTAAATAATATAATTTTTAAACTATACAAAGAACTCTTAAAAGTCAACAATGGGAAAACAACTCAATTAAAAAATGAGCAGAAGATCTGAATAGACTCCTCACCAAAGAAGATATGCAAATAATAAACACATGAACGCAGGCTCAAAATTATTTTTCACTAGGGAATTTCAAACTAAAACAACAAATACCTTCTTCTATTCCATAAGCAATTTTTAATCATTTATTTATTTATTAATTATTTGATTTGGAATCTCTATGGCCCAGGCTGGAGTGTAGTAGTGCAATGTTGGCTCACTACAGCCTCCACCTCTGCAGTTCAGGTGATCCACCCATTTTAGTCTTATAAGCAGCTGGGACTACAGGCCCGTGCCACTGTGCCCAGCCAAATCATGAATGTTTTTGAAGAGACAGTTTCACTATGTTGTCCAGACTGGTATCAAACTCCTGGGCTCAAGTGATCCACCACCCTTCTCCTCCCAAAGTGATGGTATTACAGACGTGAGCCACTGCATCTGGCCAACAGGCAATTCTTAAATTCTGTTGATGGTTTCATTTGTTACGAAGATGCATTTTAGCTTGATGTAATTCCACTTATTTATCTTTGCTTTTGTTGCCTGTCCTTTTGGTGACATAGCCAATAAATAATTGCCAAGACTAATGTCACATAGAGTTTTGTTCTTATTTTTTTTAGGGGTTTCACAGTTTTAGATTTTATGTTTAAGTCTTTAATCCATTTTGAGTTGGTAATTATGTATGGTGTATGCTAAGAGTTTTATTTCATTCTTTTCCATGTTGTTATCAAATTTTCACAACAGCATTTGTTGAAAAGACTATTCTTTTTCCACAGCATATTCTTGTCATCTTTATGGAAGATCAGTTTCAGGTATATGCATAGGTTTACTTCTAGGCTCTGTGTTCTGTTCCATTGGTGGATATGTCTGTCTTTATGCCAGTACCATATTGTTTTGCTGAAACTTTGGAAATCAAGAAGTGTAATGACTCCAGCTTTGCTATTTTTTCTCAAGATTGCTTTGGCTGTTAGGGTCTTTTGTGGTTCCTTATAACATTAGAATGTTTTTTCCGTTTTGTAAAAAATGACATTTGATGGTAATGGCATTAAATCTTTAGATTGCTTTGGGTAGAATGAATATTTCAACACTACTAACTCTTCCAGTCTATGAATATGGAAGGTCTTTTCATGTATTCTAAGTGTTTTTAATCATTGTTTTCTGTTTTCAGTGTAAAGATTTCCATCATCCTCGTTAAGTTTATTCTTAAGTATTTTATTGTGAGATAGTTTATTGCTAGTGTATAAAAACACTACTGTTTTTTATATTGATTTTGTGTTCTGCAACTTCACCAAATTTTTATTAGTTCCGATAGCTTTCTTTCATGAAGTTTAAAGGTTTTTGCATATATGATTATGTTATCTGCAAACAGAGATAATTTATGGTACTCATACCTATTCAAATAACTGTAATACAGAAACATTGACAATACCAATATTAAGGATGAAAAACAACAGGATCTCTTATTTATTTCTGGTAAGAATGCAAATGAAACAGCCACTTTTGAAGGCAGATGTCGGCTTCTGACATAGCTAAACACAATCTTACCATATTATCCAGCAATTGTACTCTTTGGTATTTATCCAACTGATTTTTATACTTATTCCCACTTAAAACTTGCAGACAACTGTTTATAGCATTTTATTCATAATTGCCCCAAACCAGAAGCAACTGATATGTCTTGCAATAAGTAATTGCATAATCAAACTGTGGTACATCCATACAATGGAATATTATTGAGCAGTAAAAATAAATGAGCTATCAAGTCAGGAAAGCACATGGAAAAATCATAAATGCATATTGCTAAGTAACTGAAACATATATGAAAAGAGTATAAACTGTATGATTCCAATTATGTGATAGGCTGGAAAATGCAAAATTATAGATATAAAAGAAATCATTGGTTGGCACGGATTCAGGTGTAAAGGATAGAGAGTTGAATAGGGAAAACTCAAATGTTTGAGGCAGTGAAACTATTCTTTTATGACATTGTGATGGTGAATATGTGACATTGTACATTTCTTAAAACCAAGGGAACTTACTGCGTGTAAAAATTCATAGTAATAATGGCTAATTTTGAAAAATTTATCTAGGAAATAGGTGCATCCCAGGATAAAATACTGAATGTTGATGAAATAATAAAACCATCTGTTTGCATTACAAATATATAACACAACCCCACTTTACAAAGGCTGATCAGAATGTGCTAAAACACCTAATTCTGGGAGTGGAGTCTCTAAGGCTAAAGGCAAAAGCAGCTATGTATAGCAGATAGCACTGTGGCTGTGATATCACTGATGATCCTCCCCTCTAGGAATAAGGATTAACAACTCTGAGATTATCTATCTATCTATCTATACATGTATATATATACTTATATATAAGTATTAAGTATATAAGTATATTAAGTATAAGTATATTATATATAAATATAAGTACATAAGTGTTAAGTATATGTTACATATATACACACATATATACTTTTTTAGTTCTGTTCTGCTTATTTATATATTCTATAAATTATATAGATATTTATTTTTATATATTATATAATTATATAAATATATAAATATAAGTACATAAGTGTTAAGTGTATATATACACATATATACACACATATATATACTTGTTTTAGTCAGAAAGACAGAATCAAAACCAACAGGAGAAATATCTATGTATCTATATAAATTTATAATATTCTTATGTATACATATATATTATACATATATGTATATATATTTAAAAGGGGTTTATTTGGGGAATTGACTCACTTGATTATGGTGACTGACAAGTTCTGCAAGCTGGAGAACCAGGAGAGCAAGTAGTGTGGCTCAGTCCATGTGCCCCAGAAAAGAGGAAGTTGATTGTCTTAGGTCTAAGACCAAGAGCCCAAGGGGCCACTAGTGTTAGTCCCATAGTCCAAAGGCCAGAGAATTTGGAGTCCAGGCAGGCACCAACAGCAGAAGAAGGTTGTCCCAGCTCTCGAGGAGAGAGGGCAAGGATCTGCCCTTCCTTGAGTGTTTTGTTCCATCTGCCCCCCAGGTGATTGGATGGTGCCCATCTCCATTGAGGGCACCTCTTCCTCACTCAGCCCACAGAGCTCACAGGCCAGTCTCCTCTGGAAACACCCTCACAGACACACATGAGGCCCAATCATTCCAGTCAAAGACAACATACCCTGGAATTCCCTCTCGGCAGCAGAGGAACTGGCTCTGTGCCTCTTCTGAGCCACTGAAGAGCAGAAGGGCAAATTCTTGCCCTCTCTCTCTGAGAGCCAGGACACTCTTCTTCTGCTTTTGGTGCCCAAACTCCAGATTCTTTGGTCTTTGAACTATGGGACCAATGCTAGTGGCACTGAGAATAAATAACGCTGTATCCCTAATCCAGTAAAGATGCTACCAAAATCAGTTATCACTGTGTATTTAGTTCATATATTTAGTTGGAACTGGGTGTCTCACTCTTGGGGTGGGAGAAAGCAATGGGATGAAGGTGTATAACTGGAGACAACAGGATGAACACATGGTTAGCTATATATATATATATATATATATATATATTGTTACATATAGTTATACTCATAATTTTATATACAAGGGTTGTACATGCACATCTATTTTATTCCATTGTTATCTGAGACTATCTAGAAACAGTGATGCCCCATTACCAAGAAACATATCTCAATCTTGGTTTCTAGTATCATTCTTCAATTAAAAACGCCAGGTTTCCATGGAAAAAATGGTTGAATTGCAGGCTGGGATAGGATATATACAAGATAAGCTAGATATCTCGTAGTGCCAGAAAGTAGGAAAGTACAAAACATACACACACACATGCACAAATACGGAAATATGGCAGGATATGTGAAATGCAGCCAACTGAATGTATTACCAATGGCCAAACTTGGAACATTTTGAAAGAAAGAAAGAATTGCAATTGCAGTGGACTATTTTTCTCTGTGGTCTACCTTTCAAGAACATACAATTTCACTCTAAAAATGAGAAAACATCAAATAAACTCCACCTGAGGAGGATTCTATAAAATACTTGTAGAACTCCTCAAAACTGTCAAGGTCATCAGAAATAAGAAAAATCTGAGAAACTCACAGCCAGAGGTGCCTACGAAGACCTAAATGTATTGGGTTGCTCTAAATGTGATTCCAGAACAGGAAAAGGGCATTGGGTAAACTTTTTAAAAAAATAATAAAATACAAAGTTTAATTAATAATAATGCTACAATATCCTATAAATACATTTCTTTAAATTTAAGAGTGTTCTAAAATAACATCTTGTTTTGAAAACTGAAATATATCTTTTGCTTTGCAGAAGCTCCTTAGTTTAATTAGATCCCATTTGTCAATTTTGACTTTTGTTGAAATTGCTTTTGGTGTTTTAGTCATGAAGTCTTTTCCCATGCCTATGTCCTGGATGATATTGCCTAGGTTTTCTTCTAGGGGTTTTATGGTTTCAGGTTTTACATTTAAGTCTTTAATTCATCTTGAGTTAATTTTTTTATAAGGTGTAAGAAATGGGTCCAGTTTTCAGCTTTCTCCATGTGGCTAGCCAGTTTTCCCAGCACCGTTTATTAAAAAAGGGAATCCTTTCCCCATTGCTTGTTTTTGTCAGGTTTGTTGAAGATCAGATAGTTTTAGATGTGTGGTGTCATTTCCAAGGTCTCTGTTCTGTTCCATTGGTCTATATATCTGTTTTGGTACCAGTACCATGCTGTTTTGGTTACTGTAGCCTTGTAGTATTAGTCTGAAGTCAGGTCACGTGATGCCTCCAGCTTTGTTCTGTTCTTTTCTTTTCTTTCTTTCCTTCCTTCCTTCCTTCCTTCCTTCCTTCCTTCCTTCCTTCCTTCCTTCCTTCTTTCTTTCTTTCTTTCTTTCTTTCTTTCTTTCTTTCTTTTTATGGAGTTTCACTCTTGTTTTCTAGGCTGGAGTGCAATAGCGCAATCTCAGCTCGCTGCAACCTCTGCCTCCTGGGTTCAAGCAAGTCTCCTGGCTCAGTCTGCCTTATAGCTGTGATTACAGGCACCTGGCACCATGCCCAGCTAATTTTCTGTATCTTTAGTAGAGACAGGGTTTCTCTGTGATAGCCAGACTGGTCTCGAAATGCTGACCTCAGGCAGTCCACTCGCCTTAGCCTCCTAAAGTGCTGGGATTACAGGCGTGAGCCCCCGCGCGGCTCCAGCTTTGTTCTTTTTGCTTAGGATTGTCTTGGCTATACAGGCTCTTTTTCAGTTCCATATGAAATTTATAGTTTTTTCTAATTCTGTGAAGAAAGTCAATGGTAGCTTTATGGGAATAGCATTGACTCCATAAATTACTTTGGGCAGTATGGCCATTTTCACGATGTTGATTCTTCCTATCCATGAGCATGTAATGTTTTTCCATTTGTTTGTGTCTTCTCTTATTTTCTTGAGCAGTGGTTTGTAGTTCTCCTTGAAGAGGTCCTTCACGTCCCTTGTAAGTTGTATTCCTAGGTATTTTATTCTCTTAGTATCAATTGTGAATGAGAGTTCTCATGATTTGCCTCTCTATTTGTCTATTATTGGTGTAAGGGAATGCTTGTGATTTTTGCACCTTGATTTTGTATCCTGAGACTTTGCTGAAGTTGCTTATCAGCTTAAGGAGTTTTGGGGCTGAGACGATGGGGTTTTCTTAATATACGATCATGTCATCTGCAAATACAGACAATTTGACTTCCTCTCTTTAAATACACTTTATTTCTTCCTCTTGCCTGATTGCCCTGGTCAGAACTTCCAATATTACGTTGAATAGGAGTGGTGAGAGAGGGCATCATTGTCTTGTGTCGGTTTTCAAAGGGAATGCTTCCAGCTTTTGCCCTTTCAGTATGATACTGGCTATGAGTTTGTCATAAATAGCTCTTATTATTTTGCGATGTTTCATCAAGACCTAGTTTATTGAGTGTTTTCAGCATTAAGGGGTGTTGAATTTTATTGAAGTCCTTTTCTGCATCTATTGAGATAATCATGTGGTTTCTATAATTGGTTCTGTTTATGTGATGGATTCCATTTATTGATTTGCATATGTTGAACCAGCATTGCATCCCAGGGATGAAACCGACTTGATAGTGGTAGATAAGCTTTTTGATGTGCTGCTGGATTCGGTTTGCCATTAATTTATTGAGGATTTTCACATAGATGTTCATCAGGGATATTAGCCTGAAATGTTCTCTTTCTTGTTGTGTGTCTGCCACGTTTTGGTATCATGATGATGCTGGTCTTATAAAATGAGTTAGGGAGAAGCCCTCTCTTTCTATTGTTTGGAATAGTTTCAGAAGGACTAGTACCAGCTCCTCTTTGTACCTCTGGTAGAATTCGGCTCTGAATGTGTTTGGCTCTGGGCTTTTTTGGTTAATAGGCTATTAATTATTACCTCAATTTCAGAACTTGTTACTGGTCTGTTCAGGGATTCGACTTCTTCCTGGTTTAGTCCTGGGAGAGTGTGTGTGTCCAGCAATTTATACATTTCTTCGAGATTTTCTAGTTTCTTTGTGTAGAGGTGTTTATAGAATTCTCTGATGGTAGTTTGTATTTCTATGGGATCAGTGGTGATACCCCCTTTATCATATTTTATTGTGTTTATTTGATTCTTCTCATTTTCTTCTTTATTAGTCTGGCTAGCTGTCTATATTGTTAATTTTTCCAAAAAACCAATTCGTACCTGAAACTATCATCAGAGTGAACAGGCAACCTACAGAATGGGAGAACATTTTGCATTCTACCCATCTGACAAAATCTAATATCCAGAATCTACAAGAAACTTAAACAAATTTACAAGAAAAAAAAACAAACAACCCCATGAAAATGTGGACAAAGGATATGAACAGACATTTCTCAAAAGAAGACATTTACGTGGCCAACAAACATATGAGAAAAAGCTCAACATCACCGGTCATTAGGGAAATCCAAATCAAAATCATAATGAGAGACCATCTCACTCCAGTGAGAATGGCGATCATTAAAAAGTCAGGAAACAAGAGATGATAGAGAGAATGTGGAGAAATAGGAATGCTTTTACACTGTTGGTGGGAGTGTATATATATATACATATATACATACAATAAAATATATGCATACAATAAAATATCAATAAAATATATATACATACAATAAAAATGAAAACGTAATGTATGTAATAGATAAAATGAAAATAGAAAAATTTTCTCAAAATTGCTGAATTAAGTTTTGGTAATGGTAATGAAAAATATTTGTCAATGAAATAAGGAAAAAATTAAAATAAATTGGAATTATTAGTATAAAGTTGAAACACTGGCAGAGAAGATGACGAAAATTTAAAATATACAAGCATTTCAGAGAGAACAAAAGAAGTAAAAAAGAAATGAAGAAAACATATTACTACTACTACTACTAATAATAATGTGAAATGACTGAATTGAAGACAAAATGTGTTTTTAATTAAGAAGGTGTTCTGATTGCAATAAAATACTAATGAAGAAATACAACATTTAAAATATCTTGAAGAAATTGTCACACTTCAATGAAGAAAATAAAACCTCACAAGCTCTCCTAATTGCTTTTCATAAAAAACGATTTACTTTCAAAATAAAGAGGATATAATTTTCACTGGGCTTTGCATCTTCTATAGTGGAAGCTAACAATGTTTGATTTATATGCAGTTTTATGAGACAATGAATGTTTTCAGCAATTTTCTGTCAAGTAATGCCACCACTTATTCTGTTGAGAATTGTTTAAATTTTTTTTTATTTTTAAGATGTACAAAGACTCAGAAATTATTCTGCCCTTCTTCCCTGTCTGAACAAATTATTTCAACAAGTAGTGTAACCAAAATCGTTAAGTCCAAAGTATGATTAAAACAGAACTAGATTAAATATGAAAGCAACAGTCATGAGAAAGTATTTTATACTGTGTGAAACATAACTTTTAACTGATAATGCAACAGGAGATTTTAACTGAGAAATAATAACAGTTCTTAAAATTAAATAATAAATTCCCAGACCTGTGAATCCTAAACGATCATAAAACCAAAATTGGTATATTTGGGACACTGGGAGAAGGGTAAAATACAAATACTCTAAAGTTTTCATCTCAGAAAATGGAGTAAACAGATTTTTAAAAATCTCAATATGAGAACATAGGTGAGTGACAAATAGAAATGGAATATAACTTAAAACATACTTTTAAAATAGGAAAAAAAATTAAAAAGAGAGACAGCTAAATATAAAATTGGCTGGTGGTTAGACATTAACTAAGTAACCAGGGTAAACACACAAGTATTATTTTTTCTTTTAAAAAATTATAGAAAATATACTTTTAAAATTAAATTACATTTAAAATGTAATCATAAAATGTAATTTTGGGGGGGAAAGAGCATGCTTATTTTATGTATATAAAATTACATTTCAAAAATGTAATTAAGCAATCCAGCTACATTAGTAGAGCTAAGCATGCTCGTTTCCCCTCAAAAAACAAACAAACAAACAAACAAATGGAAGAAGAGAGAAAAATAATAAGACGTGGAGCAAGTTGGCAAAAAAAAAATCTCAAACAGGTTTTCTCCTGTAATGTCAGTGTAAATAATAATTAAATCACATTTCAAAGTTAAAATTTTGAAAAGATGGAACTCATACAATTAAAAGCATATAGTAATAAATACATTATATATATGTAAACTTTTATACACTATCTGTTACTTACATAAAAGAAAATAGGAATAAATACAAATATAAATTCTTAAAAATACAATGATATTCAAAATTTTAATAGATAGGTCCAGTAATCAAAATCAAAACTTTAAAACACTTACAATTTTGTGTCTTACAAACTGACAACTTGCAATCATTTTATGATAGAAAACATTTATATAAATAAATCATGTTCTAGTTTCCAGAAAAAAAGTAATTAATTCTATGGGAGAGATATTGTAAACTACATTTTTTTGATAAAATTCAGTAAATCTAAAATAAAATAAAGTTCAGAAAGACTTCTGATTCTGTGCATGATAAAGTAGCTGATATCATATTTTTTCCACCCAAAAACAGCTATAAAACCTACATAAATATCCGTATAACAATCGATTACAGATTTAGAATGACAGGGCAATAATAATTGAGACAGGAAACTCATGAGTTATGGCTCATATTTGTTCTGAATTTCTTTTTGGGGATATTTTCCAGGCTGAAGTTCAGAGAAAGTCAGTGAAGGCCGGGAGTGAAAGTTATGCTGAGCTACAGAGAATGAGAAAAGAGTTGAGAGCTTTACAGAAATCCCGGAAGGCAATGACTATGAGCAAATTGTAGAAAGGAAATTGTAAAAGTCTACATGAAAGCAGCCTCTTTGGTTCTTGGCGAGTTTCTGAGAGGTGATAGAACTCTAGTCTGCCTGTCAGGAGGAGTAAGGCTGAATGGATGTAGTGGAGAATTCATAGTGTCAGGGAGATGCTGAAGTCCAGGCTGCTTAAAATGAAGTGGCCTTTCAAATACCCTGAATATTCTGTTAGCAACTAGAAAGACCATGCTATCGGAGTGCAGGTTATGTTCTGGAAATAAGAAAAGCTGCAATATAAGTGCCCTAACAAGTTGTCAAACTAGGCCTTGAAATGATCAAGGTAGTTGATTATTTTATAATTTAACTCAAATTTAATTCAGAACAAATTAAAAATGGAAAATGATACAATTGTGGTTCTTTACAATGTAATAATTCCAATGTCCAGCATGTAATTAAAAATTTCTAGACTTTCAAAGAGGTTGAAGAAAGTGACAAATTAAGAAGTAATACAGTGTAAGCAGAGGGAGAGTTTGTTTAGATATTTTAGTTAACAGAAAATGACTGATACCTTAAAATTTATAATGAAAATATAGATAAGAAATATGCATATGTGGAGTATTCTTATAATTAGAATTTATAAAAATATAAGAAACATTATCGTAGTGTAAAATATATAATAACTAAGTTAATAATTTATTGAGAGATAAAAAGCACACTGGATTCAGCAAAAGATAGGTTAGTAAGCTTGAATACAGTTAAAGAGAAGATATTAAAGTTGAAGCATAGACATGAACATGAATGAAATGTATAAAACATGAAAAAATTAGAATATCACCAAGAAGTTTAGCAAATATGTAGTTGGGTTCCCAGAAAGAGAGAAGAAATAAAATAGGAAGTGAGAAATGTCTGAAGCAAAAAATTACCTGATGATTTTCAAAATGCTTGAAAGCTATTCAAGCTGTTCAGTGAAGCACAAATTGAATTAATATAAATTAAATCCCATCTAGAGATATAAAAAACTTGTATCGTAGAAAAAGAGATAACTTAAAAGCAAGTGGGAAAAAAACACAAAGCAGCAATAAAAATGAGAACTGAGTTTTTAACAGAAGCAATGGAATTCAGAAGACAATAGAAAATATTTTTTAAATATTGAATAAAAAAGACACACAAAAAAACTGGCAACCTTTATTTCTATGACCAGCAAGTTTCCTTCAAAAACAAAGGTTGAAAAAATGTCTCAGGCGAATAAACATGTCAGCATTTCTGCAGGGCTGTCAACTCTAAAGGAAGTCTAAATGCAAATGATCCCAGATTGAAGAACAGAAGTGGGAGGGGTATGACCAGAAAGTAGAGGAATCCTTGGACCAACTGATTTGGTTGTAGAACCTGAGCACTCATGACAGGGATGGCCCAGTGTCTTTCTCTAGACCCTCCATACAATAAGGGCTGGATTCACGAGGTGCAAACAGCCTATTTATCTTTATCAGAACTCAGAGTTGGTGGGATGCAAGATTTTGTCTCTACAGTTGATCTTCAAAAGGACTACATACGAACTGCTATGTGAGCAAGGCCATCTAATGTACTTTACAAAATGGAAAGGTTTTCCTGTTTTATTTATTTTTTTGAAAACAACTGTCATTATTGAATTGTCTTTTATTTCCTTACTATTAATATTTTAAAATATTAAATATACATAAAAGTAAATGCTATTCTCATAAATACTTTTTTTAATAAAACAAGATGAACTCCACATCTTCATAACCCTACGAGATGTAAGGAGACTTCTTAGAAGTAACTTTGATCTACTTAGTATTTTGAGTCAGGATTCTACATTGGACATGGATTTAACTTTGTATCTCAGGACGTGCATGGTGTTTTCAAAGCTGTGATGCCTGTTGACATGATGTCTGGAAATCGCATGGTGGAATGCCAAGCCTGCTACTTCGTTGTCTCCCAAGTGAAAGGGAGACACTGCACTGTGCTCTCGCTGGGGTGATTTCAAGCCTGGTCTCGCTTCTGGAAATCACTCTTCTGGTGCTTTCTTGTTGACTAGATAGAACAAAAGGAAAATGAAGATTTGGAGAATTCTGTTGTCCAATCAGTAAAATCACCTTAGGCACAGTTCCACGTATGAGAGCACACACATACTTTAAACATCGGAGGAAAATACACCATTCATAAAAAGCAAATTGGCAACTGTGTTTTCTGATCTTGACTGTAAGTGACTTAATCTGTTGGTAGTAACAATGCTGTTTGGAAAAGCAAAGGGTTTTTGTATTTTAGTATTTTTGCGTAATTACTCCTTATTATTGCAAGATTCAAATGTTCAGAGACTCCCTGTCTTATTTATGCTTGTAAATGCTTCAGCATCAAATTGGAAACATAGGTAGGTAGGTAGATAGAGTAAATCAATAGATGAGATAGATAGGTGATGGATGGATGGATAGATAGATAGATAGATGGAGTGCTCAAAAATAAAGTAGGTATTCAAAATGAAAGAAATTAAGGAAAAGGAAGAAAGGAAGAGAAAAAAGAACGAAAGACCAGATAGGAGGGAGAAAGGAGAGTAGAGAATGGAGAAGCAGAAAAATATTTTGCCTAGTCAGTAATTTCAAAGAGGGTTTTCTGTAATACTCTTAATATATATCAAACCTGAAGTCCAATTACTTATCTGTATTAAATGATTTATTTTAATATATTTAACTGGGAGAGTATACAATGAAATATTTCAAAATGTATAAAATAACAGTTTAGTAAATTGAATGCTAAGTAAATAAAATATAAATATGGACAGATAAAAGCAAGCATTTTCTTTCTGCTTTTCTTTTATAAAATAATGACATTAATGTTGATATCCATAAGAAAATCTGTGAATACTCCTCTTTTATCATTATTAGGAGTGCATATTTATTTTTAGTGGTTCTTAAGTCAATTGAGTATAGTTAGTATTATTGTTGACATTATTATTGTTATTGTACTTCAAGTTCTGGAATACATGTGCAGAACTTGCAGGTTTGTTACATAGGTATACACATGCCATGGTGGTTTGCTGCACATTAAGTATTTCTCCTAATGCTCTCCCTCCCCTAGGCCCCAACCCCCAAAAGGTTCCGGTGTGTGATGTTCCCCTCCCTGTGTCCTTGTGTTCTCACTGTTCAACTCCTACTTATGCGTGAGAACATGAGGTGTTTGGTTTTCTGTTCTTGGGTTAATTTGCTGAGAATGATTTTTAACGTTTTCCCCATTTTTATTGTTAGGTCCAAATTTTGGTCTGGAACCAAAGACAATATAGGATAAAGTTTGATTTGTTCCCAAACCCACAGAAATCTCTAAAATGGAAAAATTTTCTTAGAACCAAAAGGCATGGAATTGATGACATGAAACTAGTAAGTTTTGAGGCTGTGCAACTGTAGGTCTGGCAATCAAAGATGCTTTCTGCAGATTCGTGAGTTTAGAGTTCTAGAAGCCAGCACCACTTTGCAATCGGTTAATAATATAGTAGCTGATAAGCTGAGTAGGAAAACTTTCATGTAAAATATAATGGGAAGTTTTTTTTTTTCCCTCTCCTTTTGGTATATATTAGAAAATATTTTAAAATCTACAAAAAAAAATCGATGTTACAGTCTTTACCATTTGCTTTAAAAAAAGATTTTCCACTCGTTCATCTCTAGAAGGTCATCTTTGAGATGTACAAGCCAGCCCTTCATTTAGGTCTCCTCTTGGATTCATATCTAACTTTCTTTCATTCGGTGGCCTTTATTAGCTGAGCTCCTGGAGCTTGTAGCACATTTTAAACAGCAACACTGGAAGGATGTAAATGCAGAATAATGTATCAGGACTCAAATTTGCATGGTCAAATGTCAAAAAAATTAGGCCTTCTCCAGAACCATGTCAAGAGAAATAACATAAGTGGGCAAACCCGACAGCAGGCATGCCATTATCATTTAGCGCAAGCTGTCATCACTGCCGGCAAGTGGAAGCAGTGGTCATTAGCTGGAACTCTGCCGGGGGAGGTTACAATTCTTCCTTTTCCTTTTTTTAAAGATTTTTTTTTATTTTTTTCCCCATCATCTGACAGTATTTCACAGAAAACCGCAATGCAATGTTGCCTCCCTGACAGGAAAGTCAAGAGGTGGGGGATGGCGCCTTTGGGTGGTGGTCGGGGGGAGGTGAAAGGACCAGTGAGCAAAATCCGTAAGAGTCCACCGCCAGCTGGAGGGTGCAGGAATTGCATTACCTATCGGATAAATACTCATTAAGAGTAATCGCTTTATTTCAGCTCTGTAATGACATTAACAAGCTTGGAATACAGGGAATTACATGAGTCAGAACAAATAATTGAATATTCTACTGCAGAGGGAACACAGCACACGCCTGCCTTGATGTCATGCCGTTTCTGAAGCTAGCACAAGCATGCAATTAGATAATAAGCTTAAACAGCATTAAATTGGCACTATTCGTACCACCACTGAGAAAAAAAGGAGTATTAATTGTTCAACTCAAACCTGCTTGTAATTTCATGCAATACAAATACTAGTAAGCCTGTCCTATTTTTATTTAAATGGACTTATACACAGGCTTTAAACATACCAATTAAAATGGAATATAAATAAAATCTTAGGAAGAAAGATAAAAAAACATGTGCACATGCTGATTCGATTAAGTGGGGGGAGGTTTTCTCTTGAAAAGAATAAAAATTCAGCTACTTTAAAATAAACTTTGGGATACTATAGTAATGTGATTATTATTTTCTCAGTATTTCTACCAGGCAGTTTTCTTTTAAAATTATTGAAATCTAAATATGTGCAGTGTGGAGAAATTCCACTGCATTATGCCACTAAATTATGTTTGGCTTACATAAATGTAGCTGTAACTATACACACAGATAAAGACAGAGACATAGATCCAGATAAAGACAAAGGACTCGATCCAGGCATAATTGGTGTTGCGTCATCCTTAGTCATGCAAAATGCTACGTGAATGTAAAGATGCCAAACAGAACAGAATGATTCTGTGTTGTGCTACTCAAGAAAAGAGAGTTGAAAGCTGGTGTCATTTAACTTGCTAGATACATTAGCAAGCTAGGACCCTGAAAGAAGAGAAAGCTGCATTTTCAACACCTTGCCACACAAGGGTGTGATTTGGTGCCCTAGATTCCTAGATCACCTTAAGTGTGAGTTAACCTGATGTGATGCATCAAATTACACAAGCTGTTGGACAATGCAAGGAGCAGCCCAGGAATACGCTGCGGGCTCTGCCCTCCACACGAAGAAGACAGGGTGGTCTTCCCCTTCCAGGGTGAGCCGCCCAGAGCAGATGAGATGAGCTGTGAGAGGCCATGGGCTTTGGGGAGACCAATTTGGGAGGTAGCCATTTAGAGTGAGTCTCCATCACAACTCCAAATCTGTGCAGTTATTTAGACAAGCCAGTCAGCACTGGATATTCGATAGGCAAACTCAATAATCATTTATAATCCTGACAGGTGAAGGAGCTCCGAGGCAAACCTTCATGTACACTGTGGGTTTGAAAATAAGAGAAAACAAATAAACAAATCTCTATATTCCTGGGAAGATGTTTTTTCTTTCTTTAGTCCTACCATCTTCCAGTCAGGTTTTTTTTTTTTTTCTTGTTTTTTATCTTTCCCATCCTCAAATGAGACACAAAACCATTTTAAATCTATTTTTCTAAGTAAATCACCACCCAGCCCTCATCTGAGTTCTTGTCTGTAACTCATGTGGATGTTTAGAAGTTATTATTCAATAAAGGCAAGGGGAAAGGGAAAGTAGTTTCTACTTTAGAACTATTTAGACTATGTCAGTAAATTCAATTTTGAGAACTAAACTAGAAGTTTCAGTATTTATCATGTCTGTCCTATAAAGTAACTTGAAATTATTGGAAGAAAGATTATCCAGGAGCCCAATCTTGGTGAAACAGAACTTTGCTTGTTGTATTGCTCATGGTACATACCCATCTGAAGAAAAAAATTCAGGAAAAGGACATATTTCCAGTTGAAACTGGAATTAAAATTAATTGCAGTAGCAGAAGTATTCTCTATCTCTCCCTTCCTCTTTCTTTTCTTTCTTTCTCTTTCCCCTTTATTCTCTCTCATTATAATTCTAGTTTCACTTATGGAGTCAGTTATAACAGATGTTAGCTTTCATAAAATAGGTACTGTATTATACACATAACATTCTTAATTACCAATGGTTATTCATCATATCCTTATCTATGTGCTAGGTACATTGGGAGACAGCAAAACCATAAAATCAGGTCTCTATTTTAAAGCAGTATTTATTTCTATTGTGTTCACACATGTATGAGACAATGATGAAAGAATACAAAAAATCAGAGATATGTTGTATAAAGGAATAGCCCAAAACAAACTCACAGAAAAGGAGCTATTTATGTATTCAGTCGACAAATATTGATTGATCACTTAATGTATACCAGGCTCTCCACCATGTGCCAGAGATAGACCTGAGAAAGTGCTCACATCCTCCAGGAACTTCATTCACCTTAAAGAGACAAACATGTATAGTGAGCTGGGTAACATAGTGTTCACTGTAACTTTTCTTTTTCAAATAAATTTCTTTGAAGAAGCATTCTTGTCCAGATGAAATCAAGAGAGACATGACTTTCGGCAGCACCTTCCAGTGGGACATGTGGCAAACAAATGACATGAGCTAATGGGACAAGAAGGCAACTTCAGCTAGAGAGATGGAAAAAGGTCAGGTGTCCTCCAAATGACCTCTCTTCATGACCACCTCACTCAACAGCCAGACACCAAATCTTCAGGAGAGTAACTGAGCATACTACATGCCAAAGAGCAGGAGACTGGAGGAGTCTGGACATCACTGTCTTTTATTATCACAGACAGAACAGTAACATTCTGCAGAGCTATGGAAACTTGGTAGAAAAAATAACGGATGAGTCACATGGGGGGAATGTTCAGAAATATGGAGAAGGCTTTGGCTGCCCCTGCGAGGAATTAAAGCTTTACTTAAGATTAGGATGACTGTGATAAAAAAAAATTTCATCTATCCTGAGCCTCAGAAAAGGATAAACTGAGACAGATTATGTCATGCAGATAGAATAGTTTATGCAAAGTCATGGAGGCTTAAGAGAACCAGTCTTCAAGTTCAGTATTGCTATGGGATGAAGTTCCTGGAGGAACTACCATAGATTATGAAAATCTGTTATGTAATGAAAGTGGAATTCTAGTATTTTCCTGAAAGTAACAAAGAATTAGAATAAGTTAGAATGGGGCTAGGTGCAGGGTGTTAAGGGATCGTATGAACTTTATTACCATATTGTAAAGATCACTCTGGAAGAGATCGAAGGAAGTGGGACTAGAGGCAATAAGACTAGTAAACAAACTTTCCACATGATCTAGTTTGGATAATTTGGCACTATTAGTCAAAAGAGACATTGGAAAAGTAGAAAAAGCAGGTTTGAAAGTTTTGATCATTTTCAGTTTGAAATGGACTTTGTATTACTCCGTTTTCATGGTGCTGATAAAGACATATCTGAGACTAGGTAATTTATAAAGAAAAAGAGGTTTAATGGACTCACAGTTCCACATGGCTGAGGAGGCATCACAGTCATGACAGGAGAAAGGCACTTCTTCCATGGTGGCGACAAGAAAGAATCAGAGAGCCAAGCCAAAAGGGTTTCCCCTTATAACACCATCAGATCTCATGAGACTTAATCACTACCACGAGAACAGTGTGGGGAAACCACCTCCATGATTTAATTATTTCACTAAGTCCTTCCAACAACATGTGAGAATTATGGCAGCTACAATTCAAAATGAGATTTGGGTGGGGAAATCTCCACCATATCAGGTGTACAGGTGGCTTTGTTTCCCAGGCAAGAAGCAGAGATGTATCTGGCGCTCAGTATTTGGGTGGTCGTCAAAGCCATGGATGGACTTTGCCCAGGAAACGTGTGGAATAGACAGCCTCAGACACAACTCAATTTTGCACTTGGGCAGAGATAAAGATACCTGTGAAGGAGATTGACAAGAAATTGTAATAGAAGCCAGAGAAAACAATGTGATGCCATTTGAACCAAGGGAAGATAAATTTTCAGGGAGGGAGAGATGAATAATGCAAGAAAAAAGTACCCTAAGCTTAACATGTTCCAGATTAAACATGTGATTTTCTCCCATTTGATAATATTTTATAATATTGGCAATTATGGTGAATAGTAAAACCATCATCCCAGGTACGTAAGTCAAAAGATGAGGAACTGTTCTTGACACCTCACCTTCCTTTGCTCATTGGATTACAAACGTTGCTTAGACTCCTGGGTGTCCTTCAAAATACTTTTTAATTCCTATACTTTTCTTTCTCTCCACCACCACTTCCTGGTTCAGATGATTGTTATATCTTTCTTAGACTCTTGCCCCAGCATTGTCTCTTAGGCTAGTATTTGCTTCCTCAAATCCGCTCAGATCCCTTCACCCTAATCCAACCAGTTGTCCCCAAGGCAGTCAGAAACATCTACTCAAAAACTCATCATTTATATTGCTTACAAGCCATTCACAAAATCTTCTTGCTCCTAAGTTGGACCAAAACACCCTGCACCTATGGCACAGCACTGTGGGTAGTGCCACCCAGCTCCACCTGCCTTCACAGCTTGTGACAGCATGTGTGTCTGTTCTGAGTTTTGAATAATCCAAACTTCCTGCCATCATTTGGTGTTTGCATATAGTGTGCTTTAGACTTTTGAGGCTCCTCGCTTCATCTTTGTCTCAATAATCATTATTATTTCTATAGATTCTAATTTAATGAGCATTTTCATGTGATCAAATCCCCCCTTACCATAGCCAAACCCCTGTATCATGGATGAGTTCTGGTATATCTCCATTTCAGAGCTAGAGGATCCTCGGAGGCAGAGGCCAAAGTTCCTGCTTTCTCTCTTCCCGTATCACTAGCAGGTAACGTCACACTCATAGGTGGCTGCTTAAGCATGTGCTGTCACATGCATATTCCATTTCAAAGAAATGACGAAGCTATCTATATGTTTGCTTATAACTGTAACCTCAGAACTGCCTGACACATAGCAGGGGCTCATATGAATTTGAACTGTACACAGGGAAATACATGAAAAAAATGAGAAATGTAAAAAGGTGAATGCACAGTCTCAATGGGCTTTTGTAATGAATGGTCACTCGTGGGTTCACACATAACAGGTTCTGTATAAAATGTAAGAGAGTTATTGTTTCTATTAGTATGAAGAATATGTAAGGGTTGCAAAGAAATGTTAATGAGACAGTTAACTATTCTAGTTTTATAGCTTACTTTTAAGAGGTAAGTGGCATGCAGGGAACAAATAAAAAAACACAAGGACATTTTTTCTTTGTTGTATTGTTAATGGTCACCAAGTTTTGGCCATGTTTGCAAGCTGAGAGGACAAGATAGTGAGGAACAGAATTATGTGCTGAAAAGCGGAACCACTTCAAGGGCATATGAATAGTGCAGCCACACAAGGCCTACACTTGGTTTAGAGCTCCCTGTTAAAATCTTGAAATTCTTAACAATTGTATCTTTGAGCTGGTGTCTTCCCCGTAAAGTCAAATGGATAATGGAGTATTGTGCGTATGCAGAAGAAATCTGTGTGTTGGCCATGGTTTGTCACATTTTTTGCATATATCATTACTATTGCTACTTGGCATCCATAACTTTTGTCATTTATGCTCACTGGGAGGCTCACTGAACTCGCATGCTCTGTGGGTCAACGGGAACACTGTGCTCCTGTTTTATATCGACATGTCTATGGCTAAGTGGGTGTGCTGGCAGCAGTTCCGTTCAAACTATAGCTTGTTTCAAATGCAGGAGGAAAGTAATGGTGAACCAGAAAATCTTATCATCAATCAAAATATCACATTAAGAAGGTATCATGATGTTATATAAAATTATGACACCAAAATTAGATTTTTTCATTTATAAGCTTATGTTTCTTTCCTTGTATCACTGTTATCCATATTACATCTTATATATAATCACATTTGTAGAAATACTTATAACTTTTAATATAGATAAGGGTACATGTGCAAGTTTGAGCAAGGGGCCTCATGTTTTTGTTTTACATGAGGCCATGCAAATTATGCAACTAGTCTTGCTTTCTTGTGGGACAGACTCGAAGATATGAAGGTGAACCTGGAGGTAGTTTCTCACATCACAACATTGATGAATAAAAACTCTTGAGCTGAGCACAGTGGCTCACACCTGTAATACCAGCACTTTAGGAGGCTAAAAGAGGAGGATTGCTTGAGTCTGGGAGTTTGAGACCAAGCCTGGGCAACAGGGAGACCACATACCTACAAAAAATAATCCCAAAATAGCCAGAAGTGGTGGTGGGTGCCTGTGGTCCCAGCTACTAGGGAGGCTGAGGAGGGAGGACCACTTAAGCCTGGAAGATTGAGGCTACAATCAACTGTGACCACATCGCTACACTCCAACCTGGGCAACACAGCAATACCCTGTATCAAAAATTATAAAATAAATACCAAAACGATATTGAATATATACTCTCTGTCTAGCACTGAGGTTAAGATTATTATCTCTATCTCTGTCTTCAAATATTTTTTAGTGTAGCGTGGTCCACAAAACCTTTATAGGCTGCCTCCTTGTTAGTGGTTACATCTGTTTGGCAAGACATTAAATTGGCTGATGAGGAATACCTTGGGTATTAGATAATCAGCAGGGGTTGTGTATATTATCCAAAGTTCAAACTCATATAGGGTAGAAAGTATGGAAAAAGTAAAGCAGCAAAGAAAGAAATCAGATTGATGTGTTTGGTGTTACTGATTTTCATGCTACCTTAAAATATTCATGAGGTGTAAGGTATCATAACTCCAGTTCTCTACACCAAAAGGTGTCAAAGTTATGCAAAAGAATATAAAGAGAACTAAAATCCTTTCACATTCAATGAAGAAAACAAACTCTCTAAAGAGAGTCCCCGCTTCCCCTGTGTGAAGGCACACACTGGATAAAAATTGGAAAATATAGACCAACTAGGGCAAAGGCATTAACAGCTGTAACCTATCTCCCCATACTTTGAATAAGGCACCAGTTACCCTAAAAACAAATTCCCCCCCTACTGAGAGACAATTCCAGTGAGCCATTATTCAAGTGATGAGAAGTTCAGGCTTGGGAAAGCCAAAGGACAAGCTCAAAAATTTACCATAGACATTAAATTTGATAAAAGATGTTGAAGTGGATGGAGTTCAAAGAGAAAGCTTCTAATTTAAACCATTCATGGTCTGTGGCCTGGAGTCATTACCAAGAAGGCCTACAGAGGGAGAAGCATAATGAACATGCCTAGGAGGAAGATTCATGAAGAAGACAACACAACCAAATTACAAACTGGAAGAGTCGTTAATTTAAAGATGTAGTTTAACTACACTGATCATCAAAAACTTAGAAGTGTTTCTCTAAGGCCATAAAATAACATATTTCATTGTATGTTCTAGACATGGAAGAGGGAAGAAAAAACATTATGGAAGTGAAAGTGAATTAAAAACAAATAGGAAAATCGAGACTGAAAAGGTAATCAACCATAGATTGTTTTGAGGAAATCCACACAAATCACAGTAGAACAGTTATAAAAATGTGCATAGAGAATGTGGCAGAAATGGAAGATAGGTAATCCAGAAGAAGAGGGTAGGAAATAGAATAATTATAAGAAAGGATATAATTAGCTAATAAGCTTTTTTTTTTCCTGCAAAATAAGCTTAAAACTTATAGATAAAAGAGCTTAGTAGTTCTTAGGAAAATTGACAGCAAAATCAGGACATAACTTATTGGGATCAATGGATGTTGAAGAAAAAGGAAAAGATATCTAATGAAAAAGATCATCCAAATACATGGAAGAAAATATTGGGTTGGCCTCAAACCTTCCCATAGCAGCATTCAGTCACCAAGGAGAGATGAGCTCATTCAAGCATTTTCACTGTTTTCAAAGGAAATACATGTAAATTCCATTGGAAGTGGTGTTGGCTTGTATTAATGTAGATATCTGTAACAGAATTAAGTGCTGTGAGTGACAGAAAACACAAAGTAACAATGACAAATAAAAGAGAAGTAATAATGACTTAAATGAAAGAGAAGTTTAATTCTACTTTTCATGAAATAAATTTAGAAGTGAAAATTCTTAAGTCCCATAATTTTAGGGGACAGTAATATGTTATCTCTCTGTTCTGCTGTTATTAGTGGAAACTTCACACTTAAACATGGTTGCTTGAGCTCCAGCCATTAACTATATATTCTAGCCCAAAGTGGAGCTGAAAGGTGAAGAAAGTTTTGCATCAGAACAATCTTCAAGGAAGTTTAGGAGATACAATCTTTATTCTGTATTCTGTGTGCCTAGCTACAAATTGGCATGTCTGCTGTGAAGAAAAGTAGAATACTGGTATGAGAGAAAATTAGGAATCTCTGTTTCAACGTTTTCCTCTAGCTGAGGAGATTTCTTTCTATTCCCTTGTGGTAGGAGACTTTTGTTTTAATTATGAAAATAATGAAAGAAATTGGATATTTCTAATAAAACAAGTCTTCAAACACACAAAATATAAACTTATAAGCCAATCTCTTCAAAATACCTAATAAAAAAGTAAAATAACATAGCAGTATTCACCAAATGTCCAGAGGAATCTCAGCTACGTCTTCAGTATCATTCTCTGTGCTGCTTCCTTAGCCGAGTACAGAACCGAACCTGTGTTTTGAAGTCAAACTCTAAGTAGTTGAATATGGTTTCCAGGCATGATAAAAGCTTTGCACAAGGATCAAAGTTATCACCAGCATTCTCAAATAATACATTGCATGGTTTAAAAATATTTTCAGTGAACAATCATAAGTAGTGCTACTAACATAAAATTGGCCAGGTAGACAGCCTTGTACAAGTATGAGGCTGACAGTGGAATGTTAGTGTTATGTCAGGACATTTGGGCTGTGGCTGCTGACTCTTGTCCATCAATCATTTATTCCTGATACTGTGGGATAGAAAGTTTTCTCCATTCATATTCAAACACTGGTGTATTTCCATGACAAGTTAGCTGTGCCTTTGGGCAACATAGCATGCTGCTACTTGACTTCTTTGTCTACATATTGGTCTCAATGGTTGATTTGTTTACAGACATGACTGTGTCGGAATTCTTGTAGTCTTGAGCTGCTAAATGTCAACAGCTACTGCTGAGAGGTGAAATCTAGATAACCTTCTGAATTGGTGGTGGTTTTTGGCTTACTGATGATTTTTTTTTCTCTTTAAACTATTAATAAAGTGAATTATATTAAGAGTTTCTCTAATGTAAAATATGAGGTAAAATTATCAAAAGGTGAGATATAAAACTGTCCATATTCTCAAATATATAATGTTCTTCATGGAAAATGCAGGAAAATTTGAAGACAACTGTTAGAATTAATTGTAGAGTTCAACAAATTGTTAAATATATTATCAGTATAGAAAAAGTAACTGTGTTCTTAAACTTAAGCAGCAATTAATTATAAAATATCATTAATTAAAAAAATTCTTCCAAAATAGCAATGAATGAATATACATGTGTATAAAATAACTAAAATATGAAAGAGTTTTATTTTAGAGACTATAAAGCCTTATTGAAAGACATAAAAGAAGACTAATAGGAAGACATCCCATATTCATGGATGAGATAAATGCATGATTTTTTCTGAATTTATGTAATACATACAATGAAATTTACATCAAATTTCTCATTTTCCCCCATAGAACTGAATACATTTATTTTAAAATTTATGAAAGTCTAACAGTAGCCCAAATAATTAAAGAGTAATAAAGGAAGAATCTTACTTTACTGAATAGCAAGAATGATTATAAAGTGGTAGTATTTAATGTCATGTAGGAATTGAGATGGACAAATAAACTGAAGGTACAAAAACAGAAACACTAGCAGAATTTGTATATTCCTTTATGAAACTAACATGAGAGTTGTGGCTCTGCAAATCAACAAGGTAACTATCCATCTGAAAAATTAAAATTAATTGAAATACAGATGCATTAAAGACAAGCAGCCAAACAAAACTTTACGTGGTGTAGGGAGACATATTATGATCTCCAGGTTTGATAGGATTTATTGACCAAGGCATAAAGAAAGAGAAGTGGGGAAAAAACCCTATAACTTTTACTGTATTGTCAAAATATAACTTTTTGTAGGACAAGGGTACCCTAAACTAAATAAATTGACAGGGCACAGACTAGCTACAGAGTAGGGAAAGACCATTTCTATGTACATGACAGACAAAGAAAGCAGCGTTCATAATATGTAGCATTCCTATAATGCCATGATTAAAAGACCCAATGGAAATATAAGCAGTGACTCTGGGTGGGAAGTTTGCAAGGAAAGAAACCTGAAAGGACTAACGAGGATGTGAAAGATGGTCAGTCTCACTCATAATCAGAGAAATGCAGTAACAGCTGTCTTTTAATCTGTACATTAGGGAAAGA
Organism: Rhinopithecus bieti; assembly: GCF_001698545.2. Classification (NCBI taxonomy): domain Eukaryota; kingdom Metazoa; phylum Chordata; class Mammalia; order Primates; family Cercopithecidae; genus Rhinopithecus; species Rhinopithecus bieti. The sequence continues at coordinate 20,457 of NW_016824661.1, read as the reverse complement.
TAAAAAGTTCTTATATAAATGGGAGTGTGATTTGGTACAATTACTTTGGAAAACGGTTTGACAATATTTACCAAACTTTAGATATGTGTGTTCTATGGCCCAGTGGTCCAGCAGCAATTTCACTCTTACATGTTTATCCAAGAAATTACATGTGTACTCCAAACAAGTGTGCAATATTTATTATTATTATTATTATTTGAGACAGAGTCTCACCCTGTTTTCCAGGCTGAAGTGCAGTGGTGCAATCTCGGCTCACTGCAACCTCTGCCTCCTGAGTTCAAGAAATTCTCCTGCTTCAGCCTCCCGAACAGCTGGGATTACAGGTTAATTTTTTTGTATTTTCGGTGGAGACAGGATTTCCCCATATTGGCCAGGCTGGTCTCGAAATCCTGACCTCAGGTGATCGTCCCGCCTCAGCCTCCCAAAGTGTTGGGATTATAGATGTCAGCCACTGCGCCTGGACAACATGTGCAACATTTTTTAGTACAGCATCAATTGTAATAGCTGTTAGTCTACTATAATATTTCATCTTTGTACAATAAACCACTTTAATCATCATGTGGTTTTAATAAGTCTTAATGCTAGAGACAGTAAGTCTCCCCACCTTGTTTTTAAAGCATGTGTTGTCTATTCTTGGTTCCCATAACGTTGAGGATCAACTTATCAAGTACCATAGTTGAATATAAATCAATAAGAGGAAATTAACATCTATATAGTATAGAGTCTTTCCATTCATAAATATGGCATATCCTTCCACATGTTTTGGTCTGTTTTCTCTCAGTTATGCCATATAGTTCTCTGTAAAGAAGACTTGCCTTTATTTTTTTAGATTACTCTGATGTACTTCATATTTCTTATACTATTATAAGTTGTTTGTTTTTATTTTATTTTTAAATTGCTGGCTGTGGAGATATAATTACTTTTCAAAGAAGGATTTATAACCAGTATACTTGTTAAATTCTGTTAATAATTCTAATTGTTAACCTGTAGCTTTTTCTGCTTTTCTCTGTATGCAATCATGTAATCTTCAATGAATAATGTCAAATTTGCTTTCTCTGTTCCAACTGTCAATCTTTCTTTTAGTGTAGATCTCACAGTGATGGATTTTCTTAGTTTTATTTTCGGAAATGTCACTGTTTTACCCTCACTGTTTAAAAATATTTAATGATTATAAAATTCTACATTGCCCATTACTTTATTTTTGGCACCTTAAGATATCATTCCAGAGTCTTCTGGCTTTCAGTGTTGCCAGTGAGATATAGGCTACCAGTCTAAATATTGCACCTTAAAAAAGTTGTATCATTGACTACTTTTAGGTTTTACTTTTTATTGATTTTCTATTGTGTGCCTATGTTGTATCTAGATGTGGATTTCCATTAATTCATCTGCAATATATTTTTTAAAATCTATGGATATGTTTTTTTTTAATTTTGGGACAAAATTAGCATTTAAAAATATATTATTTCTGTTCCATGCTCGTACTTTTGTTCCTCTTGAACACCAAAGATACCTAAGTTCAACCTTCTCACCAAATCAGCTCTCTCTCTTTCTCATCTATATTTTCTCTTTATTGCTTCATAAGCATTTTTATATAATGTCTGTGATCTACTTTCCAGTTCATTGGTTCTTGTTTTAGCTGCATCTAAACTGCTGTTAAATCACTTTATGGAGATATTAATTTTGATTTTTGTGTCTTTTTTAAAGAATTTATCTTTTGTTCTTCTAAAAATCTATTATGATATTCTACAGTGCCCAATTCTCCACCAAAATATTCAAACTTACCTTGGACTTCATTTAATACGGCAAGCACATCTGTTTGATAACATGGATCTGCTAAGTATAATATTTGGAGCACCTGTGGGTATGTTTTTGTTGTCTATGTTCCTGCAGGTTCTCACTCATGGAGTTTTGGTTTCTTGTGTTCCTTGGTTTTTCTTTCTTCTTATTTTTATTTCCTTTTATTGGTTTAGAGTCTTGCCTATTTTAGGTAACATCAAAAAAGAAGTTTTATATTTACTCAATATATAGGCAGTTTAAAATATTGTTAAAGTCCCTTTTTTTCAGCACTCACTTTCCAAATGTAAGATAGATGGATACTGAGCTTCTCTTTATTCTTAACTTGACCATAAAGAGCAACTATTACGAAAAGGGAAAATTTATCTATTTGAGGTGTCTCAAATAGATAATTAAATTATTAATTTTATATGTTTTCCCCAATATAAACATTTAGTGTCATAAATTGCCCACTAAACACTGCATTCAATGCATCTCACAACTTTTGATGTTTCTTTTTCATTTCCTTTGGTTTAAATATTTCTCTAAGTTTTGTTAAGACATAACTGACATATAATTTATGCTACACGATGTGATGTTTTCATGTATTTATATCTTATGTAAAATGATTAAATAAAGCTATTTAGCATATCCATCCCCTTACATATTTATCATTTCTTTGGGGTGAGAACATTTTGGATCTATTCTCCTCTTAGTAACTTTCAAATATACACTATATTATTATTAACTGTAGTCATCATGTGGTGCAGTAGATCTCCAGAGCTTATTTATGCTGTCCAGTTGAAACATGTACCCTTTGACAAACACCTCTCCTCCCCCACTGCCAACTTCTGGTAAGCACCATTCTATTCTCTGCTTCTATGTGTTCAACTGTTTTTAGATTTTACGCATAAGTGATATCATTCAATATTTGTCTTTCTGTGCCTATCTTATTTCACTTAACATGATGTTCTCCGGGTTCATCTACCAGAAATAGTAGTAATTCCTTCTTTCTCAAGGGTGATTAGTATTCTATGTATATGCTATGTGTGTGTATATATATGTATGTGTATACATGTATGCATCAAATATGTACACACACGCACACATACAAGCATACCACATTTGTTTTCTCCTTTCATTCATCAGTGGACATTTAGTTTGATTCCATGTCTTGGTTATTGTGAATAATGCTTCAGTGAACACGAGAGTGTAGATGTCTCTTTGGCACACTGATGTTATTTCCTTTGGATATATAAGCAGCGGTGGGATTGCTGGATCATATGGTAGTTCTATTTATTAATTGTGTTATATTTTAAAATATAACTTAAGACTTTTACTTTGACCCATATATTATTTAGATGTGTACTATTTTTTCTCCAAAAGTTGTACTGTCTGCCCTAAACTTTGCAATACATCTTTACCACTAACCTAAGTATACTGTCAAATAACGCTTTACTATTTCTAAGATAGTGCAGATAACTTAAGAGTACTCAGCATTTCTCCTGTACATCTCTTATCACATTTTTGTCATTCATTACATTTAACTACAGGCAATAATCATCCAGTACGTTGTTGATGATAATATTTTGAATATTTATTAGACAAATTAAGAATAAGTAAGAAAAGCATGATTTTACCTCTGTTTCTTTCCTGATGCATTTTCCTTTTAAATGTAGATATAAATTACTGACCTAAGTAATTTTCCATCTCCCTGAAGAACTTCTTTTAACATTTCTTACAAGAAAGGAAAATTGGTTCCAAATTCCTTTCGTTTTGCTTCTCTCTTTATTTTCCTTCAGTTCTTAAGGATAATTTCACTGAATGAGAGATTAAACACTGTTGGATTATTTTGTTTACCACTTTAAACGTTTTACCCCTCTCTTTTGTTTGCATTATTTCTGATATGAAGTCCTATGTAATTCTTATTCTTGTTCCACTATAGTAAGGTGTTGTTTTCCGTCTGGTTTCTTTAGTGTTTTCTCTTTGTCTTTGATTTTTTGTAGAATGATTTTGATCATTTATAGTTGTCTATTTATAGTTTTTAAAAATTTATCTTGTTTTGAGTTCTCTGAGGTTCTGGGATCTGTGATTTCATGTCTTTTGTTAATTTTCCATAATTTCCAGCCTTTATTACCTCAAACATTGCTTTTGTTCCTTCTCTCTTTTTTCTGCTTGGTGTTCTCATTAGGCTTAACCCTTCATAGAGTGTAATTAATGCCTCTGAGTTTGTCTGTTTTGAGGCCAAAGCACCTGTGTTTTGTACTTCTGTACCAAAATGAAGTTAACACTAACTGACAGAACTTTTGGCTCCTGCACTTGAAGATAAATTTGCTCCAGTAAGCCGAGGATATTCCACTTAAATGAATCTCAGGTGCACATTGTCAGAAGTAAAGTACATAGCTATCACATCCTAGGGCAGTAAATGACCTCTGTGTACAGAGCAACAGAGGTTACTTTGTACACAATAAGAGCCTATAGCAAGAGATAGACAAAATAATGAAACAATTCCAGAATTCCATGAGGCTGGCTGCTCCTGGGTGGTGCAGTGTGTAAAACAATTATTGTATTCTGTGGTACAAGACCCTCTTCCATACCTCCATTTCTATGATGTGGGTTTCCTGGTCATGTTCTGTGCTATGTGGGATTCTGTGCATGTAGATTAGCCAAGCTCTAACTTCTTGGGTAGTGGTGTTAAATGAGGCTATGCTGGATGAAAAGACAAACTCACCCCCAGATTAGCCAATTATTTCTGTAAGGAAAAACCTCTGACCATTCCAGAATTTAAAAGGTCCATTGTAGTCTGTTTGCCACACCACATACTGGCTGGTTGGTCTCCTCAAGGAACAGTAACACACTGAGGCTCAGCATTCGTCTTTGTGCCTTGCCTGTTTGACAGTCAGCAGCTAGATCAGCTTTGGTAAGTACCATCCCAGCAGGGTTAATTTTTACCCTTCATCTCTGTAAGCATGCAGTTTGCTCATGTGCTATTGTACAAATTCTGTGCTAGACAGTCATGACGACTGATTAGTATCAAACAGCTGGGTTATTTTGCCTACTTAGTTGGTCAGTGTTTGCCTTCCCATGGGCATTAGCACACAATACAAATGTCTTCATGTATCTGATACGCTCTGGCTCTGTGTCCCCACCCAAATCTCATCTTGAATTGTAATCCCTATGTGTTGGAAGAGGGACCTCATGGGAGGTGATAACATCATGGGAGCAGTTTGCCCATGTTGTTCTTGTGAGAGTTAGTGAGTTAGTGAGATCTGATGGTTTTATAAGGAGCTTTTCCCTGCTTGGCTCTACAATTCTCTCTCCCACCACCATTTGAAGAAGGGTGTGTTTGCTTCCCCTTCCACCATGATTTTAAGTTTCCTGAGGCCTCCCCAGCCATGCGGAACTGTAAGTCAATTAAACCTTTTTCCTTTATAAATTGTTCAGCCTTAGGTATTTCTTCATAACAGTGTGAACATCATGCTGTCTTCTGTATATACACCCATGTGCTTTAATGAGAGCCCTTGGCTTGCCATATTCCAGTCCTTTGTTTCCTCAGGGTTTTGACCAGCTGTACCTGGTCCCTAACAGTGGCTGTTGGCCACTGATATGGCTTGGCACTGTGTCCCCACTCAGATCTCACCTTGAATTGTAATTCTCATAATCCTCGTATGTCAAAGCCTGGACCAGTTGGAGGTAATTGAATCATGGGGGCAATTTCTGCCACGCTGTTATCATGATAACGAATCAGTCTCTCAAGATCTGATGGTTCTATAAGCATCTGGCATTTCTCCTGCTTGCACTCACTCTGTACTGCCACACCGTGAAGAAGGTGGCTGCTTCTCCTGTGCCTTCCACCATGATTGTAAGTTTTTTGAAGTGTCCCAAGAAATGTGGAGCTGTAAACCAATTAAGCCTCTTTCCTTTATAAATTACCCAGTCTCGGGTATTTCTTCATAGCAGTGTGAGAATGGACGAATACAGCCACTGTCCAAAAATCTGAAGATACCTCATGCTTGTTCACTTCTTCTACACAAAGTGATAACCAGGTGCACTACTGGAAGATTCTCTTTCTCTACAGTGTTTTATAAACATCTCACATTGTCAGTGCGTTGTGGCTGCCATTCATTGTCGGATTGTGCCTATATCCTGGCTTAACCAACCCTTAGCTGGTGGTTCTGAGCTACCAGATCAGGTAGCTTATTTGTGGCTCTGGTCGTGCTTGGCTTGATCCTGGATATTCTATTTCATCCTGCAATGGATTACTATGATGCCCTTATGGTATTGTGATCTGGCCGGGGGTGGAGTGGGGTGATAGGACAGGTCTGGGTTCTTGGTTTCCAGCTGTTTCATGGTCAAGAGTTTCAGTTTGGAACACTCAGAGCTCCTTCTCAAGAGGCTTATCAGTCTCCTTGTGTGTGCCATGACTTTACTCCAAAATTTCAGGGTTGTGTGTTCAGATTCTTCCACTAGGGCTTGGCATAAACTCCCCTCTGCATCTTTTCTGCACATTTCTGATGCCTTCTTTTCCAACCCACAGTGTCCCAGACAACCTATAAAATGGGAGAAAAATTTTGCAATCTATCCATCTGACAAAGTCCTAATATCAAGAGTCTACGAAGATCGTAAACAAATTTACAACTAAAAAACAACCCCATTAAAAAGTGGGCAAAGGACATAAACAGACACTTCTCAAAAGAAGACATTCATGCAGCCAACAAACATAAGAAAAAAAGCTCAACATAACTAATCATTAGAAAAATGCAAATGAAAACCACAATGAGATACCATTTCACACCAGTCAGAATGGCTGGTTTTAAAAAGTCAAGAAACAGCAGATGCTGGTGAGGTTGCAGAGAAAAAGAAACACTTTTACACTGTTGGTGGGAATATAAATTATTGGAGTTTCCATTTTCCCCTTTATCCCTTATCAGCCTTTGTGGAAGACAATGTGGCAGTTCCTCAAATATATAGAAGCAGAAATACTAGTTGACCCAGCAATGTCATTACTGGGTATACACCCAAAGGAATATAAATCATTCTATTATAAAAATACATGCATACATATGTTCATTGCAGCACTATTCACAATAGCAAAGACATAGAATCAACCCAAATGCCCATCAATGAGAGACTGAAAAAAGAACATGTGATACATATATACCTTAGAATACTATACATCCATAAAAAAGAGATCATGTTCTTTGCAGGGACATGAATGGAGCTTGAAGCCATTACCCTCAACAAACTAATTCAGGAACAGAAAATCAAACACCATGTATTCTTACTTGTAAGTGGAAGCTAAATGATGAAAACACATGGACACATGGAGGGGAGCGATACACACTGAATGCGGCCTGTTGGGGGTATTGGAGGGAGGAAGAGTGTCAGAAAAAATAACTAATGCATGCTGGGCTTAATACCTAGGTGATGGGTTGATAGGTGCAGCCAACTACCATGGCACATGTTTGTGTAACAAACTTGTACATCCTGCACCTGTTCCCCAGAACTTAAAATAAAAATAAAAACTACCTAGATGTGGTGGTGCACACCTGTAGTCCAAGCTACTTAGGAGGCTGGGGCAGGAGGATCCCTTGAGCCTAGGAAGTCAAGACTGCAGTGAGACGTGATGGTGCCACCGCGTTCCAGCCTGAACAGTAGAGTGAGACCTTGCCTCTTAAAAAAGAAAAAAAAAAAGGGCGGGGAACACCAGCGTGGAGACCACAGCAAAGGCCATGCCTCACCACTTCCCCATCTCCTGCCCCTTGCCTGGCTCCTCAGCCCCTTCTACAGCCCGTTTGGCTTCTGGTCTGCCATGCCCCCTATTCACTTGCCAAAACTCTGAGGACGGAGCTCCTTTACCCTGTTCTCCTGAAGCCTTTACTTACGTATTCTCAAGCACTATGTTAGGAAAAATGAAATAGTATTCAATTAACATGTCTGCATTTCTCCCCTAACCATTGAATTCTCCTGGAGGTCATGGTAATGCTCCTGGGTAAATTGAGGAAGGGTCAAGAATTATGGAAAATAAAGCTGACACTTAGTATCACAAAAGCTCAAGATGTCGTAAAAATGCACACAATATGCAGATGTCCATGAGCGCAACCCTGTGGCCCAAATCAGGCTTACGCTGGGTAGTGTAGCCCCAGGTTTTGTAAGGTTCTGTAAAACGTTTTCTGAGAATCAGGTTCTGTTCTTAACGCTGTGTAGTGGAGTTTCTGTTTTCCCCTTTATCCCTTATTGCTCTTCTCTTTTTGTCTTGTCTTCCACTTTAATCAAGACCACAACCTAGGAGGTTGCAGGCTTTAAGAACACATAATTGTATAAAAGAATAAAGAGTCAGAGAGGCCGCTCATCTTCATCCATTTTCAAGTGTTGCACCCGTCCCCACCTTTGCACAGATCCCTCCATTCAGCAATGGCCAGCTCACACTGGAGGGCGGCATTTCCTTCACTCAAAGACCCTCATTTGACGTTGACTGGTCACTTTATGACGCATTTTATTAATACAACTTTGATGATTAAGTCACATATTATCCTCTTAACCCTCTCCAACAGCTTCTGTATTTCACAGCGATTTTACATGAAATGCACACCGTGTGCTACTTCTTCCATATCTACAAGGTATGCATGAGCTGCCCACTCACAAAAATAAAGCCAAATCAGGTCCCGAGAAGGGCTGGCATTTTCATGTAAATGGCAAGTTGTACATCAATGTCAGATTAGCTGGGAGGTTGTTGCAACACTGAAACCTCCTGACCTGACCGGCTGACAAGGCAGGATTTCCACAGAGGGGACAATATTTCTGAAGCATCTGTATCTCCGAGCTTTTGATGTATAAGTTGATCTTTCCCCTGATAGCTAGCAAGAAAAGCACTCTTGTTAGTATTTAAAAATAATAAAAAATGGATCCTATATTTTTTCTCTATCCTTTTCACTTCAAAATGTCCTCTTTCCAAATTACCTATTGCAATATTAGCCTTCAGGAGTTGGGCTAATGGAAGTAGACACCAGACAATGCCCCTCCTGCTATACAACAGTGTATCCTGCACTGATGTCAATTGTACAACTAGAACATTCTCTGAGGCAAAAGCACTAGTGGCTCCTCTTCTCATAGACACTACGTATGTGTTAGAAAAGGTGACCTAGGGTGTAGCATGGTGGGCTACAGTAGCAAGAGTGTAACCAGAGTAACAGAATAGCTGTTTTGTTACTCTTGAGCAGATAGATGGTGGGCTCTCAGGGGAGGAGGAATCAGAGAGTGACATTCTTTCTTTTACAAAAAGCCATGGAATCATGACTATTTCCTCCCTGAAAATAAAAGATACAGGCTTTATCCTGAAATGGTTTGAGTCACACAGCTGTGCACACAGCGCAGGATTCCCTCAGCCTAGGCATGCAGGCAATACGTTTCAGGCACTGTATGTGGAGATCATGGCATCGACGTACTCACTCACAGGCCACAGCAACAATCCATCTCTGCTAGTTTCCTTATGTCTTTGTTCCTCCTTTTCTCTGCCCCATATTTTAGACATAAAATATCTGACAAGTGTGTGAAATCATAGGATGACACTTTGCACTTGGAAGAAAAGATATGGCTTCAGTCAGTAGTGGAGGACCGGCTCTAGCCTGATGCCCACCTCTCGCTCCTGACCTCTCCTCTGAGCTCCAGTTCCTGATTTCCGGGGCCTTCTGGGTGTATTATCCGGGTTGGTTCACTGTCACATGTTCTTATCTTTCCCCAAACTGCTGGCAGCCCTGACTTTATCGAAGTGACTAATAAAAAAAAAATATATTAATAATACCAGTCTTTTCTAAGTTTCACAAATTTCTACTTCCCTTCTTCCTATAGTCCAGGTAACTTTTGAAGAATGAATTTTCTAAAACACGCCCGTAATTATGTTCTTTTGTTCAAAAACATGTTACGAGATCTTAATGCCTCATCGTTGTAAAACCTTCATCCAGGCACTCAAGGCTCTCCGTGGTGATTCCTCAACTTCACTTTCCCTAAATGTCAGCCACGATCCCCCTTGGTTAGTTCCACATTTGGGTCAGGTCATATTATACACGTGTCTCTACACCTGGCCCACAGCTTTCCCTGTCCATTCCACCTCCTCCTCTGCCTGCCTAAATGCTACTCTCTGCAAAACCCAGGCAAATACCATCTTCTTTAAGAAGTACCTCTGTTCTTTTCAGAGACTGGAAATTCCTATCTTTGGACAAGTTATAAATATCACGTGCCCATAAACAGCTTCAGCCTGGGGATGATGCTTCCTGACACCTCTCATTCATGGGACTCAAGAAGGGAAACTATCCTTATGGCAAGTCCAAGAGTTGGACTGTTCTCAAATCTAGCCTAACTTACCTGAGGAGTCAGGTGCCATAGTTTTATTTTTATTTATTTTAACTTTTCAGTTCAGGGGTACATGGGCAGGATGTGCAGGTTTGTTGCATAGGTAAACTTATGTTTGTATTATACAGATTATTTCATCCCCCAGGTGTTAAAACCCATATCCATTAGTTCCTTTTCCTGATCCTGTCTCTCTTCCCACCTTACCCACTGATAACCTCCAGTGTATGGTGTTCCCCTCTATGTGTCCATGTGTTCTCATCATTTAACTACCACTTTTTTTTTTTGAGACAGACTCTCGCTCTGTCAGCCAGGCTGGCGCTATCTCAGCTCACCGCAAGCTCCGCCTCCCGGGTTCAGGCCATTCTCCTGCCTCAGCCTCCTGAGTAGCTGGGACTACAGGCACCCACCACCACGCCCAGCTAGTTCTTCATATTTTTAGTAGAAACAGGGTTTCACCATGTTAGCCAGGGTGGTCTTGACCTCCTGACCTGGTGATCTGCCTGCCTCGGCCTCCCAAAGTGCTGGGATTACAGGCATGATTCACTACCACTTACAAGTGAGAACATGCAGTATTTGATTTTTTTTGTCCCTGCATCAGTTTGCTGAGGATAATGGCCTCCAGCTCTATCCATGTCCCTGCAAAGGACATGATCTCCTTCTTGTTATGGCTGCGTAGTATTCCATGGTGTCCATGTACCTCATTGTCTTTAGTCTGTCACTGGTGGCATTTGTTGTTGATTCCATGTATTAGAGAAATGCAAATCAAAACCACAATGAGATGGCATTTCACCCAGTCAGAATGGCTACGGTTAAAAAGTCAAATAACAGATGTTGGTGAGATTTATAGATTGTTAGTGGTAGTGTAAATTAGTTTAACCATTATGGAGGACAGTGCAGCAATTCCTTGAAGACCTAAAGACAGACATACGATTCAACCCAGAAATCCCATTAATGGGTATATCCCCAAAGGAATATAAATTGTTCTACCATAAAGGCACATGCAGCCGGGCGCGGTGGCTCATGTCTGTAATCCCAGCACTTTGGGAGGCCGAGGCGGGTGGATCACGAGGTCAGGAGATAGACACCATCCTGGCTAACAAGATGAAACCCTGTCTCTACTAAAAATACAAAAAATTAGCCAGGTATGGTGGCGGGGCGCCTGTAGTCCCAACTACTCGGGAGGCTGAGGCAGGAGAATGGCATGAACCCGGGAGGGGGAGCTTTCAGTGAGCTGAGATCACATAACTGCACTCCAGCCTGGGTGACAGAGTGAGATTCCATCTCAAAAAAAAAAAAAAAAAGAAAAGAAAGAGAGAGAGAAAAAGACACATGCATGTGGATATTCATTGCAGCACCATACGTAATAGCAAAGCCATTGCTTCATTTGCAGATTTCTGTTTGGGCTTCAGAGGGTTAACACGAACCCAAGTGTTTGTAGTGAGTGTGTTTACACAGTTTCAATGTGGCAAGTGGCTGGAAGGCCACTGTCTAATGCTGCTAGGTTGGCTGGGAGTGTCAGATGCATATGGATTCTGTTTAGGAACCTAAAGTGCTAGGTTTTACATAAGATATATGAGACATAAAATTCTAGAAACGCAACGAAAACATGCCTGACATAATTTTAGTGAAAATTTAGATTAAAATGCCAGAATTGAGCTAGTCATCAGGTTAGTAGCGAAAACATTTTAGCTACCCATGTTTTAGCTTCAGTGATTATCCGGGCAAATATTCTGAGCCTGTGGTTGAAAGCCATTCTGAATAAATTGTATTCTGATAAGTATTTGCCTTGAATACCAAGTTTCTTCCCTTAAATCCACACAGAGTGAAGACTGCACACTGAAACAAGGGGAGCAAACTGATTCACACGAAACGCCATCTCTAACCCTATGCTGTCTGTGATACTTTCTCCTACTTTTCTGTAGGTGCCCTGTGAAAAGAAAATGCCGCCTTTCTGAAGGGTGGATAAGTACATGTTTTAAACAGTCAAATTCAGCTTGCAGGATACTCAGGGAGTGAGGAGTCTAATATATCTTAAAGGGCTGTTACAGATTAGACTAGGGTTCTAATTTAGGAAAAATTAAAATACATTTGAAAGTTAGCTTTACAGTGTCTTCAAGGTTGCAGGGCTTTTATATTCCAATATAAAATGCATTTCAGTAACGTATGGTGAGACAAGGACATCCATCAGCATATGCTAGTTAACGACTGAACTTCAGTGAAGATCTGTGGAAGGAAGCAAACCACACCTTGACCTAAGTGTGTTTCCACAATCATGTGATTATTTGTGTAAGACACTCTATTTGTCATAAGCTGTGTCACTTTTAGGATGCCAGGAAAAATGAAACCAATGTGAGAATATTTAGTTGGATTCTAAAATGATGTGTGATCCTGGAGTGGTTCTTCAAATCCCTTCTCTTCCCTGAAATGCCAGGCCACCTTCCTGGGTGTTTTGGCAGCTGATGTCTCCTTTGTATGATGGATTTTCAAATCAGAAGTGATATTTGGTTCTCGTAATCAACTTACGAAAAGAAGACTACCCAAGCGGGAATGTGTTTAATCAAAGAGAGCATCATAACACACATAGTCACAAAATTGATTAACTATAATTGTGGTAATTTCGTTCAGTTCTGGGACATCTACAACACATACTTAGTTCCACAGACCCCACTGCCTGTGACATAGTTGGCCAAATTTAAAGTTGAGTGACAAGTTGTAATTATGAAGCTGATGAAGGCACTTATGCAAAATTATTTCTAATCAATTATAATTCAGTTCTACTCACTTGTTGATAAGCTACTGGAGTCTAATACATTAATTTAATGTACTCTAGTATTGAACAGCAGTTGCACTAATGCTAGGAGCTGTGGGTGATCCAAAGGCATGATATATATAGGGAAGCTGATGTGCCCAGTCACCTCTCACTAGAGAACAAGGAAGTGGAAAAATATGGAACCATAAGATCAGCAGAAAGGACAGATGTGGTAGTTTGGCTAGTGAGAAAACAACTAAAAAGACCCATCTGAGTAAGCTCCTAAAATTCCAAAGTCATTTCTGAATTATGCTATTTTTAAGATGATGCTGCCTGCACATTTTCCATAGAAGTGCTTATTTTTGGACCATCTGTTGATGGTAAATATGTATCATGTGCCCTTTAAAGCCGCTGTGTATTTGTCTACTCAGCATTTCACTGCTACTGACTTGTGTCAGGTACTGAAATGCCACCGTTGTCCAGTTTGTTGGTTTATGTGACAGAGATCACCTAAATGCTCACTGACCTCCTAGAACTGGGGGCTGCTTTCCTTCCCTGACTCACTTTCAGGCAAATTGGGTGCCTGGGACAGCTCCTGTCACTGTGTTGCCAGTAGTGGTGGTTTCTGCTATTTTGGAGCCCGGCCTCTAACAGCACATGAGATTCTCGGCTCACCCTCTGCCTCTGCTCGCAGGCTGGAAGAGATACTGTCCGAGATGACAGAGATGCACAATGGAAGGAATCGTGATCTCTAAGCCACTGCTTGAAAGAGATTGGTCAGGGCATCTGTTCAACTTGCCTGGGTTCTACATGAGAAGCACATCTTGCTTTTGTTCAGCACATTCAGCAAGTGATTGCCATTGCCCTGACGCATGCAGAAGTTGGCAGGTCTTGTACCAGGATGCTGCCTGCACTTGCATATGCATACTGCCCAATAACACTCACTGGGTTGCAGGAAATAAAGCAGTGATTAGAGTCTAGGAGGTTGTAGAGCTCGCCCTGCATGGACTGAAACGTCGGAGCTATGTCAGGCTGAGGATGCTCTGGGTTAGCTTTGCATGCTTGTTTGTTTGTTCATGGTTCAGCTTGTGTAATTCAGCCATCATTGGCCCAGAAATCCAAAAAAAAAATTCCCTTTTCCCACATGTTACTCACTTGGTTGGAAAAGCCATATTAAGGGCAATTTTGAAGAGCCACTGTTTTGAAATATGGCTTCTCTACCAGCCTGAGCTTCTCAGCTGACCTGTGAGGGGGTGTTGTGCCCCAAGTGGAAAGTTCTTCTTTCTTTTGGAGACATATGACTCACCATTTCAACACAGAAGCCCCTTATACTGCATGACACAATAAAATACAACCAGAGACTTCACAATTACTCCAGGCTAGAAGGAGACTCCAATTAGGGAAAAAGTAAGCTATGGGCTCTCTGTTGTATGAAGCCATCTTCCATAAGAGTTCAAGGACAAAAGACCACTGATGTCATAATAACATTTAAACTTAATGTTTTGGGCAATCCTTAAGTAATCTATTTGGAGTGTCCCACTCATTTTAGACCTCTTCACCTTACAGCGTGTTGTGTGAGAATATATTTCCATGCACCTAATTTTAAAATAAATTTATTTAGGTAGATGTAGAGACATATTACTGTGATAAAGCAGTTCATACTAAATAAAATTTAGCTAATAATCCTGGCTGTCTTTTCAATCTTAGATTAACTTACATTACAAAATCTCTTTCCTATAACAATGTTTTCAATATTCGTGTTGTTGATGGTGATATATTTAGTATAAATTACATCTTCCACTAAATTATTTTATGGAAATATAAAAAGTAAACGAGATAGAAACAGAATTGTTCCAGTGGAGCTGAGTGGAGTTCCTGGAAAGATGACAGTCTGAATACCCTTCAAAGGTCATTCAATTCCCAGTAAGCACCTAAAAGAGATACTGCACATAGGACCCAAGAAAAGGGCTGGCAGAAGTGGGACCTTCAGTGAGAATTTTATTTTAATAATTTCTTGATTTCAAATTAATGTGGCTGTTCCCATCTAATACATGGAATGAACAGAATGGATCAATTACAGTTTTATACCAATCAATTTAATAAAAAGCGATGTTTTAATCTGTTGAGACCAAATTATCTGACCAAACAAGTGTCTACTTGCAGAAATGCACTGATGACCTCTCCTGTTCCAGAATTACTCTATCTCCAACTCATGTATCATTTCCTCAATGTGTCTTGCTACTAAAAGCTAAAGATATTATTCCACCAGTCTCTGTGATAAAGCTGAGCTGAAAGCGAGCATTTGGGTCTACCATGGGGGAATACCACGGTGTTAACAAATCTCTTTACTGAACCTGTGCAGGTTACAAGGTAAATGCGCTGAATGTAGTCCACACTTGCATATGCATATTGCCCAATAATGTTCATAACAGCATCAACAAAGCAATGCAGCACCATCCACCATCCTGACTTTCACCGTCATAAGGCATTCACACCACAGCTGCCTGTCAGTCTCCAGGTCAGCTTTCTCTCCATGCAATGTATCTGTATTCCGTATGCAAATTCTCCAGTGAATGATTTTCCTGTTTTGTAAGCTAGACTGCACCTGTAACATGTAAGACTGAGTTAAAAATGACAAGCAGACAAGCACAAGGCACATTATCTTGACAAACTCAGCCTCCGAAAATTACTCTGGGCCTGAATTATTAAAATAACAAGGAATATTTCACTCAGCTGTGCAGAAATGATCCTAATTGTCCACTTTAGCTAAATCCTTTCAGTCTCTGAGATCGGTCAGTTTACATTGGTGGCTTGCAAATTCCTCAACTCCCATTAGGGAAATGCACAGCAGCAGCCCAATGCACCCTCATTTATTTTAATAACCTGCCAAGCAGACATGAAAATGTAAGTTGGAAGGCTATAACATGACAGGATCCTGACTTGTCAGAGCCACATTATAATCTAGTTAAAATACTTTCTTTCTCCCTTTCATGTCTTCTCAGGTAAGTGGGAAACTAATTGTCAAATTACTAATTTTGTTGGCATTAATATCAATACCAAGACAAGAGGAGCATGAACTGTTGAGCGAGAGGTTTTTCTTCTACACCTTCTGCTGCTGATGGGGAAATTACTCTGGAATCAAGGAAAGAATTAAATTTGTATGATCCATTTGCTATTTGGTACTAAACTGTTCTTGCAGGTGCTGTTTGTTAGTACTGCTAGCTGAACAGGCCAGTTCTACACTATCTGGCTTGGTTTGGGTTCTTATTGTGCAGGTCACCTTGATAATAAACAAATATTAAGCATTTGCTGTGTGTTAAGGAAGCATAAATGATTCTATGCTCAGGGGCTTGATGGATAAAGTCTTTCCAGAACTTCCAGTCTGGTCAGAACTCGGATGATTCTAAATTCTGGATTGCGCCTGTTGTGCTGGCGAAATTATTAATATCATCATTGTTCACTCTCAGAAATATCCTGTTTTGATAAGTTATGTGACTATCCTGTCTACACATAACAGATATGAGGTTGTGGGTTACTCATAAGACATGGGCTGAAACATGTTTTTTGAAGTACTGACCACCCCAGAGCTGGGTGAGAATGAGAAGAAAGCAAATACTACACTGTTGAAAGTTGTATTTGTCCATTTTCATATGCTATGAAGAAATGCCCGGTACTGGGTAATTTATAAAGAAAAAGAGGTTTAATGAACTCACAGTTCCACATGACTTTGTGGAGACTTTTCGCAATGGAAAGGACAGGGTAGAGAAATGAGGTTTATGCTCAAAGTGAGGTAGCTCAGCAAGAGGATAAAATGGCACCTGCTAAGAGAAAGTTTCCCGAAGGTCAGCCTCTGAATATTTTTCTTCTGGAAGCAAAGGGGAAAAAATGTGTTCCACGGCTCAGGGATTGTGATGCTGTTCATTCACTGGGTTTTGGTCTTGGAAAAAGAGAAGGCTTTAGCTGTAGAAGCCAGGTCTGTTTTCTAATCAATTTTGCTGTGCTGAAAAGACGGAAGAGAAGAAACAACATTAAAATGGGAACAAATTATTTTAAGAATGATGGAACTCACAGAACATATCTCTGTTTGAATCTCCAATGAAAGCAAATTATAAACTTTGCGTGGCGACTTCATTTACCAACACAGAAATTTCCTCAGTTCATAAAACAGAACCTTTCTCTTCACCATTGACATCTAAATTTAGCAGTCAAACTGTGGGATGTCACACATTCTTGAGTATGAAAAATTTTAAGTATTGAGTTTGTGAATTCTTCATATTTGCCTATTTCCCCGCAATGTGTTTATTCTATTTTATTTTTTCTCAGCATTAAAAAATTTTAGAACCATTGTAAATCATAGCGTCTTTGCTATTTTCCTGTGGAAGAATCTGATTATTTGTTTTGATGCATTTAATTGAAAGAATTGAATAAAAATAACCTGTTGTATGAAAAGTTGATATTTTCACACTTGTTTTTTAAAATTAAACCTTTTCTTGGGTGTTCAGACAATCATAAGTTTGTGCTTAGTCTTGATTTGCGCATTTGCACATGCAGTTAGCAGTTCAGGTGCTGCAGATGAGCACAGGCACCTGGGTCAGATATAAAACAACCATTTGCTTTTTTGATCCATTATGAATGTGCCCACAGGCTACGTCATAGGGAGCAAAGTCATTGCTTTCTTTTCCTACAATTGAAAAACTAATAGATAAAGAACTGAATTGCTAAATGAAGAGAGTTACTTGTCAAGGTGCTCAATGGGAACCTGGAGCATGGGGAATCTGCAGGTCATGAAGTCACTTGGGGAATGGAAATCCAGGAAGAACATCAGCACCTGCAAGCAGAGAAGGTGCACTGACCACCCCAGAGCTGGGTGAGAACGAGAAGAAAGCAAATACTACACTGTTGAAAGTTGTATTTGTCCATTTTCATATGCTATGAAGAAATGCCCGGTACTGGGTAATTTATAAAGAAAAAGAGGTTTAATGAACTCACAGTTCCACATGACTGGGGAGGCCTCACAATCATGGCAGAAGGTGAAGGAAGAGCAAAGGCATGTTTTCTATGGCAGCAGGCAGGAGAGCATGTGCAGGAGAACGGCCCTTTATAAAATCATCAGATCTCTTGAGACTTATTCACGATCATGAAAATAGCATGGGAAAAAATCTGTCCCCATAATTCAATTACCACCCACTGGGACTTTCCCATGACACATGGAAATTATGAGAGCTACAAATCAAGATGAGATTTAGGTGGGGACACAGCCAAACCATATCAAAATCTAACACTAAAACACTGCGTCTCTACTGTACCTAAAATTCAAAACCCAAGTTGGAGATGCCAGCAAGACTTGATAAGCATGCTAATGCCTTGTTTAAAATCCTTTGAGGGCTCCGTGTACCCTGCAGCAGCTTTCCAGCAAGGGGCTGGAAGTATTGGTCCTTCCATGCAGTGTCTCCAGCCTCTCTGGGCATAGAAGGTCTGGGGAGTATCTTGAGCTGCATGGAAAGTATCCTCACTTCCAATCTTCTACTGTACAGTTTCAGGAAAAATCCTGTAAGTGTTCACTTACTTGCTTCATTTAAAAAAAAAAATCTGGAAACTCAATAAACCTTTAAATACAATTCAATTTAAAGATTTTTCCATTTCAGGAGCAATCACCATCGCCATCACAATTGCACACAGAAACTCTGGTCTGATCATACATCTTACCTGGGCATTGGTTTTGGCCTCTGTAATTTGCACATGGCAATGCCAGCATGGCAGGGAGCATGTTTCAGTCATGTGTGTACCTCAGTAGAAACACGCAGAAGCTTTATCACACTGCCAAAAACTGTATTAGGGAAAGAATGATATAAACAGACAAACAGAAAATCAAAAATGTTGATGCTCCTACCACCAAGCTGATCAAATTTTTCACCAAATGTATTTAAAGACCTTTAATTGAGTAATTTATTTAGTTATTAATGTGTGCTTTGTTTGCAGTGGAATTCCTCTAATAACTCTTCTCTCTCAAACCCACTCACACTCACACACAGGGACACTGCATGGCCCCTGTGCCTCTAATGCAACATTCATTGCAAAGAGGCAGCCCAGGGCTTATGCCCGCAACCAGCAGCTACTCCAAGACTGGGAATTGGGGAGATGGTTTACTCCTGCACTCTTCCTCCAGACAGCTGAGATGTTTGCTTATTTGTTTTGTTGACATTAGGCTTTGATGTAAAAAAAATATATTTTTCAAAATTTGTATATGGACATGGAAGTTTTCTCTGTCAAGTAAATGAATCAATATTCAACAACATTTTTAGAGACAGCATTTGTTTATGAGGATTTTGAAGAGTTTATAACCTGAAAGCTAAAATATCATAGCTGCACATTTTTGAAACACATTGAATCTGACAAATGGGAGAGGAGTCTTGGATAGTAACTAGCTGGAGCAGAGAAAAATATGGACATTCTTTGAAAAGAAAGAGTGCGCAGGAGGAAAAGGAGAAAGCATTTGCATATCAGAGTCAGTTGAAGGCAAGTCCAAGCTCCTGGGTGTTGAAAGTGGTAGAGGAAGGAGACGATGAGGCAGGGAAGATCTGTGGTTTCCAGGTTTCCCCTATCCACAGAGAAGAGATTCATTGCAGTTGGAGGGTTCAGTCTCCTCCTGTCTGTCTATGCACACTTCATTTTCTAAAACTGTTTGTGCCACTGGATATGAGATTGAAAAGTGACTATTTCATCCAACCTGGGGCATCCAACCTCTTTCTGGAGACAAGCGTAAGAAAGTGCCTGCCTTCCCACTAATACATCCAATGAAGGGCTCTGGCCAGAGAACACCACATGGGGTTGATCTCAGGACTACAGAAGGGCACCATTCCTCATGCTCCTTTCTCACAAGGCACAGCAGTGCATCATCTAAAAGAACAAAATTACTTGTGGGACAGGCTAGATTCACTGATGGTGGAAGGACAATATATAGAAGTTGTAAAAATAGAGCATGTCAGTCTGCTCAGGCTGCCACAACCCAAATATTAATACAGTAGACTGGGAGACGGAGACGTTTATTTTCTCCCAGTGTGGAGGCTGGAAGTCTGGCATCAGAGTGCCAGGATGGGCCATTCCTGGGGAGGGGCCTCTTCCTGGCTTGCAGGCAGCTGCCTCCTTGCTGGGTCCTCACCTGGCCTTTTCTCTGTGTATGGAGTATGAGAAAAGAGAAATCTGTGGTGCTTATTTTTATAAGGGAACTGATCCCATCAAGAGGACCTCAGCCTCGTGACCTCATCTAACCTTGATTACCTCCCAAAGGCCCCACCTTTAAGTACCATTGTGCCAAACGTTGAAGCTTCGACATAAGAATTTTGTAGGGCCACAGTTCAAGCCACAGCACAAAGTATCTGTGACTGCAGGTAAAACTTAAAGATGAGATTCATGAAGAAGAAAATATAACATTTGGGTACTTCTTTATGTAAAGGTTTTATGAACCAGGTGATTGTGAGAAGAAAAGGTTAAAGAAAAATGACACTGAGCACCTGCCATCCTTGGAAGAGTGGTTGTGACCACGGCTGGCAACCCAGGTTCAGAAATGTCTCTCTCTCTCTCTCTCT